>NC_068911.1:131373503-131712253 GCF_023091745.1 Budorcas taxicolor
ATACTGAAAGGGATTTTAGTTATGTGTCTGTTATCACTCTTATTTCGCTTCCTACTCCCACATGTCCTTGCAGTTTAGAACTGGACTGTTGGTCCCATTTTCTCTGTCCTGATCTCAGGGAACACGTTCTGAGATGAAAGAACATCTGCTTGGGTGTCCACTACTTTCTTTTATCAGTTCAACCTTATCCTTCACGTTCCCGGTTTTCTCCCTGGATTTATGATTTATTTTTATGTACGTAAAAGCACTGAGCATATTGGTTCTATGGCTACCCATCACTGAATTTTTCTTCCAAAGCATATTTTATTTGATTGTGGTAGGACACATGTCTCTTACACTCTGCTACCTTCCCCACTCTTCTGAGCTTCTAGAGAAAAGGACCTTTACTTGATTCATTTTATCATCCCCAACACTGGGTACCCTGTGAGGTACATATTAGGTACTCAGTAAAAACATAAAATAAAGAAACAATGAATGAAGACACATACTGATATCCAGGAGTGAAGTGAGGAGTAAATATGAAAGAGACAGATATTTTTAAGAGGCAAAGTAGCAGGAATCTATAATTCTGTTCTACTTTGGTGCCTTTGAAATTCTCCCACTTGTATTTTGAATGGTTGCTTAGTGTTCCAATCCATGCAAACCATTTTACACAATTGCTTTGTAATCGGCATAATTTGGTTTCCTAACCGAGGAGCCTGCTCCAATGTGTGTTTATAAGAGGAATTTGTGTTCTCCGTTAGAATTCATAGTTTCACCACTGTAAAATCCAGTGTTCTTTGTTTCATGTGAATTAATAATTTAATGAATGTGGTTTTGATTATCCTAACCAATAAAATTATTTAAGGCAAAGGGGAGAATTTCATAAATATGAAAACTGACTGTATTTTGGTATTGCAAATAAATATAGCATTATAATTATTTTACTAATATGTACTAGAACTGAATAAATGTTTCCAAGTGTTTTGCTTTTGTCAAAATATAATTTATCATGAAAATTTTTTAAAAAGTATTATTTTAAAATTATAAACCCCAAAATAGCTGTCCAAACTTGTCTAAAAAAGAGCTTAATTTATTATTATTTTGATTATTTACTTAAACAAATGTTTAAAATAGGACTATTAAATGTAGCAAATGGTGAATATAAGTTAGTATATGTTGAAAAAATACATAACTAATGTACATAGTCAATACAGTTCTAAAATCTAAAATTATTTAAGATTTCTGAGTTCTAAAATGCTTTCCCTTTCTCTGTATATCAATTTGACTTTACTAGTTCCCTAGAGATTTTTGTCACATGAATAATGACTAGAAACAACTTCACCAATATGAGAAATTTCATGTTTCAATGAGAGATATATTTCCTTAGTTCAACATTACGCTTTTTCTTTTGAACATTAGACTATCAGTGAAAGAGATAGTAAAGCTTTACAAATCCTTTTCGTATTAGAAACAAATAACACTTGTATTAGTTGCAGGAGTGTGCTGTATCTTACTAGGAATCCCCATTTTAGCATACTTGACAAAGTGAGGGCAAGTCCAGATGCTAAGGTTTGTGATAGAGGACCATATACATTTGAAACCAAGGGAAATCAGTTTAGATATTGAAATCTTTAACAGCAGAATAAGAAACTTAGAAGTTCCATTGCTCTCACTCGTGCTTTAATTTTACAGGTAATTTAAAATATCTTGAAGTATGAGCTAAATGGTACATGGAAGGCAAACTTCCTATCAAGATTACAGCTTAGTGCAAGTCCACATGTGTATTAATGTTGTGTTAGATAATTCAAACCACTTTCAAGCAGCAGAAGTTTCTGCTAAGCACTTACCAAAAATTATTTTCAGTAAAGCATATGATATTGCAGACCCACCATAGAATTTCTATTAGCAATAATCGATTTGTAAGCTGATCAATATGGGATCCACTATCTTCGACATCTCAATATGTTATACTTTCATGCTTCTTAATGTCATTACTAAAAAACTCATTGGATTTATTTCCTTGATGCTTATTGCAACAGTCTCTAGAAAGCAAAGCTCAGAGAATGGTTTTAAATTTCATCCCTTAATTCTGTATATGAGACTCACCTCCAAAGTTTTCATGTTCCCTTAAGACATATTTGTGCTCGCTTTTCTTTTAGACAGAGTTGTAATTAGTCCTGGGGAGCAGTTGTTTCCAATTAACCAGGAAGAGAAAATCACAACTGAAGTTTTATAACAAAGAATTAGGCAGTCTGATATCAGACCAATAGATTTCTGTTGAATTTCTGTGATAGAAATCTGTTACATATTTTAAAACAATTTTATCCATTCTTATTTATTTGTGATCATAACATTTTTGTTCTTGTTGACAATTATTGAGAAGACAAATAACCTTTTTTTTGAAAGCTGCCTAGAGGGGTAGAATTTTTACCATGCACATACACAGCATTTTGCTATAACTTATTTATTTTACACAAACAATTAAATGCACAATACCTATTCTCACACTTGGCTTGCATTTAACAGTTGCGGCATTAATCTATTTTAAGTTAACATATTTTTAAATGAAGGACATCAAACTGCTCTTTTAAAAAGATAAAGAAGCTGACTATATTAATGAGACAGATATCTGATTTCATCTCACAGTTGATGATTTCATGCTGCACTATATTTTAAAATAGTGGTGGTCTCCGCCCCATTTCTTAACTTTTTCAAAATAAATACAATTACAGAAGTTTTGAATCCCAATATTTAGAGTTAAGATATTTAATATTTTTTGCAGGTAGTTTTCTTTCTGTATGACAAATAGTTCATCATAGATACCATTAAATATACTCAAGTAATAAAACCATATTACAACTTATATTTGGTAATCAAAGCTCTTTAAAGAAGAAAACTGTCATTTAGTATGAAGTAGCTTTTGATAAACTTCTGCAGAATATGTAAAGATTGTAGGCTGCTGTTCTTGTACAGTAAAAAATACACCTACAAGCACACAGCTACAAACAATATATTTGATGTAAAGCTCATATCACTACTAATAGAATATATAGGGGCATGTTCAGGGCTAAAAGATGGCTTCTGTGGGTGTGATTTTATAAGAATTTTTTTAACATTCTATTAAAGCTGGGGAGGAAAGCTAATGTCTTCTTGACCTTGGAAGTTGGTTTTGAACTTTTAAATGCAAAAGGCTAGCATTACATAATAAAATTGTATCTGTACATTTTATCAGTAGACATGTATTTTTCATGTTCAGGCTTCAAGTAACAAATAAACAGCCTTTGATGGAAGAGAATAGATGAATTCTGTACCATTTATAGAATACAGCATGTTAGGTTAAACATCTCCTTTGCTCTTTGGGGAAGCAGATAAAAAAAATTGTTGTAGGGCCCCTTATTAAGTGCGTGTGCGTGTGTGTGTGTGTGTGTGTGTGTGTGAGGAAGGGGAAGAATTCGAATAGTGGGAGTTGTCAATCAACTGTTTCTATGGCAAGCCTATATGACAAAAACATTTGTGTAGAATGTTACCCTGTTGTTTGTCAGATATATTTTCCCTTCAAATGCAGCAAAAAGTTTGCTTGCTGTCTAATCAAGCAATGCTCTTTCTTCCGATTTGAAGGAGAACTCAGAAAGTTAAGGTTTTTTTTTATTCTTCTTCATTTAAGTATTATTTTTTAATTGCAGCATATTAAACATAAAATCTGGTACAATCTTTAAAAATAAATAGGACCTAACTATAAATGGGCCCTGTTGTGTTTTTATCTTTGACAAGCAAGTAATTGCTTCTCAAATTTATCAGTTTGTTTATGCAAAAACCATTTACCAAGCCTAGCTCAAAAGCATCAATTTCATCATTATCATCTTATTAATTTAGCCAAGCTATAACACAGCTGATTATTCCTGAGTAATATCCTCTGCAGCACATCATGTGTGGCAAAACCATCTGTACAGTACCTATTTAATAAATAAACCCTCGGCTAAATGTCTCTGTTTATTGAGAACTAATGTTTATAGAAAATATAATGGAACTCAATAAATAACTCAGCTTCATCAACCTGCATATGAATCAGTGTGAAGAACGCTGACATCATCACCTTTCAAGTACCAGAGAAAGCAAAATTACCCAAAAGAGCTATAGAGTCAATATTAAGGCATTAAAACTGCAATGAAGGCATATTAATGCTTAAAACTTCATTGTTGGCAGTGGAATTGGCACAATGGACATATTTTATAACTCTAGGAATACTTAGGCTTTATGGCTGCTTCTTTGTTGACTGCTTTGCACTTAATGTAGTTTTCCACTTTAAATAAAAAAAACCCTCAAGATCTTTAAAAAAAAAAAAAACAAGAAAATTGCTGATTCTAAGCATTCATTTTTAAAATAATGCAAACTGCTGATTCCAATTGTTCAGATTAAAAAAAAAAAGCCAACTCCTTTAACTCCATGCTTCCTGAATTCATATTAGTAGCAACTAGATATTTTGAGGCAAAGGATTTTTTGAAAAGTCATGAATTTTTAAAAACTGAGATTAATGAGTGATAGCACTGTTACTGAGAGTGTGAGAATGATTAAATCACTCTGCAAAGAAAGGCCAAATTAGCATGTCTGGGGCCATTGTTATTAAGAATGCATATTAATAATAATATGCATAATCCAAATTTAAATAAGCACAATTATTTAGTGTATTCCTATTGACATTCATCACTAGAACATTAAAAATTTGATTGATGACTTGAATTTTCATGTTAGGACAAATCCAATGAAACAAAATGAATTGTTTTGAAATAGATCAAGAAAATGGGTTCATTTCTTACAACTTGTTTTAAAAGTCTGTCTGTCCACACTTTGTTTTCCAAAAGTAAAGCTTCATTGACGAGAGAAAACACAGAAACAAGATTGTCTTTACTCCTGTGCAAGTAATAGCCCTCATGGATCTTTGAATGCAGCTCTTTTGAGCATCAGTATGCTATACTTCTATCTTGAAGCTTTTTTGTCATGTGGCTTGAAAGCATCCCTTTTCAGTGCCCACAGGCCTTCAGGTTTTCACTAAGGCCCCACCCCAATTGAAAAGCAAGGGAAATAGCAGGTACTGACCTGTTGCTAGGGACATGTTAGCTTATTCTTCAGGTCTTGCTTCTACTTCTACTCATGCAGTCTAAGGTCCTCCTGGCTTAGTCTTTCCAGGTGAAGACTTGTTTGCTCACCCTGAATACTTTTTCCCTGGGCCATAAGATCTTTGGAGAGTTTTGAATGGTAAGGACACAGAACTGCTTATACACCTTTCACATGTGAATCTAAAAACAGAGTGTTTTTTGTTTTGTTGTTGTTGTTGTTATTCAAAACTTTTATTTTTAAGTCTCACCAGAGAAGGGGAAATGTGTAATAACTTAAGAAGGGGTAAGATCCTGTAATCTGCAGACATCAGCTTTCCTTCTTAGATGCTGGTTCCATTATTCTAGATAGACAGTTTTGTTTTCTAGTATTTCAATTTATGCAGTGGGCTCTGTGGTTTGCACAGAGACTACCCATTCCCCAAACCTGGGAGGGCTTGGGGGTAATCCTAACAGAATCCTTGTACCTCCTAAATTAGGCGAATGCCTCAAACAAAATGCACACCACATCAAAAGAGCAGAAAGATAGTGAAATGGTGCCAGTAATTGCCTTGTGGAGCAACTCAGCTTAAACAACTTAAAGCTTGCAAACACTGCACCCACACGACCCAGAAGAATACTTTTGTTCCAGGGTTTAAATTGCAAGCTAGGGAGCCAAAACTCTGAAACCCCTCTGTTTGGAGCCAAAGCACGCAGTGTGCCTCTGACATATGCCTATAAGTAAACCTGGGTCTGCACGTCAGCAGTTTTGAATAGTTTGGGTTTGGTGACCAAAGTCAACTTCCCACATATTCTGTCACAACAGGGCCCAGATCAGCAAAAAGCCTGCTGGAATGACCAACTGATTACACTTACTTTCAGATGACCTGTAGTTTAAAACAGCAAAAGTGGAGAAGTGCTGGCAAATGAGCCTCATATGGTCAAGTAGCCCATACCCAGAGGGCTCCTGAGATTAAGCAAAGGAGATGTTTATCTATTTGTTCTGAGTCTCCTTCACTGTCTAGCCTCCCATTGTGTAATCCATAAAGTCACTTTCATTCCATTTTAAGAAATCAATTTTAGATGTTTCTGATGAGAGGTGATGTCAGGCCTCACTGTTTTGAGGCAAGAAGTCAAAATATCAATTCCAATCATCCATTCTGCTATGAGTAACAGTGAAACTGCTGGACATGGGGTAGAGAGAGAGTGGGCTTCCCATAAAATATGATATATTTTTGAATGCATTGACCCAACATAACTGTTAAACAAATCCACCTTGCGCTAGCCCTGACTACCCATTCTTAAAGGAGTAATCATTTAGCTTATATCTGTTAAGAACCAATAGCAAAGTCCACTGAGCATGGCAGACCATGATTCAAGGTTATAATGCCAAAGCCATGAAGGCAAACACAGAGCTTTCCCCTAGGCAAGGCATACTCTTGGAGAAATCCAGAAGTTGGTAAACCTGGTGTGTGTCTGTGGAAAATTCTGACTTGATAAAGGGTAGGTTTATGAAATAGGTGGCATATCTTTGGCTTTCTTTCATCTCTGGAAGAAATATAAGAATTTACATTTCTCAGTTCTAAAAGCTAAAGTGCAATAAGTACTAATAAGAAGATAGTAGTTTCAGTTGGATGATTTTAGCCATAGTAGAATATAGACAGCTGTTCAATCAATCTTGCAACAGTATTTACCAGGTACCTACTTTGCGCTAGTCTTCCCTGGTGGTTCAGATGGTAAAGCCTCTTCTTGCAATGCAGGAGACCCAGGTTTGATCCCTGGGTTGGGAAGGTCCCCTAGAGAAGGAAATGGCAAGCCACTCCAGTGTTCTTGCCTGGAGAATCCCATGGACAGAGGAGCCTGGGGGGCTACAGTCCACAGGGTTACAAAGCGTCAGACACGACTGAACAACTAACACTTCAGATACACCAGACAGTGCAAGGACGTTCTGTCTCAGTTTCATGGAGCATACAATCTGATGAAAAATTGAAAGGTTGGGGAAGTAAATGCAAAATACAACCTACAGAAGAACTGTGAAAGATAGGCACAAGATGAGGGTTGGGACTGCATTTTGAACAAAGGAAATAGCCCCTTAAACACCCACAGTGATAAAGGAATGCACGGTGCATGACAAGAACAAAGAGTGGTGTCGTTAGATAGTAGATAGCAAGAGGAATCTGGTGAGAGATGAACGTGGGGAAGCTGGTAGGGCTTGATGTTAAGAACTTTGGTCTTTAGAATAATGTTACAGTTAATCCATGTTGTCTGTGGCACTTATTGTTTGGAGAAATTATTTCAGGGTCCCATGGCAGAAAATATTTGTCATTAGCAAGTACTAAAATTCACTCCTCCAACTTATACTTTGGTAAACACCTATTCCATGCAAGGAATAGGCATTGGAAATATAATAGTGATCCACATGGATGTGGTCTTGCTTTCATGAACTTGCAGTCTATCAGAAAAGATAAACTTTGAATAAATAGAGGTGTACCAGGTATTATTAAAGATCAAGTGCAAGGTTTATGTCAGGGGAGCCATTTCAGCAGGGTGAGTTGGCAATACTTCTCTGAGGAAATGATTTAAACTGATGGATGAAGGAAACCAGTTAACTGTAAGATGTCCATTTCTGACAATGAAGAAAGTGGCAGGAGGTGAACTTAAAGACAGAGAGGATGCAGGGCTTGAAGCCTCAGTGACTATTTCTGGCTGATGGTGAAAACCATTATTTTGGTCAAACGTGGACAAGTTGGCTGCCCTTTTATATGTTTTCCTCTGAATCTTCAGAAATAAACATATTTCAAGGACTGAAGACCCCTTTGCAAAGTAGCTCACCCTAACACACACAGTTTAACCTGGGTCAGGGCCCCATGCTCATTCTTGCCCTTCCCAGGGGTCTATGGTTGGTATGGATAAAAAGACTCCTGAACCAGGTCTTTCTCCATGGGTCATCTTTTGCTCTTGGATCCTAATTAAAGCAGTGGGATCACACTTCTCCTGTCAAGGCCACCTTAAGCTGAGAGTAGAATAGGGCTAGAGATTATGACTATCTCTCCTTTTTTTCCCTTTGTTCTTATTTTTTCTCTCTTTGGGAAACACATAAACTCTCTTTCTCCCATTATCCTTCCCAGGAAAGGAAGGAAAGGAAGAAATTGGAAATCCAAGGCTGAAGCAGAAAGAATGGTGAACTGAGCTGAAATGGGACTCATTGTAGTTTTTAAACTTCCCAAATTTTCTGGTTCTCTGCACCACTCTGACAAGGAATGAATTACTCTTAAATATTCCACAGTCTCCATCCTCTTTTGGTTGCAGCTCTGTTGTATACATAGGCTCAGGCCAAAACCAATAGCCACAGGTGGAGGTATTAAAATAATTGAAAATCAATCCAATGCTGCATCCTGAGCACCTATGTAAGGCATACAGGACGTAGCTTAGAAACCACTGTCCGTAATATAGGAGTTTGCCTTGTGTTTCACATCACTTTTAGAGGGAATGACATTGAATTTCACACATGGACATGTCTGTGGCCTAAAATACCACACTGTTCTAGGCCTGTGGCTTTTTAAAAAAACTGTAATTTAGGTATAGGGAAACACACTTTATTTTTATTAATTATTTATTTAGTCTTATCTTTTGGTCATGCTATGCAGCATGTGGGATCTTAGTTCCCTGACCAGGGATTGAACCTGCAGCCCTGCACTGGCAGTGCAAAGTCCTAACCATTGGACTGGTCAGGGAAGTCTGTAGGCCTGTGTCTTACTACATTGTATTCACTCTTTCAGTTATTTTACTGATTACGTATAAAGGGATGATTCTGTTAAAGCCTATATTAAATAAGCTGTGGCCTAGAAAAATCAAAACTCTTGAGGAATAATTTGTAAAAATCCTATATTTTATATAATTTAGTTTACACTCAAGAGCTCTTAGTTTAGTAAATGTTATTTAATATTTTTTAAAAGTGTTCAGTGCTGTACAACTGTTCATAATGCTGAAGTAAGCAATACAGGGGTCACTTTTCCTGCAGAAAGGGAAAAAAAATAAGATTTACAAATGTTTTCTGATAATTTTGGTAAAGTTAGTTGAAGTCCAAGGGGGCAGTTCCTACTTGATGCATTTTAAATTATTTGTGTTTATTTTAACTTCTTTCCTATAAATCTGTAGTCATTCTGGCAAGCCAAATTATAGGCATCCTGATGGTTACTGCTCATTAAAACTTTGATTGGAGGGGGGATGACTTAGGTGAGAAGGGCCATTCCTTCTATAGTGGTAGTCTTCACACAGCACTAAAAAGCTTGTGATAAAAAGCTTGTTGGAACCATACTGGGCTATCACTTCATTATTATTTGGTGTCATTTTTGTCTCTTCATTTGCTGATAGGGTGTCTCCTGATGTGAAAGACTGATTTCTTCTGCTGTACCTGAATTTGCAAACACAAGAGTTACATTAGGAACATTTCATTACCAATGTAAGTAAGAACAGGACAATTGTTTAAAGATTTTGTAGAGTCATAGTTCTTTTAAAAATTTTTTATTTTACTTTTTTTACTATTTAATCTAAATTTTATTAAAAATTTTTTTTAATTTAAATTTATTTATTTCAATTGGAGGCTAATTACTTTACAATATTGTATTGGTCTTGACATACATCAGTGTGAATCTTTTGATAGCACTGGGTCTTTGATGCTGCATGTGGGCTTCCCCTAGTTGTAGGAACGGGGGCTACTCTGTGTTGCAGTTCATGGGCATCTCATTGTGGTGGCTTCTCTTGTTGTGAAGTGTGGGCTCTCAGGGTACATGGTCTTCAGTAGTTGCAGCAAATGAAGCTAAGTAGTTGGAGCATGTGGGCATGTGTGTGAGGGCTCAATAGTTGTGATACATGGGCTTAGTTGCTCCATGGTATCTTCTCGGCCAGCGATCGAACCCATGTCCCCTGTATTGGCAGGCAGATTCTTATCCTCTGTATCACCAGTTGTCATTCTCTGTACCATTCTTATCTGGTGTACCACCAGAGCTATAATTCTTGCAAAAAGGTAAACTTAGTGTACTTGTGATTTAGTATTCCAGTGAATGCTAAATCAGGGTAACAGAGTACGTTCTAATCAGCTATGTTAATATAGATGATATACCTTTAAATTTTTTGGTTACTTACTATCATGCAGACATAGTACTTAACTACAGATCACTAATGTGTGTATCTGAAAGCTACATGAAAATTTTTATCAACTAAAGGGATGTTTACAGTAGAATCAGGAAGTTGTTGGTGAAACTGTTGTTGTTCAGTCACTAAGTTGTGTCTGACTCTTTGCAACCCCATGGACTACAGCACTCCAGGCTCCCCTGTCCTCCACTATCTCCTGGAGTTTGCTCAGATCCATGTCCATTGAGTTGGTGATGCTATCTAACCATCTCATCCTTTGCTATTCCCTTATCCTTTGATCCTCAATCTTTCCCAGCATCAGGGTCTTTTCCAATGAGGAGGCTCTTCGCATTGGGTGGCCAAAGTATTGGAGATTCAGCTTCAGTCCTTCCAATGAATGTTCAGGTGAAATTATATTCAGGTGAAATCATATTATTTATTTTATTGTTATTTGATTATTAGTCAAATGCCGGGGTCCAGCCCCGGTGGATCCAGGGAATTCGAAGGTGGGGACAGCGTCGGCGTCCTTGGAAAAATACATATTTAATTACAGATAGATAGAGAGATTAGAAACGGATAGTGTAGTAGGAAGATTAGTGGAGAAAAAGAGGCTGAATAACTTGGTCTACGTGGAATAGCATCCATGCTCCAGATGGGAATTCAGCCAGAAAAACGGGGAGCAAGAAAGAAACGACTTTCTGGAAACTGATCCCCTTTCTTTATTTTTGGGTTTTCTTATATACCTTTTGTTACATACAGGGATGAATACAGAGTCACGCGGGGGTCAGCAGTCCTGACCTTTATCAAAATCAGGTGCTTCACATAAAAAGGTCTTAGGGATTTTATGATCCTTTGTTTCTGATAACCAAAAACTTATTTTTTCCAAGTGTGTTTTTTCTTAAACCAGGCACCACCCTCCAAATAAAGTAACATTCCTATAGGGTGAGGGTGTAGTGAGTTACAATCAAGAAAGGAATTTATTTAACCCAAGGTTGACATGATTAGTCTAAAAGGTTAATACTTATTTCTCCTATATACTTAAAGGTTAATGCTTATTTCTCCTATATGCTAGTTATATTCATTATAAGGGCAGGGAATATGGAGATTTAGCAGCAAACATCAGCCCAACAAATGAAAATCCTTTCACCAGTGCTCCCCTTAAGATCTATTTAATCTTAAGATAGTGATAAAGTTACATTTTTATATAGCAAGGACACAGTGATTTATAACAAAGTGCAGTGATCTAATACAAAAGAGAAAATTCATTAACTGAAAAAGTCTAGTATTGCTAACCTTAAAAACTACTATATTTCCTTTTCTATAGTCCAAATACATTGATTAATATATTCCCAGGTGCCTAAGGATATGGAGGCCTGGTGGCAATCATTGACTCAACAAGAAGAAAAAGCCCTATGCTAATTAAGACTCTCAAAATACTCCAAAACTCTCTGTGCTGTTTAAGGTTGAGAGGTAGTAAACAATCATGTGCTAGTGGCAGGAGTATGGATAATCCTGTCACACAAGCTAGTCTGTCAGCAGAGAGGTTTGACCTGAAACATCCTTGTCCCACCCAGGGGAGGGAATTAGCAGCAATTATTGACACAACAAATGAAAAAAACCCTTCACCAATATAATTCCTAACCAACACACTATACTAATAATTTCCAACTCCCCAAGAGAATTTGCCTTTAGTAAGTCTAAAACATCTCTTGCCTCTCAGGTTGCGAGGCTGTAAACAATCACATGTGGCCGGATGAACCTATACAGGCAGGCTAGATAACCTTCAGAGGAGTCTGTAAGCTGAAACACTCTTGTCATGCCCAGGAATTTTTATTGCCTTGGAGCTGCAAGTTTACTCCTTCTCCGAGAGAAATGGTTATGGGGGAGAGCCCCCTGTAAAGTCAGAGGTGTAGGTGAGAGCATAAAACAGACTCTGGTTTTGGGGTAGATGCTCGGGAACAGGGGGTTTCCTGAGGCTTGATCACGCCTTTGCGTATGCCAAGCCTCCTTCCTCATGACCTTTGCCATGGGCGGAGTACCTCACGCTGGCCCCCGGCAGTCAAATACTTTGTAAATAAGCACTTTGCTTATTCTAAGAGACTCTTCAAGTTATTAATGCTAAAATATTCACTAGGGCAGTGATTTTCAACCATGTTTGACCCAAAGCTCCCTTTTGATAATATATATTTTATGATGCCTAATTTAGTACTCTGAAATTCATAGATAATACCTTCCTACGAACACACATTTGAGAAAATCTGTAATGCTGTAATTATAATACCTAGAAAATACAAAAAGAAAATATATTATAATATGTATGTAATTTGTAAATTCTCTGACACAACCATCCTAAAATAGACAAAAGCACCCACCAAAATGTCAAAACTGTTCCCTGTGTAGTGGAGTCATCCTGCTTGAGCATTCTTTCAGGATCACCCCATTCCCAGAGACTTGAGAACACACCTATTTTATTCTTCTCTGTATGTCCAATTCTAGACATGGTATTTGGCATTGGCTAAGTGCTCAATAAATATTTATAGAGTGAATGTTGAATGGACAAAACTAAACCAAATGTTGAATGTTGAACAGGCAAAACTAAACCAAAACTGTGGAAAATTATTAAGGAGATGGGAATAACAGATCACCTTACCTGCCTCCTGAGAAACCTATATTCAGGTCAAAAGCCACCAGTTAGAACCAGACATGGAACAATGGACTGGTTCCAAATTAGGAAAGGAGTATGTCAAGGCTGTACATTGTCACCTGCTTATTTAACTAATGTACAGAGTACATCATGAGAAATGCTGGGCTGGATGAAGCACAAGCTGGAATCAAGATTTCAGGGAGAAATATGAATAATTTCAGTTATGCAGATGACACCATCCTTATGGCAGAAAGAGAAGAGGAACTAAAGAGCCTCTTGACAAAGGTGAAAGAGGAGAGTGAAAAAGCTGGCTTAAAACTCAACGTTCAAAAAACTAAGATCATGGCATCCAGTACTATCACTTCATGGCAAATAAATGGGCAGTGATAGACTTTATTTTCTTGGGCTCCAAAATCACTGCAGTTGGTGACTGCAGCCATGAAATTAAAAGATGCTTGTTCCTTGGAAGGAAAGCTATTATAAAACTAGACAGCATATTAAAAAGCAGAGGCATTACTTTGCCAACAAAGGGCCAGGTAGTCAAACCATTGGTTTCTCCAGTGGTCATGTATGGATGTAAGAGTTAGACCATAAAGAAGGCTGAGAGCCAAAGAATTGATGCTTTTGAACTATGAGGTTGGAGAATACTCTTGAGAGTCCCTTGGACTGCAAGGAGATCAAACCAGTCAATCCTGAAGAAAATCATTACTGAATATTCATTGGAAGGACTGATGCTGAAGCTGAAGCTCTAATACTTAGGAGCTGTGACGCACATGATGCAAAGAGCTGACTCATTAGAAAAGACCCTGATGCTGAGCAAGATTGAAGGCAGGGGGAGAAGGGGACGACAAAGGAGAAGATGGTTGGATGGCATCACCAACTCAATAGACATGAGTTTGAGAAAGCTCCAAGAGATAGTGAAGGACAGGGATGCCTGGTGTGTTGCAAAGAGTCAGGGGTCACAAAGAGTCAGACATGACTGGGCAACTGAAAGACAACAACAAACCAAGATAAACTCTAAATTCAAACCTTATCCTTCATGAGTTTATCATATAGTTGGGATGGCAGTTCTGTTTAGTAACATACAAAGCAAGGTGTTGGCTTCCCACAAGTTCAAAGGTCAGGATTTGTGGTGTGGGCTGCTGGAGTTTAAGGAAGGGGGATGTGTCCCACCCCTCTGTTTCCTCTGCACTCTGCTTCATGTGTTCTGTGCCAGCTGCTGGGCTACATGCAGAGGGCAGACAGTTTGATAAGGCCTTGGGGGCCTGGAGCTGCCATTCTACACAGAATTTATGGTTTCTATGCCACGTCAGAAGCCTTGGAGGAAGGGTTAAATGCATATTCCAAGGCCCAGCCTCAGACCTTGTGATCTGTGTTTTCTGCAAGTTTTAGAGATAAACTCTGATATAGTTCATGAGTCTTGCTTTAAGAAACAATCAGTGGGATGGACAAAGCACGTAAAGTGTTCCTCCTGAGAATTTTCGGTATTTAGAAAATGAATAGTAACTTTTGGGTGAATTTTAAGCATCAACTTGAAAGGAAACTGATTAAAGATGAGAGTAGCATTGGGCACAGTTCTGGAAAAGGTCAGCATGCTGATGATACCACTGTAATGGCAGAAGGCAAAAAGGAAGTGAAGTCTCTTGGTGAAGGTGAAAGAGGAGAGGGAAAAAGCTGGCTTCAAACTCAACACGGAAAAAACTAAGATCCTGACATCTGGTCCCATCTCTTCATGGCAAATAGAAGAGAAAAACATGGAAACAGTAACAGATATTATTTTCTTGGGCTTCAAAATCACTGTAGATAGTGACTGCAGCCATGAAATTAAAAGATGCTTGCCCCTTGGAAGGAAAGCTGCTGCTGCTGCTAAGTTGCTTCAGTCGTGTCCAACTCTGTGCAACCTCATAGATGTCAGCCTACCAGGCTCCCCCGTCCCTGGGATTCTCCAGGCAAGAACACTGGAGTGGGTTGCCATTCCCTTCTCCAATGCATGAAAGTGAAAAGGGAAAGTGAAGTTGCTCAGTCATGTCTGACTCTTCGCGACCCTATGGACTGCAGCCCACCAGGCTCCTCTGTCCATGGGATTTTCCAGGCAAGAGTACTGGAGTGGGGTGCCATTGCCTATGACTGTAATAAAAAGCAGAGACATCACTTGGCTGACAAAGTCCGTATAGTCAAAGCTATGGTTTTTCCAGTAGTCATGTATGGATGTGAGAGTTGGACCATGAAAAAGGCTGAGCGCCAAAGAATTGATTTTCAATTGCTTTCAACTGCTTCAAAAGCTTTTCAATTGTGGTGCTGGAGAAGACACTTGAGAGTCTCTTGGACAGCAAGGGGATGAAACCAGTCAATTTTAAAGGAAATCAACCCTGAATATTCATTGGAAGAACTCTTGCTGAAGCTGCAGCTCCAATAGTTTGTGAAGTGCTACTATGAAGTGCTGACTCACTGGAAAAGACCTTGATGCTAGGAAAGACTGGAGGCTAAAAGGGAAGGGGGCAGCAGAGGATGAGATGGTAGGATAGCATCATCCACTCAATGGGCATAAATTTGGGTACACCCCAGGAGACAGTAGAAGACAGAGGAGCCTGGCATGCTGCAGTCCATGAGGTCACAAAGAGTTGGATATGACTTCGCGACTGAACAACAGCAACAACAAAATGAGAGAGTATTTTGAAGGCCTCACTTCTAAGACTGATGCTGTTTGTAAAATACTATTGTTTTAACATTCTTGTGACAGTAAAAAGTTTTGATTATAGGTGGTGCAACTGTTTTGCTTTCTTTTGCTAGTATTGCAAATGAAAATGTATGCAGGATGGAAAAATGTTGAACAGAAAAAAAAAATGTTCTGTTTTGCAAGATGAATTTTTTTGGGGGAAGATATTCAAATATTTAAAATCAAGTTTTGTTTTGTTTTCTTTGTTTCCTGCCATCTTTATAAAGGCTTTATGTTGTTGTTGTTCAGTCTCCCAGCTATGTCTGACTCTTTGCAACCCCGTGGACTGCAACACTCCAGACTTCTCTGTCTCTCACCATCGCCCAAAGTTTGCCCAAGTTCATGTCCATTGTATTGGTGATTCAGGTGTCCTAAGTCTCTATATTTTAACTTAAATGGTGATGTAAGGCATAATGTAATAAAACAAATTAGTTATATCTCTCATTAGAAACTTAAAAAGTTGTTATATTAACACGATCTTATATTAAAATTACTCCTAGGACTGTTTTTGTATTGCTTTATAATTTCTTTTGAAAAAATACTTCAGGATTAATCAAAAAGTGTTTACAGTTTTCTCACCAGGTTAATATTTTGTTTTCATGTGCCTTGTCTGAAGTTTGTAACCACAATTAAATTCAAGTCTCTCATCACACACACCTTTTTAATAATATGCATTTAACAAAATTTTAAATAGAGTAGTAGCTCCTCTGGTTATAAACAGGCAACCTAGTTCTCAATATATCCAAGATTAATACAGGTTTCTTTATTTTTTATTTTGACTTTATATTTTTGAGTGTACATTTTAAAAGGATAATTGGGTATAAGCAAAATAAAAGACTTTCTGAGTTTTGTTGTAGTATATTACATAGCTCAAAATAAAGGGGAGATAGATATTTTAATAAATAAAAGCCTGCGGTTTTAGAAAATTCCATTATCCCTTCCTTTGGGGGTGAGGCCCCCACTAGGGCAATAACTTACTGCTACACCCTTTCTGAAACTTATCCTCATGAAAATGAATCAACTAACCAAAGAATTCTAATTTTGAATCACCAATTAATAAACATATTCAAATTAATCACAAGTTCACAAAGTATAAAAGCAATATAATGATAGCTCAATCAATAGCTTTGTCTGCATGACGGCAAACAATTTTCTGAACAGGATTTCTTCTTCTTAAACTGGTTTCAG
This sequence comes from Budorcas taxicolor, assembly GCF_023091745.1. Classification (NCBI taxonomy): domain Eukaryota; kingdom Metazoa; phylum Chordata; class Mammalia; order Artiodactyla; family Bovidae; genus Budorcas; species Budorcas taxicolor. The sequence continues at coordinate 131,390,257 of NC_068911.1, forward strand.
TGCCATGAATATAACTACTTTTTTTTAAATAAGAGAATTTATAGGGCCTGAAAATTATGATTTTCTTTCTTTTGAAACCAGAAATTCTCTCAACACATTTAAAATAAACAGAATGTTTGAAAAAATTCCAAATGTTCAGTTTATTGTTTCAAGCTTGTAATTGATAAGAATTGCCTTTTTATTCTTTAGAATAGTCCTATAAGTTATTAAGATAAACTTTATGTAATAAAGGAGCAAATGCATCTTCATAATGGTACACATTTTTATAAAAACATTTTCCAAAGATAATTTATATGGGAAAAATCTTTTACTCTGATGGTTGTTTTGTGGGTATAAATTCAATCAAGCATTCTGAGCAATGCCTGACTTTCAGTTAGATTTCCTTATTATAATTTATTTATGGCCAGTGAAAATCTACAGAAGAAGATTTGTGTTAATTTCCATTTAGGCTCTTTGCAAGGAGACTCAGCTATGGAAGTGAGCATAAGGTCATGTTCTTAGAAGGCCTTCCTCTTTCCCTTGTATTCTCAGAGTGTGGACAGTGTTTTAAAAGATTATCTAGCGTGTGTATTATTCAAACAGAGAAATGATTCTTAACATAAACATATGCAGATTTCCATAGACTTTGATGTTCACATAATGAATAAATACTCAAGAAATTAGGTACAACTACACACAGACAGGCATACACAGAGAAATGACCCAGAGCAGTCAACAGTTATGTAGGGGACAGACCCAGATTGAATCGATGGAGTGGAAAAGTGTGAAGTCGGTGAACTCCTGAGCTCAGCCTATGGTTACACAAGAGACACTAATGTGACACAGGCAGAGGTCCCTCCTGCCTTGTGCTTCCCAGAGTCCAAGAAAGTTTGGCAAGTAGACCCTAGAGTCCTGTCCAGAGAATCCAAAATCATCACCCATGGAGCTTAATTCCGAATTTCCGGCCCAGACAAAACTACGGTTAAATTCAATGAGTGTTTCTCATTTTAGAAAGCTGTGCATGTGCATGCCATGTTCTTTTCTTAGATAAAAACATACCCACAGCTCCTTCCATGCAAAATGAAACCAAACACATTTAGAACACATGCAAGCCATTTTTCTATGGGAAAGGCCATTTGTGGTTAACACAGAAAGTATTTATGGTTTCACTGTTAATTGTGGTTTCTTTGTATTAGCCAAAAAAGGTAGCATTTTTCATGGTAGGAACAGTATGAAAGCAATCGCCTTCCTAAAAAATGGGCTGAATTTTCCGGGGCATGAGGAAGTGACTGAATTTATGATATCTTCTAAACACCAAAGGAGTATATACAACCTACAATTGTGTTTTCAATTTGAATAAAAGTTTATTTTAAATTGTCTTAATTGCTCTTTGGTGCATTTCCACAAGTCAAGTCTATATAATCAACATTAAATAATATTTAAGGCTTGGATGAGTTTTAGTTTTTTATTTCTAATTGTTACCTAGGGATATTAAAATACTTTATGGACCAAAACTGTTTTTGGAAATTGTTAATTATATATTTTTGGGAAATTGTTAATTTTACAAATGTTAATTCATTTAATTAAATCAATGGATTACTTTTCCTCCCTCCCTACCTTCCTTCCTTCCTCTCTTCTTTCCCTCCTTTTATTTTTTTTGATTTAAAAATTAAAGAATCATGACAGTGTTGAAATATTTCAATTATTTCATACTACTAAAAATATCATTTAATTTTAAATTGCATTTTGGCAAAGATTCTATAATGTGGGTGAATGAATTCGAAAGGTTAATTAAATATGAAAACAGAAAGATTCATTAATTTGAAAGTACATTTGTGGGGTCTACATACTAACAATTTTTAGCACGATTTCCACAAGGACTATGTTTTAACATCCGAGTGCATGACATATACCTTATCAGAAGGCAGGAAGGAAGAGACAATCTGTTTATTAGATTAATAGCCAGAATACTTAGAACGATTAACATATCAAGCAGTTTTTCTTTAGGATTCTAGTTTTTCTACAGGAAACAAAAATATTTTATTATTTCCTCATTATACAACTTTATTAATAATTTTATAGAAAGCAGTGATATATAAATGTTATATTATCACTTAGTAGATTTCATAAGAATAAAACAAGTATTCAATCCATATGATCCTTATTGCCTCTTTCTGAATGTGAAGACATTCTTTATTAAAATGCTTAAACTAAAATTTATCAATTTAATCATACACATTTATGTATATCTCATGAATGTATGTGAAATTGAGTCTAAATGAACATTTTATGATGTTAAAATCAGTTTTCCAAAGATCTGCATTTATTCAAAGATCATGTGAAAGGCTGTTAACTTCGATAAATATTGCTCTGTCCATTGCTAAGCTTTTATATAATTCTGGGTTTAATTTAATAGTTACAAACACCAAATATGCTGGTGTATTTAAATTACACCAATATTAGTATTTGAAATATTTCCAGTAAAAAATTTCAATGGTTTTCAGTATATATTTTGTTTCTCCTTTTCTTTATAAATGGAAAATTAAACTGAATATATTATTTATATATGAAATTTATTCCCTTCAATTTGTTGATATACCATAAAGTTTATGCCTCTTGGATAATGCTGCAATATACATTATACAGGATATAATTTTGAATATTAATGCAACATATTTGACACAGTATTTATGTATGCATTTATGAGTATTTTAAAATATGCTGTTAAGTCTTTCATGTCTTCTTGTGATTTTCATTTTGAAAATCATTAGCATTTTAAGAGATGATGTTCACAGAAAGTAAAATACTTCTTTGTGAAGTTTTTACAAAAATGAATAAAACCTCAAACCCAAACTTCATTTTAATAAATATGTTACATTTTCTTTTCATGTTACTAACATCAGATGCAAATGATTTCTGATCCCAGATACCGTTTTCTTTTGCATAGTAGAGTATAATGTTCTTCTTTTCACTATTATTTTCATGTATATTCAAATCTTAATGTAAAATAATCAATGAACAAAAACAGACTTTACTTATACATTGTATTTTTTATTTTTTAGTTGTAAGCAATAGGTGCTGATAGCCAACTAGAAGAAAAATCCATGCAAAAGTTTGTCATTTCTTGCTGTTCAGAAACATGTACAGATAGGAATTTATAGTGTCCACATATTTCTTAGACTTTAAAGTCACATTTTCTCAGCCGAGGTAGCTTACCTTCCTCTCACTGCATCGTTTTGAGACTCCTCCTGCACCACAGCTCTGTTCTTTCGTTGTCATCGGCGTGTGTAGCGCACGTCAGACTGTAGGGGGCACTCCTCAGCTACCACAAAGACATTCCTGTGCTAAGTCCTTTATGCGGCTCTGAAGCGTATTTAATATTCATTACTTTATCAAGACATTTAGTCGAAAAACACTTCATAGTTCATCTTTAAAGCACATATAGCCATAATTGAGTTAGAAAAAAAATCCTCACATAGGTATCAAGGTGTGCATTTGGATTCCTGAAAACATTAATAAAATGTGTAATACTGCACCGTGCCTGGTTTAATAAGTACTTTTCAGAGCTCTCTTCAAGTTTCTCTTTTCTTCTTGGAACTCAGGGTGGATTTTATAATACTCAGATTTTTATTACTGTACCTCAAGTCTTGTCTCTTTGCCTCGAGGACTCCCAGAATGCAGAGTGGAGGGTGAGCATGATTTATGTTTGGGAAGAGGAACCACAGAGTTTCTACTTAGAATTATGTGCCCTACACTGAAGCTTATAAACAGCTTATCTTTAATGGGAGTGAAATATTGAATTTAAGATTGTGTGTGGCCTTTTCTTTACTCTCTTCTCTCTATTTTCCCTTCTCTTCACTCACCCTATTCCAAACAGACTCTACTTGTGTGGCAGTTCTAAGACCCCTTCCCGAACATAATCACACGGGCCTCTCACACGTCTACACCTTCTAGGTTCAGGTCAGCGGCTGGGGCAACTGTCTTGGCTTTCTATAGCTTTTCATACTTACAGCTTAGACTGGTAGCATTAACTAGTCTGACGGGTCGGAACTTACTTTCTTTCCGCTTTCACCCTCTTACTTGCCTCTGGGCCGGGGGTCCTGGCTTCCTGCTGAGGGATGCCGTGTTGACCGCATGCTCCTCATGCCTACTGGGGACCAGCCCCTCCACTTGGGTCAGAGATTATCTTGTGCCCCCGACCCTGAATGCCACTTCAGCCATCTCATCCTTTCTCTCCTCAGCATTAAACTTTCTCCTTCTGTGCTGTAATTTCTCCCCCTTCAAAAACAAAACCAAAAAATTCCTGTCTTCTACAACCTGCAGTCTCCCCAGTTCTCAGTTCCCTTTTAGAGCAAAGTCCACCCAAAAGTTGTCTTAACCTGACATTACCAGCTCCTGCCTCTCCTTTTCTCCTCTCTGGCTGCACCAGGGATACTCTCTTCTTAAAGTCAGCAGTGCTTTATAAAACGTAATGGTCAGTCTTCAGGTCTTAAGCCACATCAGTTCAGTTCAGTGGCTGTAATTTCCCCCCGCAGTAGAGGACTCCTTTCTTTTTAAAAGATTTCTTTCATGGAGCATCTACAACATAGGCTCTCTGGTTGTCCTTCCAACTCACCTACAGGTCCCTGCATTAGCTGTCTCTTCTCTCCTTGAGGGGCTCAGGCCTCAGGCCTCTCTCCTCTCTCTGTAGGCTCTCTCTAGGCTTATCTCATCTTCTCTGAGTCTTTACGTGCCATCTGTGTGTGGAAAAATCCTAAATTTGTATTTCTAGCCAGGACCACTCCCCTGAACTCTGACATGAATAGCCACTTGCTTTCTTTGCTGGATATTGTTGGATGTCTAACAGGCTTCTCAAATTGATCTCCAATTCCATCCCTCCTAAAAATAAACAAAAAATTAACACACATATATACGACTTGTTTGCAGTCTTTCTATCTTTAAAAAAAAGGAATGTTCTCAAAATAAAATATTGGTTTATAGCCATTGTCATCATCCATCTTGATTATTATCTCCCTTCTTCTGTCCATTTCAGTGTAGCCAATACAAATACCATAGCAGCTCAGTGTCGTCTCATTTCAGTCCTTTTCTCAAAGCCTGTGAGCAGTCCCCATCTCACAGTAAAAGGTGCAGTCTTGGGAATGGCTCACCAGTGCCACTAGATCTGGTCCCTGAGATAACCTCCTGGCTTCATCCCTTACTCTTGTCCTTGGTTCACTTCTCATCAGCTGCACATTCTCTTTGCACTTGCTTTTGTTGTTCAGTCACCAAGTGGCATCTGACTCTCTGCGGCCCCATGAACTGTAGCATGCCATGCTATCTCCCTGAGTCTGCTCAAACTCAAGTCCATTGAGTCAATGATGCCATCTCATCCTCTTTTCCTCTTGCCCTCAATCTTTCCCAGCATCAGGGTCTTTGCGAACAAGTCAGCTCTTCTCATCAGGTGGCAAAAGTATTAGAGCTTCAGCTTCAGTCCTTCCAATGAATATTCAGGGTTGATTTCCTTTAGGATTGCACTTGCTTAATAATCCAAGTAAGTTCCTGCCTCAAAAGCCCTTCACTTGTCATTTTTCTTTTTTTTTTTTTTTTGGTCTGGCATGCTCATATCCCAGGGATCTTAATGATTCCCCCCATCACGCCTGTAAGATCTTTTCCAGAAAGTCACCTTCATAATGAGGAGAATGTTCCTGACTACCCTATTTAAAATAGCAGTCCTCCCCACTGGACCCTGCATTTCATATAGCTAGCTTCTGTCTTTATTATTCTTTTCCATAGCATTTAGTACCATCTGCCTGCCAGATATTTCACTTGTTTATCAGTTGTTGTCCTCCCTTGATGATATGCATACCAAAGGCAGGGGTTTTCAAAAAAAAGTGCTGTGTCCACATGGCGTTCCCCACTGCCTAGAAAGAGATCTGATGTACGACGGGCTCTCAGTCATATTTGCTGAATGAATGAACATGTTTTCCTACATCATCTGTGAAAGAACCTATGTCCAAATTTGAAACTCAGCCAGGATTTGATTGTATTATCCCCCCTTTTTTTGTTTTGTTTTAAAGCTGGTTTTCTGATTTAAATAAGCTCCTCAAAGTGATACCACTTCTTCTTGTGTTGGTGTGTGCTTTGCTGCTCAGTTGTGTCTGATTCTTCTGACCCCATGGAGCCCACCAGGCTCCTCTGTCCACGGAATTTTCCAGGCAAAAATAATGGAGTGGGTTGCCATTTCTTCCTCCAGGAGATCTTCCCAACCCAGGGATCAAAGCTGCATCTCGTGTGCCTCTTGCATTGGCAGGAAGATTCCCTAGTATCTCAGCTGGTAAAGAATTGCTCCTGCGAACAATGCAGGAGACCCCAGTTCAATTCCTGGGTTGGAAAGATCTGTTGGAGAAGGGAATGGCTACCCACTCCAGTATTCTGGCCTGGAGAATTCAATGGACTGTCTAGTCCTTGGGGTTGCAAAGAGTCGGACACGACTGAGTGACTTTCACAGCACCACCTGGTATCTTAGGTTATTCTCTTTAATTGACTCTGGACACCTTGGTATTTTTACTGTTAAAAAATATCTGATGCAATAGTGATTGTTAGTGGCTTTAGGATCTTGTCTTTGGTGAGGACATTTTTTTGATGCTGTTTGAAATTGCTGGGTCTTCCTCCTTTTGAGGAAGGAGTTCTTCACTTTTGATAAAACAATAAAGCACTCTTGAGTTGGACACACTCTGTTAAGCAGAAAAATTCTGCAAGACCTCTCATTCTACAGAATTTTAGGGAATTTGGTAGAAGTAGTTGGTTGCGGGCCCTTATCATTCTTGCTCCTTATTGCCTTGCCCTCATGCCTCAATAACCTCAAGCTTATTGTGACCACATGGGATCACATTTTAAATGTCACCTACAAAATGTGACATGTGTAATTCAGTGCATGAAATTACATGACCAAATGGTGTTACCTTAAGTCAGGAGAAGCTATGGAGAAAGAAACCAGCATTCGTGTAGGTCAAGGATTATGCTTTTTCATATATCAATTTATTTAATTCTTAATGCAATCCATTATACAGAGTAAGAAAGTAAGATTTGGAGAACTTTACCAAGATCTCTTTACTGGTACATAAGGGTTCAGAGATTTGTCTGTCTTTTAAACTCATCTTCTCTTCAATGTTTTACGCTGCCTTCTGCATTATCAGCTTGACATAATTTGCTGTAAACTCTGAAATGCTTTTCAGGCAGTTTTCAGAAAGTAATATGTGCTTATACTCAATTTTTACAGTCACAAAGTTACATAGTTATGTGAGAGAATAATAACTATCATTTATTGCACCAGGTCTTTTTCTAATCTTGTGTTAAGATTGTGGGCATTATCTCTAATCTTTACATCAATTCTAAAATGATGATATTGTCATCATTGTCATTTTACAGAGAAGAAAACTGAAGCTTATAGAAGTAGATTTCCTGATTTTAAAGATGCTCATGCCTGCACTGCTTCCTAGAACAATAAATCAGATTTTCATATCTTTTACTCTTTTACCTTAGCCAGGTGTCTGCTCAAATGCCATCTCATCAGAGAAACCCTCTCTAATCAAGTTATGTAGACAATTCTATCTAGAGATAGTATCCTCTTAGTCTGCTTGATTTTCTTTTAAAACTTATTACCACCAATATATTGTATATTTACACATTTGTTGTCTATTTTTCGCAACTAAAATTCAAGCTGTGTGAGTTTAGAAAAAATGTTTGTTCTCTGCATTATCTGTTGGGATTAAATCTGCAACATAGTAGATACTTACTAAATATTAGTCAAAGTAATGAGAAAAAGTATAGAGCTGAAAATATACATGATATTGGATTAATCTGGGAGAGCTGGATACAGAGGATAAGGGAATCTTTGAATAAAGGACATTAGAAGAGAGAGGACCGGAACATAATAGTCAGACAAGAAGCACTGAAGAAATGTGAGGATTTAGATTCTTCTGAAAACAGATATTGTGGGAGATTTTCTCTTATGCGAGGTCAAAGAAGACTAATACAATTCTCAGAATCTATTGTTGAAGAAAAGCAGGATTTAAAAGTAAAGAGAATCTCAGATTATTCAGAATTTGGGATAAAACTGACTCTGGAATTTAAAAAAAAATGACATATTTAGAGTCAGGCTTCCTTGGTAGCTCAGCTAGTAAAGAATCCACCTGCAATGCAGGAGATCCTGGTTTGATTCTGGGATCGGGAAGATCCAGCTGGAGAAGTGATAGGTTACTTACTCCAGTATTCTTGGGCTTCCCTGGTGGCTCACATGGTAAAGAATCCACCTGCAATGTGGGAGACCTGGGTTTGATCTCTGGGTTGGGAAGTTCCCCTGGAGGAGGGCATGGCAACCCACTCCAGTATTATTGCTTGGAGAATCCCCAAGGACAGAGGAACCTGGTGGGCTACAGCCTGTGGGGTCACAGTCAGACAATACTGAGAAACTAAGCACAGCACATACTTAGAGGTAGAAATTTTTGGTTGTGGAGTTAATCTGAAGATACACAAACTACTAAAGGGTTGAAGATGTCTGTGCTATTTCATACTCAAAATAAAAATAAAAATAAAGGAAATTAGGGCACAGAGACAGTAAGTAGTTTGGCTAAAGTCACATGGTTCATGAGTGTCATGGTTGGGATGAAAAACCCTGGCAGATGGTTGCCAGGGCCTGCACTCTTAACCACCAGGCTACCTAGGGCCTTTTTGGACAGCATTCTATTGCCATTGAGCTTTTAATTTTTTTTTTAAATACTGTTTCATACATCAATTTTCTATTTTCTTACCCCATTGTGGCTTGCCACTGATGGCTCCTGTTAAGTAACTGGGTGACATTCAGCTCACAGGAGCTTCCATGCCTTGGCTTCTAAGAAAGAGAGTCATCAAGAATTCTTTGAATGATGAAGTGGTTATTACTGCTTGATCATTTGACAGTGGAAAATCAATGAGACCTTGGCAGGGGCAGCTTCTGGGAGAAGAGGCATTTTACTTCTCATTAATAAAATTTAGAAAGAGCTGATAGAACAGAGGTGCATGTAGCATGGGAATTACTAAGACACTAGAGGCTCCATGTGCCATTCTCTAGGAGTTGAGGAGTCCTGAATGTACTGGAAGAACTTGCAAGGAGTAGAAGAAATAAGAAAACAAATGAAAGAAAGAAAATAATTAAGAAATAAAAGTTCTTAAAAGGTGTCAGAGAATATGTTTCAGAAAACAGTGGCCAATTGGGTGTTTTAGAGGAATAAAAGTTAAGGGGAAAAATGTGTAAGTAATCACAGCTAATCATCTATCCACCCATCCATCCTTTCTGTCAATCACATTCTACATATTTGGGAACTAAATAATGATAGAAATGGAAACAATGAGTTGATTGGAAATGTCATTGCAGGGATTCTGTGAATCATTTAGTTCAATAAAATAAAAAAGACACTTCATTGGAATAAATTTTTTAAATAGTGTTACAATTAAATATAAATGAATGCTATCCCACATACATCTTAGACTAGTCTTGTAGTCTAGTGTCAAATGTGCTACCGTCTATTTTTCATGTTCAGTGCTAAGAGCATGCACTGGCTCGGAGAACTGTTGCTCAGATATGTGTTCCTTTTAGAGGGGGGTAATGGCCTAACCAGTACAGATACATATTTATGATTAATGATAACATGATCTCAGCTCTCTGCATTTACAAATTGTATGTTTGATATGGAGTATGTTGGGAACTTATCCATAAACAGGTAGATTTCTCTTTGCATGAGCCCTGTCTAGTTGTGAAGAATCATTTAGGAACATGTCGAGACATTACTTTGCCGACTAAGGTCCGTCTAGTCAAAGCTATGGTTTTTCCAGTGGTCATGTATGGATGTGAGAGTTGGACTGTGAAGAAGGCTGAGCACCGAAGAATTGATGCTTTTGAACTGTGGTGTTGGAGAAGACTCTTGAGAGTCCCTTGGACTGCAAGGAGATCCAACCAGTCCATTCTGAAGGAGATCAGCCCTGGGATTTCTTTGGATGGAATGATGCTAAAGCTGAAACTCCAGTACTCTGGCCACCTCATGCGAAGAGTTGACTCATTGGAAAAGACTCTGATGCTGGGAGGGATTGGGGGCAGGAGGAGAAGGGGATGACAGAGGATGAGATGGCTGGATGGCATCACTGACTCGATGGACGTGAGTCTGAGTGAACTCTGGGAGTTGGTGATGGACAGGGAGGCCTGGCGTGCTGCGATTCATGGGGTCGCAGAGTCGGACACGACTGAGCGGCTGAACTGAACTGAACTGAAAGAAAACTGTGGAATTAACAGTCTATATAAGGCATGTAATCGTGATGATGAAAATAAAAGTTGCTTCTGCTTGGCGCTAAGAGCTTTGTCTGTCTTACAGACCAAACATGTGGTATTAAGTGAATGTTTATTGAAAGTTTGATGAAGAAAGTGAAGAAATCTTTTCCCACGTAAGAACAGCATTCATGTGCTGTTCAGATTTTGTGCCTTTCAGATTCATTGATATCTGGAGCCTTTATATTGCTATTTTCAGCTCTGCTTCTCTGCCTTATTATACCACTTCCTTTTGCTGATATAGTCCATTCTTTACCTTGTATGACAGATGTTTCTTGGCCCCTCCTTCTTCATGATACTGTAGAATTGTTCTACATTTCATAGGTTGAGCTTGAGTTTACCCATGAAGAATGATTTCTTCTTGCCCTCATTGCAGTTTTTCCAACAGAGCACATGACTTGGTGGGTATTTGGGGGTGTCCAAGAAGTCTGTGGCTTCCTGTACTGTAGTAAGCATCCATGGTGAAAGGGGCATACCTAGAGTCCAGGGCTTCTGTGTTGTTGATCTTCACTTCATTTCCATTCATTTCCTTTCTGAGGACTGCTTTTTGTTTTCTAGGTACTAGACAACAATTATTGAGGCATGCTATCTATGACTCATGGTATATATTCTGATTCCAACATGATTTTTTTTTTTTTTTTTTTGCCATTTAGGAAGAACATCAACTTTCTTCTGCTCTTCCTATGAAGCTCATCATGTGAAAGAACAGTAACTGTAACTGGAGCTAATCTGGGTTTGGTTGGAAGCCAGCCCCATAAGGAATGAGAAGAAAAGCTCAGGAAGTTCATAGCCTTATCTAATATTATAGAAACATTGGGATTTACATAGGAGAGGAAAGCAGATGAGAAACAGGGCCTAGAGTAACACAGATCAAGAAAGAGATATAGAAAAAAAATTGTCCTTGCTAGACAGTTAAGTGTTTGCTGAATACCATGTGGCCAACCTCAACTTTCAGCAGTCTTCTGAAGGGGAAGGCAGTAGGCTGAATAGCAATGGTTATCAAAGCTGGTGTCTGGCTTTGGAATGGCTATGTCATCTGGTCTCCATTTACGAACACTGACGTGAATGAGATCCAAAGACTCGTATCTATGAACATTTTTAGGGAAGAGGTGGTTGGAGAAGTGTAACATAGAAATGCAGAATATTCTGGAAATAAAACCACCATTCATCCCAGACATGGAAAGGTACTAGTCTGACAGAGCTTGTATCTTCCAGTGATATCCAGACTGTGGGCTGAGGATGGATTTACCATGGTTAAAATCAGTATTCTAAGACTTGAGTGTTTAAAATGGAAAAAAGACTGGTGGTTGGAAACCTCATTTTTCTTTGTTACTGTTTTTGAAACATCAGGACATCAGCTTGTCTCTTGGGACTGTGCCCAGGAGGTCTAATTTTGCTGAAGGATCCAGTCAAGGCTTTGGAGTTAGTTTAGTATTCTAAATTAGTTATATTTTGATTTTACTTGGATTTGTGGAAAAACTAAAAAAGTCAACATCTAAGAGAGGCAATTCCAGGTTCTTCCTACCTCCCATGAAATTGTATTTTGGTTGTTATGTTGAACACACAAAAGTAAAAAATATCCCTCTGAAAATGTTCATGCAGCATGAGCAGTTCCACTTTCAGAGCTCATATTCTCTTGGATGAATGGCATAATTTCATTCCTAGAAGCATAATAGGGATTCCCTTCTCCCGTTCAGTGATTATAATGTTGGAATAAATCCTTGCCTCCCTAAAGTGTGTGTACCTGGAGTGAATATACTATAGATGATTTTTGCATCACTAGAGAAATGAAAGGAAATGGGAGTAGGGGTTGCAAAACAGAATTAGAGATTTAAGCTAAAACCCAAATCAGTGAAGCCTGAAAATAGTGAATCAGAGAGTCAAGGGATTGTTTGGATTCAGAAAAGCTTTGGAAACTGGAGGTTAAAGTAGGGAGATGAGTCAGAACCACAATCACTTTGTACATTTTTTGTATTGAGTTGTATTGAATTCAAATTGAATTGAACTAGAAGTAGAGAGAGTATTTATCAGAGCAAATGAACATAAATACAAATATGGATGCTTGACCAGATAGATGACCATGGGATCATGGAACTCAGCCTCACCATATCATGCTTGGACAGAATAAGGACTGATGACTTTTGGTTTCGGTGTGAGGAGACTGAGGGCTCAAGGCCATGTACCTGATAGCTACGCACTCTGCTATCCTAGGGGTAGGGGTAGGAGTAGGGAGTTCTGGAATGCCCTAGAGGTTTGCTTTTTGGAAAGGATGCCTGTGCTGTGAATCCTTGGGCTTTCTGTAAATTACATCAGCATTCCTTCATCCATGCTATTCGGAAACATGTATTGCAAATTTAATTTGCTTAATTCACAAGTCTATTTTTTACCTGTTCAATTTAATACCGTTCAAATTTGCCAACAAGTGATATGCCAGTTTCCTGCCAGACTACTCAAGGCAAAATGTGAATCATCAGTGGCTAAATGGCTTTTCTTGACATTGAATAAATTTCCAACTTCCTATTTAGTGATGATGCATGTACATAACTGATCTTAATAGGAAAATAAGGTCTTTCTACACTTTATCTAACTCAAGTCTTCGCATAACTCTCCTTTGTTGTGGACTTTAGTGTATGTTAGCATATCTGGCTTTACTCATAGGTGTGTATGCATAGCGTGATATGACCACATGTAGATTTACTCAGAAAATATCCATCACTACATAGAATAAAATGACATAAAGTTATTAACTGGCTGTTTTATTTTATTTTAATTGATTCTATGTATTAAAGATGTAAGAACCTTTAAGCATGTTTTATCTAAGTCTTTTCACAGCTTTTTGTGATAGGTAATATTATTCTTATTTTCTAATAGAAGAAACAGATGCTGAGAGGTTAAAATATTTTCTATAAAACTCCAAAGCTCATGTTCATTACCATTGTCTCCTGTGATTTTTGTTTTGTTTTGTTTTGTTTTTAACTGTGTTTTTAGCCTCACTGACAACATGGATCACTTCATTTTGCTATTATAGTCCATAGATCTTGAATTTAAGTGTGAAATGTGTTGCTATTAAACATTCATTATAGTTGCTGTCCTCCATTTCTCATATGAGACTGAATCCAGTGATGGAAATTTTGAAGGTAAAATTTACAAGTCATGTCTATCTTCCAAAGAAATTTTCAGTGTGTATGTGTGTGTTAGTCGCTCAGTCGTGTCCAAGTCTTTGCAACTCCATGGACTGTAGCCCTCCAGGTTTCTCTGTCCATGGGATTCTCCAGGCGAGAATAATGGAGTGAATTGTCATTCCTTTCTCCAGAGGATCTTTCTGACCCAGGGATCGAACCCTGGTTTCCTGCATTGCAGGCAGATTCTTTACCATTTTAGCTACAGGGAAATCCTTTTCAATATGTATGGATAGTACATATTAAGAATATATGCCTAAGAATACCAAAACTTCTGAATTCTTTTTTGATAACCACATCAAAGGTAATTCTTGAGGTTTAGAAAGACAAAAATATCCCTTGGAAAAAGAAAAGAAAATTAGCAAAAATTAGTCCAGACACAAACACCACAAGAAAAACTGTATAACTATATTCCCATAAGTATATGTTAATAAATTTAGCAACAAAAATATACAGTGCTTCATTATGTGACTCATTAAAAATGAATTTAACTAGATGGTAGCAGAATATGAGTGCATGCACAATGGTTACAGTAAATGTGCAAGGACAGCCTTTCTTTTAGACCAAGTATTAGGGAAGAAAATTGTATACTTGATGTCTGGCGGTTTCTAGAATGCTGTTTTTGTTTACGGCTTGGGAAAATGCCAGTGGTTTCAACAAAATAAGAATAGAAATCATACATTATTGTGAAGTTATTTTAGAACAACAGATGCAAGGCAGGTCATGGAATGTTTTTGTGACTCTTAGGCAAAGAAATAGAAGACTCTATGTGATTCCTGAAGGATCAAGGGTATAAATTTTATTTTGATATCAGTAGAATTAATATTATGAAATTCTCCCCTGATGCATATGTTATACAGAAATGTCAGATTACTGGAATATTTGATCTGAATGGGTAATTGAAAACTGAACAAGTTTTTCCCAGATGGAAATGGAAGTTGTTTCAAAGAAGTTGGAATGATGCTAAAATCTATAAATCTTATTTTTCCCTTTTGACCTTTTTCTTTTCTCTCAGTGCTATTCTCACAGAATTTGTGGTGGCATTTTAAATTCACAAGAGTAGCTCTTTAATTCATTTTAACTCTGTGTTGGTAAGACCTTCTGTGTATTTGGTAATGTGTACATATTTCATCATCATAAGCACCAAGGTAAAGTAGTGTGTGGAAAGGATGAGTCACAAAACTTATTTCCAAAAGCATGTTCCATTGATTTCCAACCCATGGTATACATTTGAAAGGACTACTTTCTGGCTTACCTGGTAGCTCAGCTGATAAAGAATCTGCCTGCAATGCAGGAGATCTCAGTTTGATTCTTGGGTCAGGAAGATCCACTGGAGAAGGGAAAGGCTACCCACTCCAATATTCTGGCTTGGAAAATTCCATGGACAGAGGAGTCTGGCGGGCTATAGTCCAAGGGGTTGGAAAGAGCCAGGCATGACTGAGTGACTTTTGCTTCACTGTACTTTATGGGAAAATTTAAAGCACTTAAGTGGATGTGTTCACAAGGCCTTGGGGCTCCAGAAGTTCTCTCAAGGAACACTGAGATAACTCATGGATATCTTATGGTCTAAACAATAGGTTACTGACCTGTCTTTTTTTTTTTTTTGAGAAGCTATTGCCTATGAGGGTTTATTCATTTCATGGCTAATCCATTTACTATCATTGCCTTCCAGTGGAGATACATGGATGTTAAATATAACATGAAAATATGAAATTTTTATCCTACAAAGGAATCTCCAAATATATGTGGTTATTACAATCTCTCTTGTTTGTAAAACAATATCTGAATCATTGTATTATCTTCCTTAACTCTATTCCAAAATACTGCATTAACAATTTTTATATGTGATAGTGTGATTGCTCATTGTGACCTCTAACAATGAGTTAGAGGAATACACATGTTCCATGTATCTTCCATTTAGGCTACCCTTGGTGAATGGACATGTTTTTTTTCCTCCTCTGGTATCTGCTTGTGTCTTTTTGGCTTAACTGTGGTCAAAGCAGTAAAGGACAGTGTTATGCTACCCAGTTGGTTTAGGTCAGGCCAGGGTGTTCATGCCTTAATTCATTCCAGCCCATTTCCCAAACCACCAGAGTGATTGTCCTAAAACATAAATATGATTGAACTGTTGCTCTTGTTATGGTTTTTCAAAAATATTTAGGCTATCATTTCCACAGGGTATAAAACTTGAGGGTCTGGTTTACTGATCTAGGCTTACCTCTGATGTCCTGAATAACTGGGCTTGACCATGCGGAGATGCTACTGCCATTAAAGGTAGCTTCTCTGTGCCACGTGGACCTGAGATGGCTTAGCAATCTCCATCAATCTCTTTTCCTTCTGAGGTTACTCCCAGTGAGAGGTGCCCACAAGAGGTTTGATTGGCTCCTGATGTGCTACCAAGCTTGAGGAGTCCTTCACTTGATGACAGGATTCTCCCCTTCCCAAGGTCACATGGACCATCAAATTTGCTGAGCCTGGATGGGTTCTAGTACCACTAGAACTGCAGCTGGGCCTGTAACCATCCCTTCTCTCTGACACTTACAGTCACCAGTGGCATCTGGTCAACCTTCCAGGCAGTTGTCCGTATGATATATTCTCTCTCAGAGGTGCTGTTGTCCCTGTTTAGGATTTTTAATTTCCCTTAGGAAATCAGATAAGTATAAACCCTCAACTGTAAATATGGTTCAGTTTGTATTCAGAAGGTCATCGGCCACCATGTAAATTAGTGGGAACGAAACAGTATACTTGGAGAAAGGGGTGCTCCTAGCACTACACAACTCTGCATAACTCCCTTGTATCATACAATATATTACACTAAAATTACTTGTATGTGTGCAAAGTCACTTCAGTCGTGTCCAGCTCTTTGTGAACCTATGAAACATAGCCCACTAGGCTCCTCTATCCATGGGATTCTCCAGGCAAGAGTCCTGGAGTGGGTTGCTGTTTCCTTCTCCAGGGGGTCTTCCTGGACCAGGGATCAAACCTGCATTTCTTATGTCTTCTGCATTGGCAAAATCACTGCCAAGACCAATATTATGATACTTTTCCTGTTTACCTCTAAGAATTTTCCAGTTTCAGGCCTTATGTTTAACTCTAATCCACATAGTGATTTTCCTGAGTATGGTAAAAGATAAGTATGCAATTTCATTCTTTTGTATGTGAATATCCAATTTTCTCAACTCCATTTCTTGTAGAGACTATCCTCTCTTCATATTCTTGGCATCCTTGTTGAAGATCAGTTGACTGAATATGTGTGGATTTATTTCTGTTCTATTTTGTCCCATTGATGTATAGTATGTTTGTTCTAATTACTGTAAATTTATAATATATTTTTAAATCGGGAAGTGTTATGTCTGTAGCAACACCAAAAGCACAGGCATCAGAAGCAAAAATAGATAAATGGAACTACATTAAGCTAAAATGCTTTTGCATAGCAAAGAAAACTCTCAAACGAATAAAAAGGCAACCTATAGAATGGGAGAAAATATTTGCAAACCATATATCTGATAAATGGTTACTTTCCAACATATGTAAGGAACACTTACAACTCAATATCATAAAACAAATAACATGGTGAAAAAAATGTGCTAAAGACTTGAATAGACATTTTTCCAAAAGAGATATACAAGTGGCCAAGAGGTATATGAAAAGACGCTCAATGTCAGTAATCACCAGAGAAATGCAAATAAAAAACTACAATGAGATATCACTTCATGCCTTTTAGAATAGCTATTATATATAAAGACTTACTGTCTTTATATATACATAGACAGCAAGTGTTGGCGAGGATATGGAGAAATTAGAACTCTTATACATTGTTTGAAATGCAATGATGTAGCTCCTAAGGAAAACAGTATGGAGGTTCCTCAAAAATTAAAAATAGAACTACTATACGATTCAGCAGTCCAACTTCTGGGTATTTATCCAAGTGAATTGAAATCGGAATCTTAAAGAGATATTAGTACTTCCATGTTCATTGCAGTGCTATTGATGATAGCCAAATGTGGAAACAACCCAAAGGTCATCAATAGTTGAATGGATAAATGAAGTGTGGCGTGGCATGTACATGAAATGGAATATAGAATATTATTTTAAAAAGAAGGAAATCCTGTAATATGTGACAGCATGGATGAAGCTTGAGAACATTATACTAAATTGAATAAGTGAGTCACAAAAAGATGAATACTGCATGATTCCACATATATGAGGTGTCTAAAACAGTCAAAATCAAGCAGAGAGTAGAATGGTGGTTGTCAGGGGCTAGTGGATTGGGAAATAAAGAGATAGTAATCAAAGGGTACAAATTTCAATTGTGTAAGATGAAAAAAATTCTAGATATCCGCTGTACTGCATTGTGTCTATAGCTAACAATACTGTATTTTACACCTAAAAGTTTGTGAAGAGGGTAGATTTCATGTGAAGTGTTCTTACCTCAATGAAGAAACCCCCAAAACCAAAAAAAAAATGTCTATTTTCCTTCTCCTCCTCACATCTGTACTCTTTGAGAGCAGGAATTGTGTGAAATTCATTTTTACCTTCTTGGGTTTTAGCACAGCCCGTGGCATGACAATAATTGTCTTCGGAGGCTAACAAACAAAGATGAGTTGCATCAATGGATGAAGATTGAAGCTCTCAAAGGGGAGAAGTCAGGTGGAGGGTGTGTTCTTTGTGCCTCTGAGAATGATATATCAAGGCATTTATTTGCTAGCTTATTTTTCAGAAGGAAGTGAAAAATAATTTCTGCTGTATAGACCCATTATTAGTGGTCAGACTGTGCAAAAAAGTTCAATGTTTTTATTCCTGGTCTTTCTATGGACTTGCTTAGTGGCAATAAGCAAAGACATTCTTAGAAATGGTATTTGCCTGTGAATCTTCTATTAGTTTCTGCTGCTTATGGCTATATTATAAGAAAATGGCTGTGACTGAATTGATCAAATTTCCTTGAGCTGACAGATTTATGTATGATGTATGTTTGACCATGAGAGATTCATGTGTTATGGAAGTGAATGTAGAGTAAGGATATTTTAAAAATTACTAGTTATATTAATGTCAGAGAAGAAGAAACTGGAAACAATAAATATAGGCATTCTGTGCCTTTGTCTTCATTTAAGAACTGCCTTGTCAATAATCTTAATGAAAAGTATAGTACATTGAAGTCAGTTGGCAGAAACATAAATAATGCCATAATCACAAAAAATGCTAAAAAGTTTACATTTTAAATAGGTTAGATCAGGTTACATGTGGAAAAGCCTAAACAAATAGACTTTTTTGCTTCATTGGCTATAATTATTTCCAGTCAATTAGCTGATAAATTCCAGGTTCTTTTTTATATCATAGCATTATATCATATGAATAAATACTCTATTTTTTTTGCAGAAGGAAAAGAGTACACTATGTGTATTGGCCTAAGATATAAGCATCTCTCTATAATTTGTCTGTGTGCTGGGTATTTTTTGCTAGCCATATAATTTAACTTTGATAAATTACATATGAGAAAGTTGGCCCTGCTGGCTGACCACCTCCATTGAAGATGCCTAAAAGACTCTATAATATTTGCATAGGACATGGGTCAGTGACCACAAGACAATGGCTACTCCCAAGTAAATAAACAAGTAAAAGGCCAGTGGTGGTCAGAGTCAGTAGAGAAAGGCAAGTCAGGCTACAGATGAGAGAAAGTAGAGTAGAGTGGTGAGTAGGGAGGCCCAGTCAGCCTTAAGAAAAGGGAGGGGATAAATATATACCTATGGCTGATTCATGTTGAGGTTTGACAGAAAACAAAAAATTCTGAAAAGCAATTATCCATCAATAAAAAAATAAATAAATTATTTTAAAAATGGAGAGTGTCCTACTTTCTGAGTTTGCCTTATATACCAGCAGAAGCCATTTTCTTTTGTTTCCAATTTAAAACAATGTTAAAGTTATAATATAAAAAGAACAAGGAATTAGATAGTCCTGCATTCAAATCTTTGCTTTCCCAGTTTTCCAAATTTTTCTTGACTTTGGGACTATCCTTTCTGTGCCTTAATTTCCTTATCAGCAAAATAGAATAATAACTCTAATTTAGATAATAACTCAAAATTTTAGAGTTAAAAGATAAAATGAGGTCAGGCAGTTGAAAGTACCCAGCACAGTATCTGGCATGTCCACCACTGTTTTCTTGCCTCAATTCATTCACGCATGTGTCTTTCCATCCAGAATCTCTTCATTGCATGACAATTTGTGCCAGGGCTTCTTGATTCTGAGATTCCAAACTACACAAATCTAAGGGATATAGTTTCCACTCAGATCTTCTGATTCTCATTGTTTTGAATACCAAGCCTCTAAAAGACAATTTATATTTTTTAGCCAAACAGATATGTGCAGCATCCCAAACATGATCACAATCTCCTGCCTCCTAAATCTTTGCATATGACACCTGAACCATCCTCTTCACTCTTGCTTTTATTTCTTCAACTTTTTCTTAATATCCCTTGTTTTATGAGATCTTTTCAGACTAATTGTAGCTAATTTAGCTACTATTGTCATTTTTACAAATACCAATAAATTTACGCTTCATTGTGTGCAGCTTTAATTAGAGATCATGTCTTTGGCCATTTAAAATGCTTTCCATAGTACATTTTATGCAATGATGCAAAATATTTTTACTTTGGACGCCTAAGTCTTAATAGCTGCTCTCAAATGAAAGGTTAATTTAAATAATGACTGGTCATTCATTGATCTTCCTCCATCCATTTTTATCACGATAGAGAATTAGCTGCTTCTTCATATTCTTAATTTGGAGTAGTTTCAGTGTTTTCACCTTACTGTCAGAACACCCTACTCTATTGGCTCAGTGGTGAAGAATCCACCTGCCAATGCAGGAGACACAGGTTTGACCCCTAGGTCAGGAAGATCCCCTGGAGAAGGAAATGGCAACCCACTCCAGTATTCTTGCCTGGGAAATTCCATGGACAGAGGAGCCTGGTGGGCTACAGCCCATGGGGTTCCAAAGAATCAGACATGACTTAGTGACTGAGCAGGAATCATCAACATACTTTGTCTCAATGCTGTCCCCAGTCTTTACTTGCAGCCCAAGTAGATTGTTGTGACACAATAGATGGTCTACAGTTCAGTTCAGCTCAGTTCAGTCCCTCAGTCGTGTCCGACTCTTTGCGACCCCATGAATCGCAGCACGCCAGGCCTCCCTGTCCATCACCAACTCCCGGAGTTCACTCAGACTCACGTCCATCGAGTCCGTGATGCCATCCAGCCATCTCATCCTCTGTCGACCCCTTCTCCTCCTGCCCCCAATCCCTCCCAGCATCAGAGTCTTTTCCAATGAGTCAACTCTTCACATGAGGTGGCCAAAGTACTGGAGTTGCAGCTTTAGCATCATTCCTTCCAAAGAACACCCAGGGCTGATCTCCTTTAGAATGGACTGGTTGGATCTCCTTGCAGTCCAAGGGACTCTCAAGAGTCTTCTCCAACACCACAGTTCAAAAGCATCAATTCTTCGGTGCTCAGCCTTCTTCACAGTCCAACTCTCACATCCATACATGACTACTGGAAAAACCATAGCCTTGACTAGACGGGCCTTTGTTGGCAAAGTAATGTCTCTGCTTTTGAATATGCTATCTAGGTTGGTCATAACTTTTCTTCCAAGGAGTAAGCGTCTTTTAATTTCATGGCTGCAATCACCATCTACAGTGATTTTGGAGCCCCCAAAAATAAAGTCTGACACTGTTTCCACTGTTTCCCCATCTATTTCCCATGAAGTGATGGGACCGGATGCCATGATCTTCATTTTCTGAATGTTGAGCTTTAAGCCAACTTTTTCACTCTCCTCTTTCACTTTCATCAAGAGGCTCTTTAGTTCCTCTTCACCCTCTGCCATAAGGGTGGTGTCATCTGCATAGCTGAGGTTATTGATATTTCTCCTGGCAATCTTGATTCCAGCTTGTGTTTCTTCCAGTCCAGACTACCTTTAGTTAATATTTTTTCCATCTGAAATATTTAATGATAACTTTTAATTCAAAATCATGGTTTGATAATGATCTACTTATTGAAAAAAATGTCAGTTCTTAAACCTCTAGCTTCACATGCCATGTATATATATATCATAAGATATAACTTGTGGTGTCCAACTATAGGGTTTAGAATAAAAGTCATAATTTAAGAAAATAAAAACCACATAACTATGTCTTGTGACATGTCAGGATTTACTACTTATTAGTAATAAACATGAATTCCCATTATCTAGGTAGAACAACAAACTTAGGATAGTTTTTTAAACCCGAAAATGTCCTTATATAAATCCCATTGATGTATTCATTAATCTTCTAGAGAACCTATTTATAAGCCATTATTTCTGATATGATCTCCAAAAGAATTAAAGGAAGATTCAAAATCGACCATGAACACTGAAGTTTGTTCTGTTTGAAACATCTGATGTGATGAAAACTACTGAAAAGCTAATAGGCAACAGAAGAAATGTGGGTTTCCTAATACTTAAAAGCTCATAAAAGAGAGATAAGGAAAGAAAAATAAGAGCTTATGTAAATCCATGGAGTTGGTCAACAGAAGCACAGCCACAGTGGATGTGAATACAGTAATGAAGCAAACACATGGCCAGTCTGTCCCAGAAAAACATGCAAAACCATTAAAAGGCAGAGTTTGCCTTTTAAGCAAATGTGACAACAGGCAAAACAATCAAGAAATAGCTAATTAAGAAACTTACTCAGTAAAGCTTTTTGGAATGTTGAGATACCTGAATTACTCTCTAAGCAAACCCATGAGAATTAGGGGACAAAAAATTAGGGAGGAAAAGGAAAGTCAACTTATTTTTAGTAATAAAAGCATAGTTAAAATGTTTCCTAAATTACACTTTTCATATTTACTTTATACACATCTAGGTGATTCATCTAAGGAAAACAGATTTAATCTAATATTATTGCAATGGAACATCATATTATCTGGCAATGTCATTAAAAAAAACATATATAGTGAATTACATTAGGCTACCATCAATATCATCTGAAACTCAGTTCCATGAAATTAATTTGATTTTTTTCAAGCTGGTCAGAATACATAGCAACAACAATATGTGTTTCTTTTTATTATCATGAACTCTGCAATAGCAGGCTTCTCATTCGCTTGGCTTTGAAAGGATGTGTAAGCAAGATGCAAAACACCTAGGGCCTTGTATTGTCCCCTTAAGATGCTTTGGAAGTTGTTGGTTGATTTAAGACCTGAAGTTGGCCCATGAGAGCCAATTTTTGCTCATTAATAGCCTGGGACATGAATTACCTTCTGACCTTTTGTCTCCCCTATAGCCTAATATGCCTTGACTTGCTAGACTTTTCTGATTCAAACCAGACAACTTGGGTATGAACATTTTACTCAGAACATTGCTTAATTAACACAAACGTGCTGGTAAAATTGACCAATGTTGCTTTTGAGTATTGTCAACATATTGAATCCATCTTATATGTGTTTTTAGCAGTTTTAGTTTGAGGCAAATACAATCCTCCATTCTTCACTTCCATACTTTTGCTTAAGCAAAACCCCTTTGTCACTGTTTTTCATTCTTCCCAAGGAAGGTTGAGGTCATGTAAGGTCTCTTTGGTTAGGGCTTCTGAATGTTTTCTACATAGCTCCGCTATTAGTCCTACTTTCTTTCTTTCTTATTTCTTGTTCTGTGACTTCGTTCCTTCTTGTTCTCCCATTGCTACTTTATTGGCAAGTTCACTCCTTTTGACTTAATTGTGTTGTATGTCTTCCTGTACTAAGATTAGCTGATATAAAGGTGAACAAGACATACACCTGTTACTCTCAAGGAACTTACAATCTTATAAGGGAGAGATAAAGGTAGATAGGAAATTACATGGTAATGCCAAAGTTGTCAATACATGGTAGGAACACATATGTGTGGCTGACTGGAATACTAAATTAATCAATTAGCAGTAGGAATTTAATCAAAAAGATCATGATGAGAGAAGAATTTAGGATTAGCATGAGATAGCAGAGATGTAAGAAACAAGGGAAACCAGTGAGTGGGAAAAATTATAACAGGTGCCACAAAAAGAGAATCAGAGCACTATGAGAGATAATGAAGTTCTCCCTAAGAGATGTACTTGCTGGAAGGACTGTGGACATGATGGGCGAGTGGAAAGGGGAGAGCCTTAGCAGTCGTGCATCTTGGAATTGTCAACTTTGAAGATATATTCTGTGTTTCAGAGGATGAAGTAGGGAATATAAGAACATAACAGTTATAAGCATTGCATCTAGAGTGATATGGCTATATCCTGTGACTTTTAGCAAACTGACTGACTGTTCTAATACTTATGCTCTTCTCTGTAAACTGGAGAAAATAATAGTGCCGAACTCAGTGTTATTTATAGGATTAGATGAGATACTTCATGTGAAGCGCTAAAGTATAGTTCCTTGTGCATTATATATTCTAAAAAATTTACCTGTTTATTATCGTATTCTGCCTCAGTATACTAAAAGGTATCTAAACTGGCATTTTCAAATTGTGGGTTGTAATTATGAGGGCATAAAATAATAAATTTAGCAATTTAAAGAAAGAAGTAAAATAAAGTATATGAGAAGCATTTTCTACAGTAAAGGTATTATTTAAAAAAAATTTTTTAGCCACGAACATGTGTGTGTATTGCTGTGTGTGTGTGTGTGTGTGTGTGTGTGTGCACGTGCTTATACAGGATCATACTCATAAATATTTAGAGACCGCTGCACTATATGAATGCCAGATGGATAATAGATTGGATCATGATTTATACAATTAATTGGTTTGCCAACTCTCACTCTGAGAAGGGGGTACCAGTCTATCCATTAGTGAAACCAAGGTCATGTGCAATTTCTCCAGGGTTCAGTGTTTGCATGAGTGAAAATAACAGTGGTCAATAACTTTGCAGTTCCTGGTGCAAAGGTTTTGGGATCTCAAAAACTGTCCTTCCTTCCATCTTAGAGAATTTTAATACCCCTGCTGGGATCCCTACTATGTGGACCCTCTTCTATATCCTTTGGATAAAGAATGATAGATTTATTGAAAACTGTCTATTCCTACTCTTTTTATAAGCAGTATTTAATATTACAGAAGATATCAGTATTGAAATCCAAAAGTTCTATATTGGGCACATCATTGATTTATCAGAATGAAATATAGAGATACACTGATATGAATTACTCAGATAAAAGATTATCCAAGTATTCATCTCAGAATGCTAGTTGAGAAAGCACCCTAATCAGACAACCTATAAGTAAAAAGATATCCTGAGTTGAAGATAAGAGGAAATGTGCAAATTGTGCAGAACATATACATTAATCTGAAGGGTATCTAAGAATGCATAAAATTTTGTAGAATAAAATTTAAAGGACAGATAAAATTGATAATAAAAGTGATAATAAAAGTGGAATAAAAGTGATAATACTGCAAAAAGAAAATTATAGCCTGGCGTTATCAGCACTAAATAACATTAGAAAAACCTGAGTGAATGGGCTTAGAAAGGGGGGTAAATAAATGTATTATAAAGGTCTCATCATATTGGGAGATGTGGAAAAGCATCTTGATCATTGGAAGAAAGATACCTTTGCTGAAGATACAAGGTTGGTGGTGTTTAGCATATGGATATAATTGAGCCAATATACACACTTTCTTCTCCCAGGTAGAATGCCTGACTCTTATTTTTCCTTCTACCTTACCAGCAGCCCTTTGGATATCTTTTGTTCTCTACCTACATTCACAGCCCTCTTGATTTCACCTAATCTCATCATATTGAAAAACATTTATACATTGAAAACCCTGACATTTATATATCCTACTCTGCCCCACCGCCTTGAATTCAAATTCTCAGCACTGCCACCACCTCTCATCTGCTCCACCTACAGACTTCTCTAACTCAATTGTCAGTAACTCTAACATTCTAGTTACTCAGGCTAAAAATCTTACAGTCATCTGGGACTGTTTTCTATTACAGCCCACCTCCAATCTAATAGTAAACCTAGACAGTCCATCTTCAAAACACACACAAAATTCATCCAATCTCTTGTCATACATTCATTCACTTTCATTTTGTTACTTTAATAGCCTCCTATTGTCCCTTATTCTCAACATGGCAGTCAAAGTAATCCTTTTAAAACCTAGGGCAGATCATGTCAGTTCAGTTCAGTCGCTCAGTTGTGTCCAACTCTTTGCAACCCCATGGACTGCAGCATGCCAGGCCTCCCTACCCATCACCAACTCTCGGAGCTTACACTAACTCATGTCCATTGAGTTGGTGATTCCATCCAACCTTCTCATGTTCTGTTGTCCCCTTCTCATGCCTTCAATCTCTCCCAGCATTAGGGTCTTTTCCAATGAATCAGTTCTTTACATCAGATGGTCAAAGTATTAGAGTTTCAGCTTTAGCATCAGTCCTTCCAATGAATATTCAGGACTAATTTCCTTTAGGATGGACTGGCTGGATCTCCTTGCAGTCCAAGGAATTCTCAAGAGTCTTCTCTAACACCACAGTTCAAAAGCATCAATTCTTCAGTGCTCAGCTTTCTTTATGGACCAATTCTCACATCCATACATGACTACTGGAAAAACCATAGCTTTGACTAGATGAACTTTTATTGGCAAAGTAATCTCTGCTTTTTAATATGCTGTCTAGGTTGTTCATAACTTTTCTTCCAAAGAGCAACCATCTTTTAATTTCATGGCTGCAGTCTTCATCTGCAGTGATTTTGGAGCCCTTCAAAATAAAGTCTGTCACTATTTCCATTGTTTCCCCATCTATTTGCCATGAAGTGATGGGACCACATGCCATGATCTTAGTAACTTCATATAAAACCCCCCAGCAGTCAGCTATGTCAACAAGAGTGAAAGCCAGATTATTTTTTTCGTGGCTATACCACCCTATGTACTATGCATTTTTAAACCTATTAGAATGCATTGCCTGTAACTCTGTCCTTTGGTCTCCAACACCCACTTCCTGAAAGTTTCTTCCTATAGATGTTTTGATGGCTTGAAAATCCCCTCATCTCCTTCAGCTTTTTTTTTTTTTTCCACAAATGTCACCCTCCCAGTGACTGACTTTGACCACACTACTTAAAATTGCATCTCTGTGATTCCAATCTTCCTTTCTTTTACTTTACTGGAGTTATTACTACTTACCATATCATACATTTTGCCTTTTGTATGGGAGAGAGTCCTGTATACTCTACTAGAATGTAAGCTCCAGGGATTGTTTTTGGTTGGTTTTGTTCCCCACTTTATCCTTAGTTTTTAGAATAGAGCAGTGCCTGGCACATAGAAGGGACTCACTAAATAATTCTTGAACAAATGATAGCAAGTTAAAGATTAATATCTATATAGAAAAAGAGTCCTTAGAAATTTGTAATTAAGAAGACAACTCAATGGAAAAAGAAGTAAAGAATATTATTCTAATGGCCAGTTGGTCTACTCAATGTCCATTCCTCCCTCTTCCTTCCTACTAAAGCTCTAATTGTATTCAGGGTGTCCTGGATCCAGTTGAAGAGCTTTACTTTCCCCTGAACCTGGAGTGTCCTCATGATGTGGTCTTGACCAAGGAGGCATAAGCGTAGGTTGTTGTGTGGGCTTCTTGAAAAAAGTGCTTTTGCTTATTGCATTTCACCATCTTCTCTGAGTAACTGGAACTCTACAGTCACCTGTGAGCCTGAGGATGCATTCACTTCCCAAGGAGGGATGAAGGGAAACTGAGCAGCTCAGGTACTAGTGGTCTAGAGTCCCACTGCACCAGGGCTGGATTGCTCACCTTTGCACTTATTTTCATTTATAGGAAAAATAAACCCTTGCTACAATACTCTTATTTGGGCTTTCTGTTAAAGGCAGTCCAATTTAATCCCTAACTAATACAAACATGAATAAATAATTCATAATAATTCATTAAAGAACAAACCTAAATAAGGAATAAATATTTGACAAGAAGTTTTACCTCTTTAGTATTCATTAAACAGTGAAATTAAAGGAACAGAACACATCAACTTTTACTGATCACACTGGCAAAAATTTAAAGCAAAAAGAGCACAAGAGTAAGGGCTATGAAACCAGATAGCCTGGGTTTAAATCTCTGTTTTTTTTTTTTCCAGTGACAAACTGTATATCCTTGAGAAATTTCCTTAACCCCACTGAGGCTCTGTTTAAGAATGTGTGAGTACTGCCATTCAAATTCCTACTCAGAAGTTTCAAAATAAAGGGCATTATTATACATTTCTCTTCTTTTAAATAGTTTTTTATGTGGACCATTTTAAAAGTCTTTATTGAATTTGTTACTGCTTCTGTTTTATGGTTTGCTTTTTTGCCAAGAGGCATGTGGGATCTTAGCTCCCCAATCAGGGATTGAACCTACAACCCTGCATTGGAAGGTGAAGTCTTAATCACTGGACCATCCAGCTCTGATAAATTTGAGCCAACTGAGAAATCACCTGGTGATATCTTTTAAAAATAAAAACCTGAGTATAGAACCTCCAAACCAGCATCACCACTCATAGAAATCTATTCCACAGGAATAAAAGACACAATGTGTAAGGATATGTGTACAAGGATAATTAGTTTGTAGTAGTGTTTGAGGAAGCAAGAAACAAGTAGCCTGTTCCCATCCCAATACCCAAACTGGAAATAAACTGAATGCCTATCACTAGAGAGGTATGGAAAAATTTCTGCTACATTTTTATGATGAAGTATTATGCAGCCATTAAAAATCAATTTGATGTACATCAGTTAACTTGAAGAAATTTCTGCTAGGTACTATTGTGTGGGGATAAGAAAATTTCAGAATACCTGTGTAATATGCATGAGCATCTTCGTAAGCAATTACATGAATAGAAAGACTTGTAAGAAGTGTTCAGACCAGGTAGCATCAGCTACCACAGTGGTGACACTGTCATTTTGGAGGGGTGGGAGAGGAAAGAAGAAAAGAACCACATTAAAACAAGATGGTCAAAAAGGAATGTGGTGCCACATGGGTAAAATTGCAAATCTGAGCAGGCTCAGCCATTTAAACAAGCAAGGAAGGGTGTTTCCAAAATGTTATTGGTGGCCACGTCAGAGGTGTGGGTTTTCAGGTCACTTTTGCCTCTTTTTTTTTTTTCTTTTATTTGTTGTCTGTTTTATACAATAAAAAAGTTTTGTCAATGAAAAAATTAAAACCAAAAGAGAATGGGACATCAGGTAGGAGAGACAGAGAGAGAAAAAAAGCTTATGTAGACTTTTAAAGAGAGATTTGGCTATAAAAGTGACAGAAGTGATGTGGAAGCTAAAGTCAAACACAGGTGTCAGTGGAAGTTTGGTTAACATGGAGTTGTCAGCATGAATTTGATGCTCAGGGTAATGACTTTGCAGAGGGGGAGAATTTGAAGATTCAGATGAAGAGGAAATAACTGAAAGAGAGACGTACTAGAAGGGGTAAAAAGGTATGACAGTGTGGAATCCCTGACCTTTGGCAAGAGGAAGGACACATCCTTACTCATGAGGATCTGGAAGCAGTAGTGGAGTGGGGAGAGAAAAGGACAGGGATAAAGAAGAGACAGGAAAAATTGGACTTGGAAAGATGAGGGCATTCCCAGCTGATGGCTTCTATCCTCTCATGACATTTGAGGAGTCTATAACTTGTTGGAAGTGGCCCAGAAGGAAATATGATGAAAGTTTCAGTGATCAGAGGGATGAGAGAGGGAAACGTAGAATTATCCGGCAGAGAGTAATGTGTGTGTCCTCTGTTTTCTGGACTCTGCCTTCGTGTTCTGGCCATGCTGGACCAACAAACATTATCATGATCTACTCCAAGCAGTGGGAAGAGTGACTCCATTTTGGATGTAAGCTAAAGCAAGAATCCTTCCACTGTGCAGAAATGTGGACACCATGGATAGATATATAGGAAGTGCCTATATAATACTATTTAGCACCAACATGGGCTTCCCTAGTACTCAGCTGGTAAAGAATTTACCTGCAATGCAGGAGACTGCGGTTTGATTCATAGGTGGGGATGATCCCCTGGAGTGTATAGGCTACCCACTCCAGTATTCTTGAGTTTCCCTGGTGGCTCAGATAGTAAAGAATCTGCCTGCAGTACAGGAGACTTGGGTTTGATCCTTGGATTGGGAAAATCCCCTGGCAACTCACTCCAGTATTCTTGCCTGGACAGAGGAGCCTGGTGGGCTACAGTCTATGGGGTCACAAAGAGTCGTACATTACTGAGCAACTAAGTACAGCACAGCACCAACATACTATGGTATGTGCTACAATAGAAGCTGTCAAGAAACAGAAGCAAGCATGGCTGCTGTTACTGCGGAAGACACCAGCCCACAACTGAAAAATATTTATTGAATGCCTTTTTTATATGTAGAGTTGTGGGAAATGAAAACACTTAAGATACAGAACTGCTCATCAAAAATCACATGAGGGGGACTGCCTGGCACTCCAGCGGTTAGGGCTTCATGCTTACACTGCAGGGGGCACAGGTTATCCCAGTTCTGGGAACTAAAATCTGGCATGTTGTGTGACATGGCACCCCCAAAATCACTTGAGAACACACTACTATACATAAAATAGATAAACCCAAAGACTTCATGTATAGCACAGGGAAATACATTCAAAACCTTATAATAACCTATACTATAACTTATAATAACTTATATAACATAATAACCTATAATGTAAAAGAAAGAATATGTATATATGTATATCTATAATAATGGAATCACTTTGCTATATACCCTAATCATTGTAAATAACTATACTTTAATAAAAAAACAATAATAACAAAAAGTCACAAGACAATTAGAAAATAATCAAGTGGGAAAAGAACTTGACTCATATGTGATCACTTTTTTCATCATGATTCTGATTTCATGGGGGAAGAAGTAATAGTACAAGTCTAGGGGAAGAGTGCTATGCTAAGTCACTTCAGTCGTGTCCAACTCTGTGCGACCTCATAGATGGCAGCCCACCAGGCTCCCAGTAGTTAAAAGAAATCTGTGATCCAGCCTTATCCTGGAATATAAGACAGTGGGAGAAGGGACATGTGCTTTGATGATTCTCATTCCCCTAAGCTATAAAGACTTAGATCTGAATTTATGAAGGGACATACTGGTTTCAGAACCTACTAGAAAGGGCGATTCACCCTGGCTTATCCTATACCTCTAATGTGTACTCTGCCAAAGAAAGCCAGATATTTTTCTTTCTAGCAATTGTCTACCACATTCTGCTAATTCCAATTTTTCTTTTGTCTCTTCACACTGTACCATACCCAAAGTGCCTTCTATTTTATTACACAACTTTTATTCTCTCTCTGTTAAGTCTGTGTGTTTTTGCTCTAGCTGCCCAAACCAGGAACAGGCTAGTATCATCTCTCCTAGTAGATGGTTCTCTAAACATAGAAAACTCTTCAATTTCAGCTTCCCAGAGACTCTAACAAGGGTCTATTCTGTTTTCTGAACCTTTCTGGGTTGTAACAATGTGCACCATATGGCCTCAACAAACACTTCTTAGCGATGCCTAATTTTTTTTGCAGCCAGCTTTCCCTCTTGAATGTATGTACTTGATGTGATTTTGCATATGCTTCTTTTCTATAACGATCCAGATTCTTTGCTCTTCTGTTATATTCTTTCACCATTGCTTCAAGGTCTTTAGTGTAAGCAAAAGATGACAGTGTCATCTACATATTTGAGGTGTCTCTGGTCCTTGAGTCCTTTTTCTTTATCTGTAGAAACCTTGAAAGTTTTCTCAAGGCAGGAGGTGAAGAGTCTTAGTGAGATACCACCTATTAATTCTACACTACAAACTGACCTTTACCATCCAGTTTTCGAGTTAAATGTGACTGTATCATTTGTGAAAATATGTTTGGGGCACTTACCATGTGGATCTTCTATTGCTTCATTTGCAGGGCTTCCAACAAAGCATCAGTTTCCATTAAGTCAAATTTTTTTTTGAGTCCCACGAAAGCCATGCAAAGCGACTAGTTTGCTGTCTGTTGTTCAGCCTGCTCTGCAGTTTGAAAGGAAATTAAAAAAGAAATGCCCACTTTAACCACCTATATATTCTGGGTTACATCAGTTGTTACATGCTGCTTATTGTCTATAAAAGAGGTATATCTCAAATTGAAATTCTGGGCCACAGATAGTATTAATCACATGATTATTTAAGAAGCAACAGTCATAGATGAATAAATGTCGACTAATGGAATTGCCATACTTTCACATTGATTCAGCCAATATTGTCACCCAATTCAAAGTACAAGCATGACAAAAGAGGAAATAATAAATAGAAGCTATGTAAATATCAGAAACTCTATACAGACATGAAATACAGACACTACAATATTGAGTAGAAGACTCTGCACACACCGTCTCAGACATATGAGCTCAGAATTTCCCTCTGGGTCAGAGGATCTGCTCTGAGCTGCCTTTACCATATCTTCTGTTCCCTCCCTCCCTTCTTTCTCTCCTTCCTCCCTTCCTTCCCTCCTTCCTACCCATCTCCCGCTTTGCCTTTTTTCCTTCCTTCCTTATTGCCTTCCTCTCATTTTGGTAAGGATTTTATGACAAAAATCAGTGTATGGATAGTTCAAAATGGAGTATTATAGGCAGAGGCTGTAGAAAGAATCATTGTTATCTATGGCTGTGTAACACATTACTCCAAAACAGCAGGTTAAAACAACAAATGTTTGTCACCTCCCTGTTTCTATGGATTAATAATCTGAGTGCAGTTTAACTGGAAGCTTTTGACTCAGTTCTCTCGGGAGATTGTCGTCAACCGGAGTTGGGGCTCAGCCGGCCAAAGACAAGGGCAGAATCCGCTTTCAGGTTCACTTAGCTGGTGATCGGCAGATTTCAGTTCCTCACTACATGAACCACTCTACAGGGCGACCTCATGATGTGGCAACTGGTTTCCCTACTGTGAGTGCTCCAGGAAGGAGTGAGAAAACCCCAAATGGAAGACATAGTTTTTATCTAACCTAATATCAGAAGTGACAACCTTTCAGTTCCACCATATTCTACTCATTACAAGTGAGTCAGACAGTCCTGATCACACTCAAGGACAGGTCACATAATGTCAGGGGTTGGGGGCTATTTAGGTCTACTTAGAGGCTTTGACAATGACAACCCACTCCAGTACTCTTACCTGGAGAATCTCATGGACGGAGGAGCCTGGTGGGTTGCCGTCCATGGGGTCGCTAAGAGTTGGATATGACTAAGAGTCTTCACTTTCATTTTTCACTTTCATGCATTGGAGAAGGAAATGGCAACCCACTTCAGTGTTCTTGCCTGGAGAATCCCAGGGACGGGGGTGCCTCATGGGCTGCCATCTATGGGGTCACACAGAGTCAGACACGACTGAAGAGACTT
Organism: Budorcas taxicolor; assembly: GCF_023091745.1. Taxonomy (NCBI): domain Eukaryota; kingdom Metazoa; phylum Chordata; class Mammalia; order Artiodactyla; family Bovidae; genus Budorcas; species Budorcas taxicolor. The sequence continues at coordinate 131,423,116 of NC_068911.1, forward strand.
AGCAGCAGCAGCAGCAGAGGCTTTGACCGGGGGAAGGCAATGGCAACCCACTCCAGTACTCTTGCCTGGAGAATCCCATGGACAGAGGAGCCTGATAGGCTACAGTCCATGGGATCGCTAAGAGTCGGACATGACTGAGCGACTTCACTTTCACTTTTCACTTTCATGCACTGGAGAAGGAAATGGCAACCCACTCCAGTGTTCTTGCCTGGAGAATCCCAGGGATGGGGGAGCCTGGTGGGCTGCTGTCTATGGGGTCGCACAGAGTTGGACATGACTGAAGCACCTTCTATAAAGATGCTCAAAAAGTTTTTTAATTAGATTAAGTGCATATTCTGTCCCTTTAATTCTGCCAATATTTTTTTCCTGCAGTCATTGTGGTTTAACACAGTGAAACCAGACCTTCTACCACATAATATTCTAAGTTTCCATGAAGATTTTTTAGATCAAGGTAGGACATACCTGAAGTAAATAAATAAAACAGATTCATTGTGTGTATCTTTGGTTTTGATTCCTTGGACAATACTTATTTCCCTATAATCTCAGGGACACAGCATAATGATTCTTTTTAGAACAGTTTTTGTTAACCCAAAATACATAATTGCTATTTTTTCTGATAGATGATAGTGGTTGAATATTAGTGAACAGGAAATAAGCTATAAAGATGTTGCTCCAAACAGATACGAATCGGGGTGAGAATTAATGGTATATTAAGTCCCTTGAACAGAGGAGCCTGGCAGGCTACAGGCCATGGGGTCACAAGGAGTTGTACATGACTGAGTGACTAAACAATAACAACAATATTTTCCATAACAGGTTTCTCTGAATCCATTTTTTTTCAATGCAAGAATTATTCCAAATCTATACTTTGGAGAATGAAAGCCTTGAGGGGCTTGTACATGATGTTGAGCTTGATTATGTATATAATAGCATAAAAATTAATGGAATTCAAAGATGTAACCAGAAGAGAAACAGCATCCAATTATTTACTTTCAATGTTTTAAAATAAAAAGGGAAAGTAGCAGCTAAACAAAAACTAAGCTATTCATTGTATTGTAAGTATGCATGCTAAAGAGCCTCGTTAGACGTTGCATTTAGAAATTGCTTACAGGTTGAACACATTAAAATTTTTCATAGTTCAATTAGTAGCTTCCCTGGTGGCTCAGATGGTCAAGCGTCTGCCTGAAATGCCAGAGACCCGGCTTTGATCCCTGGGTTGGGAAGATCCCCTGGAGAAGGAAATGGCAACCCACTCCAGTACTCTTGCCTGGAAAATTCCATGGACGTAAGAGCCTGGTAGGCTACAGTCCATGGGGTCACAAACAGTTGGACAGGACTGAGAGACTTCACTTTCACTTTCAATTAGTGTTTTTTGAGAAGGGAGTTCCGGTGAAAAATCAAACAAGAGATTTGCCTAGGTATTCAAGAAAACATGGGATCAACTTTTAAAATAACTCATTTTACTAAAATGTAAAGTATAAATTTCCCATTTGGAGTCAGTTTCTACCAGCTGTCTTTTAAGTATTTATGATTATAGCATCAAGAAAGCTAAAAATGAATAAAGTAGCATGATTCACTTTCTATAAGTTATTTCGAAGATTATAGACTTTCATCTGAGATTTGTGCTAGGAACACATTTTACTTTTGATCATTATGAATATGTTCAGACTTACAATTAAAATTTTGAAAAATGCTGATGATATTTGAAAGAAGAAAATAATGGTATAATGCTCTGTATTTTTTTAGCAATAGGAAAATCACATCATTAACTATTCTCATTTATACAAAATGCACTCTAAAGTTCTACCCTTAGAATCATTCCAATACTATTTCAGATCAGTGTACTTGGTATCATTCGAGTGTTCAGATAGCCTCTATTGATGACCTGGAAATCTAAAGAAGTTGAAGAAAGAAGGATGCTTAAAACATTTCAAAGAGACATGTGTAGCAGATTAATGCTAAATAAAACTTACAGAAAGTAATTGTCAATATAGAAAGTTAAGAGAAAGAAAAGGAGAAAAATATTTAAATGAGGCGCCTGCTGTCAGTCCTAAGCCATAATATCAAATGATGAAGTGTGTTTACAACCTTTCACTCATCAATTGAAAAGAAAGGCTGCTCCTTCATCCTTCCTGTATGAGACTTCACTGTGGCTCCACAAAGTGCTTTTCCTCTCAGAATGCACTCACCTTGTGTCCCGTTCCTTCAGGAATCATTGCAGAATTTGGTTGGACATTGTGGACATTGATCAATTTATTCCACTCTATTAGCAACGCAGAGAAGTTAAAATACTTATCCTTTAAAGAGATGTTTTGGAAAGGATGCTTAGGCTGGAACCTTCTAATCCTGTGACAGTAAGCATCGAGGAAGCCATTCTTCACCTTTCTGGAAAATGAGCCTGAGCTACTTGAGACCTCATTGTCTCATATGAAGTGAAGTGAAAAGTCGTTCAGTTATGTCCAATTTCTTTGAGATGGCATAGACTGTCACCCGCCAGTCTCCTCTGTCCATGGAATTCTCCAGGCAAGAATGCTGGAGAGAGTTGCCATTTCCTTCTCCACACAGCACTATTGAGAGAAAGTAAAGTATCAGGTTTTACAAAAATGAAATATTTTGAGTTCTTACATGAGAATCCTAAGAAGAGTTCTATTGTTTTAGAAAAGTAGAATGTAAGATGTATGGGTAAAACATTGTTCCTTTTCATCAGTAGTCACTGATTCTATAAATGTTAGTAGAATCAGTATCAGATACTCCAGTGTTTTTGATCAGACTACTCTAAGTGAAAAAATAACATAAATACAATCAAAATTGTGTTTAAAAATAGAATATGAACTCTTTCTGCATTTTGCATTGTTTTTAGCTTGCATTTAATTTTTGAGTACAATAAACATTTGGTGGACTAAGTATGTACGAGGGGCTTCCCTGGTGGCACTAGTGGTCAAGAACCTGCCTGCCAATGCAGGAGATATTGGAGACTCAGGTTGGATCCCTGGGCCGGGAAGATCGCCTGGGGAAGGCCTGGAAACCACTCGAGTATTCTTGCCTGGAGAATCCCACGGACAGAGGAGCCTGGCGGGCTATAGTCTATAGGGTCACAAAGAATCTTACATGACTGAAGTGACTTAGCACACATGGACGCACGTAAGTATGCACAACCAGGACTAATCATATTTTTGAAGAGAGACTGTTGTCATCTAAATTTTCAGGCCTGTATCAGAAATGTTAACATAGGTGAAAGATGTTATGAGCTGCAAATTGAGTCTGATTAATAAGGTCTTCCCCGCCAGCTAATGTTAAATTTTAAGCACTGGTATTTTTCTTTGTTTATATGTTTGGCTTTTGGTTAAAATCTGGAAATAAGATAGTGTAGAAACATCAGCCTTATTTCAGTTAATATTGTAGAAATAGCAAGTTTTTCTTTAATGTCCTTTGGGTTTACAAATTTTCATGTATTAGACATTTTAAGTATCAGATATACATTGAATGATTTGACAAGGAATGATCTATACTCATCTAAGGCTTTGTTCCAGTGAGCCCAGATGGTTTGATAATGTGCTACTTTCCCGACACTTGGAGGCTATGAAGTTTGCCCTTGCATCCTCTCTGCTGGAAGTTCGTGGCTGCACACAGCTGCTCCCTACAATCTTTACTGTCTCCCAGGTGCTACTGGAAAGTGATGATGTTTTGATACAAATCTTGATTTGGCCTCCAAAATGTAAAAAAATGTCAAGTTATTGGTTGCTGTTAGGTGTTCAAGAGTCTTCTATTGCTGCAGGGAGGGTAGTGAAATGTTGGATATGAGCACAGACTTTGGAGTCAGAGGTGTGGCTCACTAGCTGTAAATTGATTAACTGCTCTGAGCTACAGTATTTTCATCTGTATAGTGGAAATTTGGGATAATTGTATGCATCTTATAGGGTTGCAGAGGGGAGTACATTTGGTGATGGATGAAAAATGCTGAATCCACAGCTTAGTTTATTGTAGACACTCAATATTCCTTTTCCTCTCCTGTAGTCTGAGAGCCAGATTAACTCACTGTGAGCCTTTAGTTGGGTATCTTGTTCTCATGAGTCTTCTAGGCTTTGCTCTCCAGTGAGCAATATAGATAGCATTGTAAATGCTTATTAAATAGGGATAAACTAACACTGATCTCAAGAAAAAATATGGGATAGATATATGTGTATACCATATATATATGAGAGACTTCATAACGTATGGCTCATGCAGTTATCGAGGCTGAGAAGTCTCATGATCTGCCATCTGCAATTTGGAGACCCAGAAAAGCTAGTGGTGTAGCTTCAAGGTTGGAAAGTTTAGGCAGTCTGAAGGCCTGTAAACCAGGATCCCCAAGGGCAGGAAAAGATAGATGTTTCAGCTCAAAAAGTCAGGGAGAGAGCGAAAGAAAGAGAATGAAAGAGAGTGAGAATTCAACTTTCCTCTGCCTTTTTGTTCTATTCAGGCCCTTAGTAGATTGAATGATGCCCACCCACAATGGGGAGGATCATCTGCTTAACTCAGTTTGTCAATTCAAATAATGTTCTCATCCAGAAACACTCTCACAGACATATCCAGAATGAATGTTAAATTAGATATCTGGCTGGAGCTTCTCAGGTGGCTCAATGGTAAATTATCCTCCTGTCAGGCAGGAGGTGAAGGTTCAATCCCTGGGTTGGGAAGATACACTGGAGAAGGAAATGGCAACTCACTCCAGTATTCTTGCCTGGGAAATCCCACGGACAGAGGAGCCTGGCAGGCTACAGTCCAGGGGGGTCACGAAAGAGTCAGACATGACTTACTGACTAAGCAGCAGCAGAAGCAGCAACTATCTGGTATCCCATGACCCAGTCAAGTTGACACATAAAATTAACCATCAGTCTGCACAGAGCAAATGTTGTGTCAATTTACATTATCACCAGCAGAGAATGAGAGTGCTATTTCCTAAAATGCTCACTGACATGGGATATTTTAAATAATTTAAAAATATATGTAGTCATGACTGTGGAGAGAGGTGCAAATTTTTTAGGCAAAAAAAATTGTATCTTGTTATTATGGCTAATATATGTGAAATATTTTGGTTTGTATTTTGTGAATTCACTATTAGTTTGGAAAAAATGTTTAATATCATTATTATATTGAAATATTTAAAACTATATCCCTAGAGGCTTCCCTGGTGGCTCAGACGGTAAAGAATCTATCTGCAATGCGGTGGCCTGGCTTTGATCCCTGGGTGGGCAGATCCCCTGAAGGAGGGCATGGCAACCCACTGCAGTATTCTTGCCTGGAGAATCCCCATGGACAGAGAAGCCTGGTGGGTTACAGTCCATGAGGTCACAAAGAGTCGGACACAACTGAATGACCAAGCACAGCACAGATTTTGAGGAGAAAATAGATACTGAGTTTTACTAAATATTTGTTTATTCTCTATTTAGATGTTTTCTCTCTTTTGATCTTATTTTTTAAAATTACCTACAAATATTTGCTTGTGCTTAATTTGTGTCTATTCAAACTGGAGTGCCGCAGCCATAATCTAGTTCCTCAAGGGTCTTGTACAGTTGGGTTTTATGAAATGAAGTTTTTTACTTATCAAATTTCAGTTTCATTCTCTGAATATTCAAATACATTTGTCAACTGCTTTTAGAGAAGAGACTGTGAAAGGATGATGATAAATCTGGAAATATAATTCTGATTTTTTGAAACAGAAAATTGTGATACAAAGAGCAGGGGTCCAGGAGTTCCAACTCTAAACCCTGTAAGAATCACCAAGGGGTAGTCACAAATACCCAAGCTTCAGGCCTGCCCCACATTGACTAAGAATTTATAGAAGAGCTAAGATATTATTTTGTCAAATCTTCCCAGGTTATCTCATGGGCAACCAGGATTGAAAAACAGCTAAGGTAAGTGGATGCAGACTCAAAGACTAACTCTTTGAGTCACCGAGCTGTGGCATCTCAGTCAAATTATCCAAAATGCCAGGGCCTTCAGAAAGATAAGATGAGGGTAAAGAGCTATTGAAATCTAAGCTCTCTACCTGTTCTACAAGAAACCAGTACTTCCATGATACATGACTGTCTACAGCCTGATGGCATCCGGAAAGAAATGTTAACATTGCAGGTACACGTCTATGTATTTGATGGAGCATATTTGTGTGGTTTATATACAGAGTATATCATTTGAAATTAAAATAGAGGAAGTTTTAAGTGATTTCACTTCAGGGTCCTTGCTAAAGGCCGGGTAACGCTGCCAGTTCTTCTGTGAGAATTACAGATTAGCAAAGTGAGAATTGTAGCAGTTTGGCTGTAAAGATATTAAAAAGTCTAGTAAGTTTAAGTTATTTTCACTCCAGGAAAACTATAATCACTTGAAAGATCGAAGAACAAGAGTGAAATTTAAAATAGGATTACATGTTCACAAATCACTGGTAAAGAAGGCATTGATGATTGTTTACCTGTTTTTCTTTATACGAATGGGCTAATATCTTTATATTAAAACCAATTTGCAGTAGCTACTATAAATTCTTTCACCTTATAAGATTTAAAAACTTCGCTTGACGGACATTTTGGTGTAGGTGGTGTTGATGATTTCCCAATCATCTCATTTCATACCAAGAATAACTTTTCTTTTATTGAGATATCAATGTATTATTGGACCTAAGTGTTAAAATGTCACTGAGTAACTTCTCTGTCTGGTTCTCAAGATCTGAGCAAATACAATATTCTCAAGTAATCTTTTGCATAGATATTCCAGAATTGAGAGTTTGCTGACCAAACAACTCAAAAAGAAACACATTATAACATAACATTTCAAAGTAGAGCTTAAAAAAAGCCTAGCAGTTAGAAGTGTCCATATGTCTGAATTTATGTGTTGATGTGAGTTGATGTAAGTTTGCATGGCCTTATTATTTAATCTTTGTAGATGTGCATCATTATTAAGTTTTTATGCAACAACTGTTCCTGTATTGACTCAACCAGTACAAGAGGCGGAGATACTGTAAGTGGCAGGCACAGATTTCCTGATCCAACTCTTAAAGGGATGTTTGTGAGGGAAGAAACATGAAAGATGGAAGAACCCAGGTTTCTCATGAAATTTAAATTGTATAAATTCATATACTAAAATTCCTGCTTTTAGCTCCCCTGTTTTACCGGTATATTTTCTAAACTAGGGCAAGTCAGCTAAAATTCATAATTTATAAACAGTCTGTGGAAAAATTAGTGAATTATTTACAACACTTTTGAAAAATGTGTTTGTATCTTATACAAAAATTAGCTAGTCTGTTAATCACAGTGGTGCCACAAATATGCTGGAAATTAGGACTTGCAAAAGTGAGTTTTGAGAAAGAAAAAAAAAATCCTGTAACTCAATCTGAGATTGGAAAACCAAACTGATTCTGAATGGTCTATTTAAACAAGTGCCAATTATTGAATAATTCTCTGACCTAAACAGAAAGTTATTGTATATGGAAAGATTTTTTTCTCTTGGAGTGCTTTATTCCAGATGCCCTCTCAAATTGTTTTTAATTCTCTGTGGGCAGTAGATAACTAAACCTACAGAATGTAGTAATGGCAAGGAGGAAGCAATCACGTTGGCCACTTCTAGTTAAGAGTCATGGAAAAGGCATCTGTTATATATGAATTGCAGACTATAAGGACTTTGACAGTTCATAGACCAGACCTAATTTATTAAACCAAGTTTCTAATATAAACAGTAATTTGTTTCAGGCACTGACACTGCAGGTCTGGATTATGTGAACCAAATATAAAGAACTGTATTTCCCTTTCGGAAAGTTTGTGCCTTTCGAGCACTGAACGAAAATAATCTAATATGTCATAATAGTAAATATGATGAACGTGGCCCACCTTCCTGAGCATGGGGCTGATTCATACTCTCTCCTTTTTAAATTTTCCGGAGGTTATTTTAAAAGTACTGAGGTATGGTTTATAAATTTCAAAGCACACCTGTGTGTTATATTCCAATGGGTAAGAAAACAGTGAGCCTACTTAGAGAGGTTCAAACTTTCCTGCACTTTAAATTGGAGATGTAGTTTGGTTTGATTGCCAAAAGCATTCTCACTATAAAATCAACTGATCAGAAAAATATAAAGATTTTTTTCAACTATTTTGGGTTATTGTGCAGACAATATTTGATGGAATAAGAATCCTGAAATTTACATATAAAAAAGTCTGGTTGCTTGAAAAAGATTATGAACTAAATAAAGCTTTATTTCAAGACTTTTGAAGATATGCTTCAAATAGGTCAAATAACATGTGGCTAGATTTTGAAGTGCTGTATTCTTTGTTTGTGAAAGCACTAACATATATTCTCATATTCACCCAACAGCCCTTATTAAATTGTTTATATGCTGCCAATTCCTATGTAAGGCAGGAAAGAATCTACAAATTCTTATTTTTTTTTCTTGTTTTAAAGGGCAGCATATTAGCTTGGATGATTTTGGCTGCAAGTAACAAACTCATTTTTAAATATGGTTAAAACATAAAGGGCATTTTATTATCTTATAAGAAATAAATTGGATGGAACTTTCATGACTGGTTTAATTCAGAGACTTTCTTCTCGTGTTACACTAAACATTGCCCAAAGTAAGAGAGGGTGAGTTTCTGTGATGTTTCCCTACATAAGGAAGAAGAAAACTTTTCCTGTAATCTTAAGTCAGACTCACAGGTCTGTGGCTGGGTCTGCAGCCACACCTTTGCTGACCATAGACAGACGAATGGAATTACCCTGATGGATTAAACTAATCACCATTCTATTACCAACCATGAATGATAAGATTATTGATACCTAACAAAATCGGGGTACATTTAACAAGGAAGTGGGGGAAATTGCCATTAGGTAGCTAAGGAGTACAGTCTGCCAAAGGTAGGAATAGGAAATAGAATTAGTTTAGTTCTGATATTTAAACAGTAGATGGTCCTAATGAAAGTCTGTACAATATAGACATGAATCTGGAAAGAACTGCTTTTGTATTTTTCTGTGACACATTCTATATAATGTAAATAGAAATCTTTGTAGTGTAATATATATAATCATAAAGTGAAATTCCAGGAAAGGCAGTGTGATGTAATTAGACTGAAATATTTAGAGCATTTTGGTTGAACTGACTCTGCAGTTGATCCTGAATAAGATTGGTTTTTTCAGGCCGTTTTGGTTTATGCACCCTAGAATTGACACATTTTTGACTGAATACAAGTAACCAATAGGTTGTTTTCATGTTTCAGAAAGCCATCTGATTTTTTTCCCCCCTACCTAATCACTTCCTTGTCAGGCGTAATGTTAACTTTGTGTGGGCAAAATGACAGAGTGATGGGAGAGGGAGATAAATAGGGAGAAAGGGAGGAGAAGAGAGTGCAAGCAATGTCGGAAGATCCAGGTGTTGGGCACAGTGAGTCATTCAAGGTTCCTTTATTTTACTGTATTGGGTGGTAGATATTTTTGTGCTTGCTTGTAACACTCAATCTAAATAACTTTCCATTAAAAAAAATGTTAGGTTCAAGGTACAACTTGAACTCAATATAATACATCTGAGACTTCTCTGGTGGTCCATTGGTTAAGATTTCACCTTCCAATCAGGGGGTGCAGGTTTGATCCCTGATTGGGGAGCTAAGATCCCACATGCCTCATGGCCAAAACACCAAAAAACATAAAACAGAAGCAATATTGTAACAAGTTCAATAAAGACTTAAAAAAAATTCACATTAAAAAATCTTAAAAAAAATATAAAACATCTGATGTGTTTTAAAAGTTAATTTATTTTTTTTTTTCTTAGGAAGTGTCTCTCCTTACAGATAATGACAGTGCTCTATTGATTAATCGCTACAACACCTTAGGGTCTTGAAACAATAGCTTAACAGAATTATCACCTTCAGGCAATAAATGTTGACCTACTAGAACTACAAGGAGCAATACTAATACTAGGTGTTTCTTTCTACAGCACAGAAATTATATGCCTTTCATCTCGGAAATTTAAAAGGGTAAGAGAGATATAGACAGAGGAAAGAAAAAAAAAAACTGCTCTAATCAAAAACGCACCCTAATTTAGGGAACAACTTTAAACAGAGAGATGATATCTAGAAAATAGCTTCAACTGTTTTCCCCAACTATACTAGAAATAGCACTGGTCCATCTGTTAGGTTTAGAGTAGTGACTCACCTGGCCATTGATCTGATTCTGCCCACAAATATGCTGTGTCCATGAGGTATGGCGCACAAAGCAAGGAAACTGGAAAACATACGAACAAACAACAACAAAACCAAACCCAGTCTTACTTTACAGCTGCACAGGTTTTGGGGTTTAGATGTGCATGTTTACATATGCAGGCAATTACTTGGGGAAGGCACATTAGTTATACATAGGTTTGTAGTTCTTAAGACTAAAATTTGCTTTGGTTGAGGTTATTACTGCTTTTTGTTTGTAAGAACTTGTTTGTTTCTTTAAAATGTAACTTTAAATATTGTCTTTGGATTGAAAAACTTTGGCATAATAGCATCCATCTAGAGAAAAGTTAATCTCGGGTTTAAATCAGTCAGGAGCTCACACTAAAATAAGCCCATGTAAAATACCAATTTATTCAGATGCCTGTCTGTCTCCTACCCCCCACCCCCCAATATTCTTCTTTCCTTGTAATAGCATTACAAGAGAAATTTGTTTAGAAAAAAGTACTTTACTTGGAGTCAGGGCACTTGAATTCTTGTTCTGCCATCTCCCTGATTTTTACTTCCATTCATGCTTTATTTATTCATGATCCACACTGATGCCATTTTGGACCCGAGACAGCCTGTTTCCGTTTCCTCATCTGTAACAGTAAGACTGATTCTTAGACGCTCAGATTCCTGTTTATGGACTAATGATCTTTGTTTTGCATGCTATGCTTAGGATCAGGAGAATTTTTAGCATTTCATTGAAAGAATTTCAATTACAGGTTCGTTCTTACTGCTAAGCAGCTACAAGGGTGTTCAGTTGGTGAAATGAGGGGCACCTGTCCTGAGTGTGATTTTTCTAATTAGTAGAACAGCTCATTTCAAATATAGATTTTCTAAAACCTCATTTCTAATATAGGTTTGCTAAAACCAAGTAATTGCAGATGTAGAATTCCACCTGCAAAAAATTCTAAATTTGAAAATTTTCTGTGTGTTTGTTTAGCAGTGAATTTGGTTGAAAAGAAAGTAAATTCTCTAAATCCACTATGGTGTTCTTATTAGAATGCTTTTAATTGAGCTTCTTTTTGCTTCTGTGTTATTTCTGGATTCAGTGTAAAACTGTCAAAGGAATTTAAAAAGTCTGGTGTTTGCATTGCTTGTTTTCTTTGAGAGAGCCAAAAACAAGATGAATTTTTAGGGTTATACAAGTTGTGCATTTAAGTTAAATAAACCTTTAATGTACAAACTTTCGAAGGCATCCATTTAAATCGATATTTTAAAAAATTCTGCTTCTTAGTTTTAAGATATTATTTTAAAATAAGGGAATTAGATAATTCTGATATATCTTTAAGCACATGATTCCTTTATTTTTTCACTGAATCTCAAACAAAATGAATAATCATTATTGCCCATTAGTTGCTGCTTGGAACATGGAATCTAGTCAAACACAATGTGACTTTTATTGGTGATTTTTAAAAATTTTAATTGATTATTAACTTTTTGATAGAGCATAAGAAACAGATGCAAATGATAAGGAAGACTGATCAATTATGTTTAAAAACTTTGGGGTCAATCACATCAAAAAAGATAATTTACAAATTCTAAACTAGAATAAAGAATCATTCCAAGTATTGAGGAGATTAAATATGATTTCTAAAATTCTGAAAATTTATCTTCAATAAAATTTCTGCTAATTTTTACTTTTGTTTATACTTTATTTGGGATAATTGGTGTGTTTCTAATTTATTCTCACAATAAACTATTTTTCCTTAAATCTGTTGTTCATCTTTAAAAATTACCTTAATAGCTATATATTTTCTTACCAATGATTGTATTTTATCAATTAGAAAAGTAGCTAAATATCAGTATGTGGAACCTGATGAAATACCCTAAGTATGGCAGGGTTGCTATTAGACTAATAGTCACCCCATAGTCTCAAGGAGCAGAAAATGATATTAGTTTGCTACTTACAGCTTGGCTTTTAAATCTTGGTAGTGGAATACCCAGAGAAGGCAATGGCAACCCACTCCAGTACTCTTGCCTGGAAAATCCCATAGACGGAGGAGCCTGGAAGGCTGTGGTCCATGGGGTCACGAAGAGTCAGACACTTACTGAGCGACTTCACTTTCACTTTTCACTTTAATGCATCGGAGAAGGAAATGGCAACCCACTCCTGTGTTCTTTCCTGGAGAATCCCAGGGATGGTGGAGCCTGGTGGGGTGCCATCTGTGGGGTCGCACAGAGTCAGACACGACTGAAGCGACTTAGCAACAGCAGCAGCAGTGGAATACCAGATTCTGGTGTGGATTTCAGTACTTCAGTCTCTCTCTACCTAACTTGATCTTTAGGGTTAATAGCCGGAAATGCTCAGTAGTTGCTTTGGGTCCCTGAGAGAGGGCCTGGAGAAAGCAGGCCTTGTTTTTTAGTGCCTTCCCCAACCAACTCCTGTGCTACCTGGGCTTGCCCATCCTGTGCCCCTGGGGCGCTGAGAGGTTGTTTCTAACTCATTCTTACAATGAATCTCTCCCTTACCCCATGCATTGTGCTTCCTGAACTCTGGGCATACTACACTGGGAGATGAACTAGGTAAATCATGGTTATAGGAGTGAGAGTGGGTAGGGAACTGATTATACTTACTTCTTTGCAACAAACTGATTATCTTTCTAATTTTGAATATTATTTCCAGAGATAGCTTATAAAACAGGGCTTCCTTTGTAGCTCAGCTGGTAAAGAATCCTCAAGCAATGCAGGAGACCTGGGTTTGATTCCTGGGTTGTGAAGATCCCCTTGAGAAGGGAAAGGCTAGCCATTCCACTATCCTGGCCTGGAGAATTCCATGGACTGTATTGTCCATATTATTTCTGGAGATAGCTTATAAAATGACACTAGTTTATGTATGTTATAGAGATCAGGATAGTAAAAATAAAGAAAATATGGTACCATTGTCTGAATATTTCTATGTATTCAAGATCCATATGCTGAAGTCCTAACCCTGAAGGTGATAGTTTAAGAGGTGTGTGTGTACTAAGTTGCTTCAGCCATGTTTGACTCTTTTTGACCCTATGGACTGTAGCCAGTCAGGTTCCTCTGTCCATGGGATTCTCCAGGCAAGAATACTGGAGTGGGTTGCCATGCCCTCCTCCAGAGGATCTTCCTGACCCAGGGATCAAATCCGTGTCTCTTATGTCTTCTGCATTGGCAGCTGGGTTCTTTACCACTAGCGCCACTTGGAAATCCCCTGTTTTGGGAGGTAAGGCCTTTGAAAGGTGATTTAATCATGAGGCCAGAGCCCTCATGATTAGGGTTAGTGCCTATATAGTAGAAACCCCAGAGAGCTAGCTGTCCCTTCTATTATGTGAGGACACTGGGAAAATGTGAGGTCTATGAACTGGGAAGTAGGTCCATACCTGATATGTGCCTGTACCATGATCTTGAACTTTATAGCCACCAGAATTGTGAGAAATAAATGCTTATTGTTTATAAATCACTCAGTTTATATTTTTGTTATAGCAGCTCAAATGGACTCAGACATATGGTAAACTATTTTGACTCTAATTCTTTAAAAAAAATTTTTAAGCATTTATATTTTGCAAATGGTGCTCTCTTTGAAACTTTTTGGCCAACAACCTATGTGGAATTTATCTTCTGGAAAGAAAAGTAGAATAGAAATGTGACCTTTCAAAATTAACAACAATAGCAAAATGATTTCTGGATTGAAAGGAATGCTGGGTTTCTAGATACCTATTTTGATTGTTCCAAAGCAGAGAAGAGAGGCTTAACTTTTTCCACTGCATTAAATATAGGGAAAAGGAGAGGCGTACAAAATAACAGGGCTATAACATAAGATGATATAGACTAATATCTACTTTTTGATAATGGATTTTTCTAGACCTTTTTTCCCAGAACACTGTAAATATGGCCACTCAGATTAACAGGGTGTGCAATAGTGTCCTTATGCTTAACCCAGCCTCCCTTATGCTCTCAGCATTTATGTATCCAGTACACCTATAGTTCAGGGTCAGCAAGCTTTAGTTCACTCATAGGCCCAAGAAATTAATCTAAATGAGCCTAACGTGTTGAGTGCAAGCTGTAACCACATGGGGAACATGAGCTCCTTCTCAGCTGGGTACCGGTGACAGCTTTTTGTTGCCAAGTGGGAATGCGATTTTTGAGGGAAACCACAAGTTTGGATTTTATGGAAAAATATGGACTTTTCAATGTGAAATATAACAATTTTTAAGTGCTGACAATTGAGTACAATCTAGAAAAAAGAAAAAATGAACCCACCTACCAGTTAGATGGAAGTAATGAGTTTGATAATTGAGATGTAGTCTGGCTGCTAAAAATGCTAACAATGATGGTGACCAGTCAGTTGACCAATATTTTTTAGATTTTCAGCACCTAGAATTAACAATACTAGTTTTTTTTTTTAATATTCTAGTACATGTTTTTAATGCATTGAAATATCAATGTTTTGTTAGAACAATACCATTATTTTGGCATTACAAATCTGAAACTTGAGTCATTTGCATTTTAAGGAATATACAAGACAAATATTTTAAATAAGTTTACAAAGTGGTTTTCTGTACTTGCATAGCCTTCAGAAGGAGGAAGAAATATAATAATTAACAAAACAAAAATTTCTTTTGCAACAAAAATGTACACAGTCATAGTCTACTTCATAGATTTATAAACCACTGGAATCTGTGACCATATTAAAATTACACAAATAACTACATCAGAATCTCTAATATGACAACTGATGATTATAAAGTTAAACTGGAAATGCTTTTTTAAAAATATTAAATTATATTTTGCTGCTAATACAATGACTACAGTGGTTGAATAGGTGTTTTAATATTAAATGAAGTAGTGATTTATGGCACTCCAATTTGCTCTGTATTATAACCAACATATATGCGGAACAAATTGTGGCTAATTTGAATGAATGGATACATCATGTACAAGTGAGGTTTAATAGGAAAATGTTACTAGTATGATTTTTTTCCCTTGCCTTTTCCTTCTAGTGATTATAAATAAATAAATATCTATCTATCTATCTATATATATATATATACATACATACACAGGGTATTATTCACTTCTTAAGTGAACTCACATACTTTCACCTAAGTGGCCTATTCTAGATAAATATTCTAGTTAGCTTTCCTAAACCTTGCATGAAATTTTGCAATTTCTATTTCCCTAGACAGATGCATTTCCCCAACATCTACTATCTGAATAACTGAAATACATCTGAAGTGTATTTTTGTATGTATGTGCTTTCAATATCCAGCAACCCATTTTCTCTTTGTAATTTGCATAACATTTTTTCATTTTTCTTGAAGCTTTCACTAGGTATTTCAAGTTGTAAGAATAGTAAAAGTGTTAGTTGCTCAGTCGTGTCCAACTCTTTGCAACCGCATGGATTATGTCCAACAAGGCTACTCTGTCCATGGAATTTTCCAGGCAAGAATGACTGGAGCGAGTCATTCCCTTCTCCAGAGGATGTTGCTGACTCAGGGATCAAACCCGAGTCTCCCGCGTTGCAGGCAATTACTTTACTGTCTGAGCCACCAGGGAAGCCTCTGTGAAAATAGTACATGATACCAAACAATACTGTTTCTTTGTGAAAATGAATTGTATAGGAGAAAACATAATACCAAAACAGAAGTAGTTATTAGGAAGAGAATGCAGTTCCATTTGTGGGGGGAAAGAGGGCTAAATCTTGGATCATGCAGATTTAAATTTTCTGATGCTCAGATTTTCTCAGGTGCTTAGCTGAACTGCTCTGTACTTCATCTTTGAACTACAGAACTCACTCATGGCAGTTTAGACCAACTCTAGAGGTGAGTGTCAGCACATGGAAAAGCATGGAATGTTTGACATTTCTGAATAGACTCTAGTGCTTATGAATAGTCCATTGTGCTTTCACAGAGATTATTATATTTTATAATTTATATATCTGCAATACACTAATTATTTTGCTTTAATACATCAGCATTGTTTACAGCTAAAATAGAAAAAACTAAGGTCAAAATAAACAGCTCGTGTTAAGCAGCATATATAAAGCAAATATCACTGTGATTTTTTAAAAATGTGTAAATCTCAAAGGGTTGCCTCCAGATTTTCAGAGCAAAAAGTGATACTGAGCAAAAACTAGCAAACTGCAAAAAATGTAACCTAGCAATGTGTAAAAATTGCATTAAATTTAATAGAAGTCTTTCAATATTGACTAATACATCAGGCTAAACTCTCAATTAGCACTAAATATTTTATATATGCAAATGTAATATATCTGAGGCTAATTTGACACCAACATCACCAGTAAGAAAACAGCCAACAGTTATAATTATTATGTTTAACACTTGCAGTGATATTATAGAAGTAACCTTTTTCATCATAGGTTTTATTAATTCCCTTCTTTGATCCAATCCCCAATGATATTAAAACAATCATTTCTTATTATTGGGCAGTAGGAAAATAGACCACCTATAAGTCACAGAGAGTTTATACCTACTGGTTGTAAGTTCATTTTAGTACTGATATACATGGTCATTGGGTATATATGAAAGACACAGAAATACTACATATTGATGATAATCTTCTCAGGGGAAAGTAGGCCCCTGTCTTATAAAAGGCAGAGGTCAACGGTGGCTATTTTTACAGATAAATATAAAGATATTTCCATTTCCTCAAATGATCATAAAATGTTCTGTGAGAAAAGAGCCACTTTATGAATATAAAATCATCTAGATGTGTATGTCTAAACTATTGCTGAGCTGCTATGGGGAAAAATGTTCTGAGGTTTAGAATTAAAATGAATTAGTTTTTCTTTCTGACTCTGTCAGATGCTTAGTATGTGACCTTGGAAATGAAAAAGGCTGTGAGAATCCCAAGAGAAACACCCAGAGCATTACTGGTTATGCTGCTGCTCTGAAAGGTCATAGGTGGTATCTTCAGACAAGTCAGGCCAGGATGAAGCCACACATCCCACTTGTAGATGAGCGTGGAGTTGAGGAAAAACAGAACTCCTCTCCTCTCTAGTTGGTGTGGAGGCTTCTGCTTAGAGAGTACTGACCTGACATACAATGTGTGCGCATTTATGAATTGTTGCCTTAATGATTATTTTCCTTTAGAAACTACCAGTGGAAAGTAGAATATTCTTAGATTGTCAATGACAAAGTGTTAAAGAGATCATTTAAGAGTTTCCTCTTTTTTTAAAATATAAATTTATTTATTTTAATTGGAGGCTAATTACTTTACAATATTGTATTGGTTTTGCCATACATCAACATGAATCCACCACGGGTGTACATGTGTTTCCCATCCTGAACCCCCCTCTCACCTCCCTCCCCACAACATCCCTCTGGGTCATCCCAGTGCTCCAGCCCCAAGCATCCTGTACCATGCATCGAACCTGGACTGGCGATTCGTTTCATACATGATATTATACCTGTTTCAATGCTATTCTCCCAAATCATCCCACCCTCTCCCTCTCCCACAGAGTCCAAAAGACTGTTCTATACATCTGTGTCTCTTTTGCTGTCTCACATATAGGGTCATCATTACCATCTTTCTAAATTCCATATATATGTATTAGTATACTGTATTGGTGTTTTTCTTTCTGGCTTACTTCACTCTGTATGATAGGCTCCAGTTTCATCCACCTCATTAGAATGGATTCAAATGTATTCTTTTTAATGGCTGAGTAATACTCCATTGTGTATATATACCACAGCTTTCTTATCCATTCATCTGCTGGTGGACATCTAGGTTGCTTCCATGTCCTGGCTCTTATAAACAGTGCTGTGATGAACATTGGGGTACACGTGTCTCTTTCAATCCTGGTTTCCTCGGTGTGTATGCCCAGCAGTGGGATTGCTGGGTCATAAGGCAGTTCTATTTGCAGTTTTTAAAGGAATCTCCACACTGTTCTCCACAGTGGCTGTACTAGTTTGCATTCCCACCAACAGTTTAAGAGGGTTCCCTTTTCTCCACACCCTCTCCAGCATTTATTGCTTGTATACTTTTGGATCACGGGCATTCTGACTGGCGTGAAATGGTACCTCATTGTGGTTTTGATTTGCGTTTCTCTGATAATGAGTGATGTTGAGCATCTTTTCATGTGTTTGTTAGCCATCTGTATGTCTTCTTTGGAGAAATCTCTGTTTAGTTCTTTGGCCCATTTTTTATTGGGTCATTTATTTTTCTATTGAAATGCAGGAATTGCTTGTGTATTTTTGAGATTCATTCTTTGTCCGTTGCTTCATTTGCTATTATTTTCTCCCATTCTAAAGGCTATACCTCAACATAATAAAAGCTATATATGACAAACCCACAGCAAACATTATCCTCAATGGTGAAAAATTGTAAGCATTTCCCTTAAAGTCAGGAACAAGACAAGGGTGTCCACTCTCACCACTACTATTCAACATTGTTTTGTAAGTTTGGGCCACAGCAATCAGAGCAGAAAGAGAAATAAAAGGAATCCAAATTGGAAAAGAAGAAGTAAAACTCTCACTGTTTGCAGTTGACATGATCCTTTACATAGAAAACCCTAAAGACTCCACCAGACAATTACTAGAGCTAATCAATGAATATAGTAAATTTGCAGGATATAAAATCAACACACAGATATCCCTTGCATTCCTTTACACTAATAATGAGAAAACAGAAAGAGAAATTAAGGAAACAATTCCATTCACCATTGCAATGAAAAGAATAAAAAACTTAGGAATATATCTGTCTAAAGAAACTAAAGACCTATATATAGAAAACTATAAAACACTGGTGAAATAAATCAAAGAGGACACTAATAGATGGAGAAATATATCATGTTCATGGATCAGAAGAATCAATATAGTGAAAATGAGTATACTACCCAAAGCAATCTATAGATTCAATGCAATCCCTATCAAGCTACCAACGGTATTTTTCACAGAGCTAGAACAAATAATTTCACAATTTGTATGGAAATACAAAAAACCTCGAATAGCCAAAGCAATCTTGAGAAAGAAGAATGGAACTGGAGGACTCAACCTGCCTGACTTCAGGCTCTACCTCAAAGCCACAGTCATCAAGACAGTATGGTACTGGCATAAAGACAGGAATATAGATCAATGGAACAAAATAGAAAGCCCAGAGATAAATCCACACACCTATGGACACCTTATCTTTGACAAAGGAGGCAAGAATATACAATGGAGAAAAGACAATCTCTTTAACAAGTGGTGCTGGGAAAACTGGTCAGCCACTTATAGAAGAATGAAACTAGATCACTTTCTAACACCATACACAAAAATAAACTCAAAATGGATTAAAGATCTAAACATAAGACCAGAAACTATAAAAGTCCTAGAGGAGAACATAGCCAAAACACTCTCTGACATACATCACAGCAGGATCCTCTATGACTCACCTCCCAGAATATTGGAAATAAAAGCAAAAATAAACAAATGGGACCTAATTAAAATGAAAAGCTTCTGCACAATAAGAATTTCCTCTTATGCACATGGAATTTGCTGTCCTACAGGGTAGAGGGTGGCAGGGAAGAACTTCTGAATGTAGTGTGAGCAATGGAATACTGAAGGGCACTAAACTATATTTCAGAAGCCCTTGGTTTTAGAGCCACCTCTTCTATTTATTTGCCCTTTGTTCTTCTTTGAGCCTTGGTTTATTTTTTGATAAAAATAAGATTATGAATCCCTACTTTGCCTGTGTCATCACATTGCTCTCAAGTTAAAGTGAAATATAGTATGTGAAAATTCTCTGAAAGCTTCTGAAATACTACACATATGTAAAGAATTATGACGAACAAATAATAGTTTTCTGCCAACCTTTCCAGGCATTTTTCCTCTCCTATTAAAAAAAAAAAATATCCATTTAATTTATGAATTTTTCTTTTAAAATAGTAAACCAATGTATTTTTTGAACCTGATAATCCTTGGTGTCTAGTTGTATTCTGCTACTAGTAGACTAAGAGCTGGCCTGGCCAGTCAAGCATCAGGGTTATTATAAACCAGCTCTAGCTAGACCTAAGGATACAGCATGAGGAAATCCCCACCACAAGGGAAGGAAAAACTTCTGTCTCTTCCATCGTTAGAGGAATGTGGGAAGAACAAAGGAAGGTTGGGTCGGATAAGAAAATCACGTGATGAAGTTTTCATTACTCCTAGTTTTGAGCAAGCAGAGTGCTGAAAATCTACTTAGAAAGATGTGAGAAAATGATAGAACACCAGAACGAATGATCCAGTTTCCTAAGCATTCTTTTCAGTGCCATGTGCAATGTGGCTTTGACAGCTAGAGTAACTCTGGCAGAAGGAGGAGTTGGGGTGAGAGTTGAAGCTTCTCACATGGTGAACCTGCACATGGTCTTTAGGAGACTGAAGTGTAATTGTGTGGTACCCCAGTGAGGGTTGGGCAGGGGCAGTAATCAGAGATCAGGAAGAGGCATGGTCAGCCGTTAGCACCAGTGGTTACTATCCTATGCTAAAAGGCCAACAGGAACTGGCACATCACCAAGGATGCAGGAATGACTGGGGTCTCCTGCATAGCCCCGAGAGGGGAAGAAAGTCTGCAGCCTGAGAACGCTGCATAGCATCTTTGGTTTTTCTTTGGTCACTGTCATGAGAACACATGACATCCTTGCTCTCAATATGGCAGCAATGGAAGATAGAAGAGAAAATATACATGTTTACCTATTCATCCAAAAATATCTTCTGAAGAAGGCAATTTAAGAAAAGTCGGAGATAAGATTAATGGGCAAGTTTTTATTGTCTCCACTACCTCCTTGTCTCACCTCCATCTAACAGGGTAGAGGCTTATGAGGAAGATAAATCTGTTACACAAAAAAGAAATTGCATAGTTTAAGAAAATGTGTTTCTCATCTGTGTGCATATTTGTTTCTCTCCCATGCCATTTCTTGAGGTTTTATCTTGTCAGTTGTTCCTGTTTTTTTTTTTTCCCCCCCCACAGGTGTTAAGACTATCATTCATGGCTACTTAACTTTTTTTAAAGAAAAGTTTTTCAAAGAAAGTTCAGATTTGCAATTAAAGTGAGAGGAAAGTATAGAGATTTACCATATACCCACTGCTTCTATACATGCATAGCTTCCACCATTATTAACATCATTCACCACAAAAGTACATTTTTTATCAAGGATGATTGCATTTACACAACATAATCACCTATATTTTATATTACGGTTCACTCTTGGTGCTATATATTCTATGGATGTGGACCAATGTATAATGACACATATTTATCCATATAACATCATATAGAATAGTTCACTGCCTTGAAAATCCTCTGTGCTCTGCCTATTCGTCCTTCATGTCCACTGTGGTAACCACTGACCTTTTTATTGTCTACATAGTTTTGCCTTTTCCAGAGTGCCATATAGTTGGCATCTTATAGTACAGATCTTACTTTTAAATGAATGCTTACCTAGTCTTTATTGTGTGCTATGTACTGTTCTAAATGCTTTCCAAATGGTAATTAATTTAACCCTCATAATAGCCCATTGCATAGTACTATGGTGTCCATTTTTCAGGTGAGAAAACTAAACTGAGGCACAAAGAAGTGAGTTTTGTAAAAACAAAAACAGAAAACGTGGTTGTGCCAGCATTCCAACTCAGAAAATTTGGCCTCAGGATGTGGTATATCACATGACCTTTTCTTCATGCCTATTCAATCTCTTTAACTTTCTTAATTCCTTTATATTTAAAGCTCAAGGTAGATCAATATTAGTATTGGATAGTTTTGATTTGTACATACTCAGGAAATATTGAGTCCTTATGTGACCTCAAACATGTAGCCCTATGTTTGAGGGGCTCAAGTAGTGTATAATATTTGCCCCAATAGGCCAAATGTTGGTTAGTAGTTGATTGTCATAAAACTCACCTATTAAAAGCCACTTATTACATTTAATAAAAAATGCATGTAGAGTAAGTATGTGACTTTTAAGCACTTATAAGTTTTTATTTGGTCATTTTACCAAGGTTTTGTTTTGATTTTCATTATTTACTTAGAATCTCTCCTGAGACACATGAAATACACTTTTTACGTTCCATAAAATTAACATGGAATTGCAACAGAAGGATATTTCTTGTAAGAAGAAAACTCCTTTGTGAAGAACTACACAAGCTAAAAACAAAAATGTCAAAGAAAGCTTATACATTACCTAAACTCTGTGGCCATATGCATAATAATCTAAAATAATTTCTGTACATAATTATTTTTATCATATAGAATGCAAAATAATATCCAATTATTAAGAAGTTGAAAATATTTTTAGAAAGTATACTTGTAAACTTGGTGCCTATTTAATCAACCAGAGTAAAGCAATATTTTGCTTACAAATGGGAAAAATAGAGGGCTATTTTGACAGAATTGGAGAAGGCAATGGCACCCCACTCCAGTACTCTCGCCTGGAAAACCCCATGGACAGAGGAGCCTGGTAGGCTACAGTCCATGGGGTTGCGAAGAGTCGGACACGACTGAGTGACTTCACTTTCACTTTTCACTTTCATGTATTGGAGAAGGAAATGGCAACCCACTCCAGTGTTCTTGCCTGGAGAATCCCAGGGATGGGGGAGCCTGGTGGGCTGCCGTCTATGGGGTCACACAGAGTCAGACACGACTGAAGTGACTTAGCAGATGACAGAATAATCTTGGTTCTTTTCCAAGACAAACTATTCAACATCACAGTAACCCAAGTCTATACCTTAACCACTAATGCTGAAGAAAATGAAGTTGAATGGTTCTATGAAGACCTACAAGACCTTCTAAAATGAACACCAAAAAAGATATCCTTTTTATCATACAGGACTGGAAAGCAAAATTAGGAAGTCAAGAGATAACTGGAGTAACAAGCAGGTTTGGCTTTGGAGTACAAAACGAAGCAGGGCAAAGGCTAACAGTTTTGCCAAGAGAATGTGCTAGTCATAGCAAACAATGCAGATAACATCATTCTACTGGCAGAAAGTGAAGAGGAACTAAAGAGCCTCTTGATGAAGGTGAAAGAGAAGAATGATAAAGCTGGCTTTAGTTCAGTTCAGTTCAGTCACTCAGTCATGTCTGACTCTTTGTGACCCCATGAACCGCAGCACTCCAGGCCTCCCTGTCCATCACAAACTGCCAGAGTCTACCCAAATCCATATCCATTGAGTCGGTGATGCCATCCCACCATCTTATCCTCTGTCGTCCCCTTCTCCTCCTGCCCTTAATCTTTCCCAGCATCAGGGTCTTTTCAAATGAGTCAGCTCTTAGCATCAGGTGGCCAAAGTATTGGAGTTTCAGCTTCAATATCAGTCCTTCCAATGAACACCCAGGACTGATCTCCTTTAGGACTGGTTGGATCTCCTTGCAGTCCAAGGCACTCTCAAGAGTCTTCTCTAACACCACAGTTCAAAAGCATCAATTGTTTGGTGCTCAGCTTTCTTAACAGTCCAACTCTCACATCCATACATGACCACTGGAAAAACCATAGCCTTGACTAGATGGACCTTTGTTGACAAAGTAATGTCTCTGCTTTTTAATATGCTGTCTAGGTTGCTCATAACTTTCCTTCCAAGGAATAAGCATCTTTTAATTTCATGGCTGCAATCACCATCTGCAGTGATTTTGGAGCCCCCAAAATAAACTCAGCCACTATTTCCACTGTTTCCCTATCTATTTCCCTTGAAGTGATGGGATTGGATACCATGATCTTATTTCTCTGAATATTGAGTTTTAACTCAACTTTTTCACTCTCCTCTTTCACTTTCATCAAGAGGCTCTTTAGTTCTTCTTCACTTCCTGCCATAAGGGTGGTGTCATCTGCATATCTGAGGTTATTGATATTTCTCCCAGCAATCTTGACTCCAGGTTGTACTTCCTCCAGCCCAGCGTTTCTCATGATGTACTCTGCATATAAGTTAAATAAGCAGGGTGACAATATACAGCCTTGATGTACTCCTTTTCCTATTTGGAACCAACCTGTTTTTCCATGTCCAGTTTTAACTGTTGCTTCCTGACCTGCATACAGATTTATCCAGAGGCAACAGGTGGTCTGGTATACCCATCTCTTTCAAAATTTTCCACAGTTTATTGTGATCCACACAGTCAAGGGCTTTGGCATAGTCAATAAAGCAGAAATAGATGTTTTTCTGGAACTCTCTTGCTTTTTCCACGATCCAGCAGATGTTGGTAATTTGATCTCTGGTTCTTCTGCCTTTTCAAAAATCAGCTTGAACATCTGGAAGTTCACGGTTCACGTATTGTTGAAGCCTGGCCTGAAGAATTTTGAGCATTACTTTATTAGCATGTGAGATGAGTGAAATTGTGTGGGAGTTTGAGCATTCTTTGGCAATTAGACACTAAAGTCAAATAAAGAATAATACAATTGTCTTGATATATGATACTTATTATTAAATTTAAATAAATGGATAGGGAGCCTGGTCTTTAAATATTATGGTTAAACAGTAGTTTCTTCTGTTTCACTTTATTTTAGCTCCTGTTAATTAGAAGGCATGACTTGGTTGCTAATCCCTAACAACAATAATTATCCCTTATACTAACAATAGGTGGATAAGCCTGAGAATGCAATTTTCCTCTTTAACTAGTGTTCCTGAGTATCAAAATCAAGGTTCAGTAGTCATTTAATAAAGGCTAAGTAATCTACATTAAATGGATTTAAAGTGACAAAATGTGGTATGATATTTCATCTTTTCAGGTGTATGATGGTAATAGAAAGACCTGGTGGTTTTAATAAAATCAGGACTGTTGGTGGTTAAATACCTCATTTTTGCAAAAGGGAGAAATTCCCCTAGATAGGAATAACAGACGGATTGTTCTGGGTTTAAAGTAGTCTAACTAAGACAGATGACAGAATGGACAGACATGCGCTTCATTGAGACCAGGCACCGTAGGATGAGATAATTGCTGGTCTTTGCATCCCTTCTGATGGAGGCTATGACAGAGGCTCTATAAACTCATGAATGAAATCACCGTGTCAAATAACCATGCCGCCAACCTCCCAGCAGGGCCTTCCAGATCCAGTGCTTGTGTGCTCGTCAGTTGGAAGGATAAGCTGTTAAATGGAATCTGCTCTTTGAAGCAAAATCCTTTTTTCCTTTGCTTTTTCTAAAGTGTTAAAATGTTATAATATTTGACTCAAGTGAGAATTTAGTGTATGTTTTCATACATGAGTTTCAGGGTAGGATCTACAAGGATTCTGGTAAGGGCAAGACAGGGGTCTTACCTTCAATATGCTTGTATCACAAAGGAAAATAAGGTAAGTAAATTCTAACAATAAGCATTTCATTCATTCATTCAATAGTTATTTCATGAGCCTCAGGATGTACCTGGTAGCACTCTGTTGGCCAGAAATTTAGTGGTTAAAGAAGATCAAGTTCTTGTTTGGAGCTTTAACTTTGTGGATGCTGTGAGCATGGATTTCAATAAAGACAAAGAGCTGGAATGAATCAAGGGGCAGAGAACTTGGAGCTGTCTGGGAGGGGCAGGACTATTCATTTGAGTTAAACCAAGGGAATGAAAGACCACAGTGGTCAAAGTGATGGGGAAATAATCTGCAACAGACATGGAAAAATAGGTTAGGACTATGTTGTTGAACTCCAGGTTAAAGAATTTAATAGGCAATAAGCAACCATTGAAGAATTTTGAGCAAAGTCACAAATAAAAACACTTTAGGAAGGTTATTATGGCAATAGATATAACATAGATGGAAGTGGAGAAATCAAGGGCGAGGTGACCACATAAACAATTATTGCAATATTGGAAATGAGTGATCATCAGGCCTGATTTTGTGGAAGCAAAGTGAACAGAAATAAAGATAAAAAGTTAGAGTCTATGGGATGTTTTTGATGATCTGAGGCTTTGGTAATTCTTTGAATTAATGTTTGATGCCAATATTATGGGTAGTATTATTGCCCTTTATGTACTCAATCAATATTCTCAATTTCTTTATAATGCATTTCGATTGTTTGCAGGTATCTGTAGCATTTCCAATTCCTGCTCTTTATCTGATTGCTATCAGAGAGTTCTCCCTGTGAATCATTCTTCTTTGCAGTGTTTGTGTTGCAGCTTTACTCTATGTTTTGGAAAAAGAATATACACTAAGATTTCTACCACTTAAAGACCTAATTAACCTTTATTATAAATTGCTCACTATTTTCTACTTTTTCCCTAACTTTTTTCAATGTGAACTTGTGACATTCAGCTCATTCCTGTGGCATGAGGGAAATTTTCCTGTGGATGTGAGAGGTGAGGAAGGTTCATGGAGTGGAGGAGTGGGAAGAGGGTGCAAGACTGCCAGGCTGCTCTGGAGGCATCTCGCAGTTTCACAGAGGGATGGTGCATGCAGAAACATTCAACTGTCTCTTGGAGTGGCAAATTCTTGCTTTTTTTGTTTTTGTCTGTCTGTCTTTCCATCTTGTCCTTCTTTTGTTCTTTCTTCCCCTCCCCTTCCTGCCTTCCCCATTCCTTCCTTCCTTAGTATACAACTAGAGTATAAACATCTTAGACATTAAAATAATTGCTCTAGTCCAAACAGAGTCACATGCTTGGTTGCTCAGTCATGTCTGACTCTTCGTGACCCCATGGATTGTAACCCACCAGGCTCCTCTACCTGAACTTCAAATAGAGTAACAGGCAAGTTCAATGAAGTTCAGGTGGCAGCAACGAAAGCAATTGCATTCACCACTGTTCTTCTCTCTTGTGTCTTTTGGTTTGCTTTCTTAAGGCTACAGATTCATAGAGTTCTCTACTACGTGTTTCAGTAGATAAACCATGAGCAGTTTTATGTACCCTTCTAGTGGACCCCAAGTATTTTTTGATCACAGATCCACTTCAGGAAAAATGTTTAGAGTACTCGATATCTGACCCCTCAATAAATGCATGTGTTTGCATTACTTAACTTTAAATAATAATATATTTTATATATGTAATATAATAAATATAATAACATAAGAAAATAGTATTTAAAATGATGATTAATAAGAAATATATTAGTGTATCCTGTGATAAGTGTACTACTTACCTTCGGTAACATCTCAAAGCAAACTATACCTCGATAGTGAAGTTTATCATCAGCAATAGTAAATATAAAACCATATTTCAAGTAGTCTTTTCTAAGGTAGCAAAAAATTGACCCTACATCATCTCAGATCTTGTTCATCCTTGCTTTTATCCCAAAGAGTGGTGGGTAAGCTCAGCAGAGGGAGAAAAGAAATGGTGCCTTTGTCTTTCTTCTGTGGTTTGCTTGTGATTACTTTGTGGTATTTCCTTTGGTCCACAGTTTCTTTCCAATAATCTCTTATGCTGTTGTTATTTTTGAGAAGATTAGTTAATGTAAAATTTAATAATAAAATCTCTAAATTGACTTTCTAAATCTCAGCCCACATACATTGCCATCCACTAGATTACGGTGATGGCTAACAAAAGGATTGGGTTTCTCTGTCATCCACTTCGATTTTCCCTTCTGAATATTGTGAACACCATAAGGTCCACACTAGCCACCAAGAGAGACCAAACACAAGCACTAGTATCAACCTGAATGCAAATATTAGTAAAGCTTAACTTCTTTCTCACATTTCTGTGAATAGCAAACATAAGTAAGCATTATAATAATAGTCCGACTAGTCCCAGTGCCATGTTGTTTGTGCTGTCCATCTCCTGAGGGTTAACTCTCTTCAACCCACCTTACTTGCACATAGTTTGACTACACGCATATGTTCTAAACATCTTTTATCTAGAGAAGGAAATGCCAACCCATTCTACTATTCTTTTCTGGAGAATTCCATGGACAGAGGGGCCTTTTATGGACTTCCTTGGTGGTTCAGTGGTAAAGAACGTGCCTGCCAGTAAGGAGAGGTGGGTTTGATCCTTCTGCCAGGAAGATCCCCTGGAGAAGGAAATGGCAACCCACTCCAGTATCCTTGCCTGGGAAATCCCATGAAGAGAAGACTGGCAGGCTGTCGTCCATGGAGCCACAGAAGACTCAGACACGACTTAGCAACTAAACAAACGCAACAACAACAGCAAATGTATTTTATACACTGTAGACACTCCCAAGATGATTTAGTCTTTCCAGGCTTCTATTCCACTTTATAGTATAATCAGATTAGTTTTTCAAACTTAATTTAACACACACACACACCATTTCTATGCTACTGTTGCAATCAGCAGTCTGCAATGAGTAGCACTCAGCTTCTACTTCCCTAAAGCTGCCTTTTTGATGTTGATTGATTTCCTGAATATTTCTATTCCTTTTAGGATAAAGACCACCAATATATTTTAAAATATATTTTTTTAACCTAGGCTATGTTGGTGTGTTATGAGTTAGAATATTTTCCTTTCTTTCCAAATGACAGAATTTTGGTCTGCATCTACGAAAATAAACTCAATTTGGTAAAATACAGGGAACTAGTAGCAGAGGCTCATAAAAACAAACAAATTAACCAAATAAATATGTACAATTATCTTTGATTCAACTGTGTTTATGTAACATAAGTGGGTATAATGGAACATGCATAGACTCAGATTTCACATGTTGTTCAGCTTTGTAATCAGAGAAAAGAAAAAAAGTGTACAATGGAAATATTGCATTGACCTAGGTTTTCATAAAGACATGAATCTGGTCTCTAAATAAGGATTCAAAGATTTAATTTCTGTGATAGAGAAACTTTTATACTAATTCATATCCAGAGTGAAGAAGTTCATTTGCTTGAACATATTATCCAGGATTTTTTTTTTTTTATCTTGCTGTCTAAGTGGGTGGATAGAGAGAACATTTACTCCTTGAAAGATTCATTGTGACTTTTGGTGAAAAACTGTTAAATTTTAGATTTCTCTTAACTCTCCATTATTTTCTGTGTAACTGAAATAAATGATTCTGTTAATTAGTGATTTATTGCTCTACTTGCAAGATAGTAATGATAATTATTCTCACAGTTACAAGAGAAAAAGTTTCCAGATCCTCACACTTGACTGTTTTGTCTTCAGACAAAAAATAAGTTGCATAATGAGGTGTGTAACCATTAGTTTTATCAAGTAAATTCTGTTTCATACAGAATATAGACAATATTTTTGAATAAAGAAAAATTTTATGTGAAACTAAGTAAGCAAGCTATGTAAGTACACTAAACTATCTTACATTCAATATTGAACCGATTTTAAAACAAGCTAGTTTTTAGACTAAAGTTTTTAGACTGAAGCATTGCTACATCTTGATTACACTGCCCTAGTTCTAAAGGTATTTTATACCACTTCCCTGTCCATTAGGCAAAGACTATTGAATGCTCCATTACAAAGAATGAACATTTTAAACAGTTTTTCCTTAAATTAACATGACAAGTCCTACAGTGCAATGTTGTTAATCTTTTCCTAAAAGCTTAATGTTGCTATTTAGTTGTTTACTAATAAATCAAAGAAAACATTTCTTGCCATTTTAACTTAGACATAGATGGATCAATCTTCATTGTCTTTGGAGATGTAGAGAAGATCTTACAAGAAAAGTAATGCTCAATTTCTTACACAAAATAGAAGCATACACATATTCACATTGCCATGTATTGCTGAAAAGCATACACGCTCACTATACCTAAAGAAGATGAAATTAGAAGAAATCATGTGATGGAAACTTTTGTAAACTGCAAAAGAGTAGTATAAAATGTTGTTTTCTTTATCTTCTCACCTTTGCTTTTATTATTTGATCTTCTTGCTTGTTTGTTGCTTTCTGGAAGATCAACTAGAATAAAGCACTTCTGGGTAGTTTTGCAAGTTTTTGTTTAGTGTCTTTTTAATCACATTTCAGGGTTTTGGGTCCATTCCCTCTGGAGCTTTGTTTGTTTGTTTTAAAACTTTTATACAGGCCTATCTTCAGTTTCCTGAAGTTTTCTTTGATCTTAGTTAGAAATTATTCTGGTTGGGACTGATAATTTGGCATTGCAGACTACTAGGAAATAAGATAATATGTACCTTTAGGCTAACAATTTTATTTTGTTTATTTTTGTATTTCCTCTCAGTGCTCTGTGGTAATAAATGCTGAACAAATACTAATGAGTGAGGGAGTGAATGAAACAAAGAAAGAACAGGCAATTTTGGAGGGTTGAACTATGAAACATCACCAAATATCTAAACTTAGGTTATCCTTTTTCAGGAGCATCTGAATTCTTCATAAAATTCTTGCTTTTTTTTAACGGGTGATGGCAAAATTGGAAATACAATATCTTTATCATATCAGACTAATATTTAGTCAAGTTTTGCTTTCATTTTAGTGCTTCAGCTCTTGTTTTATGCCACAATAACATATAAATTGGAAAGTCTGATTAAAACAGGAAAACTTGTCCTGAAGACCATCTGTAGCTTGGTTTCTCCTAAAGGAGTTAATCTTTGAAACAGTCTTATAGAGTTAGTATTGGCTGATAAAGTTTTGGCCTGATAATTACATAATAAGCTGATGCCTTCCCAAGTCATAAAGTTTTTAGAATCATTTTAAAAATTATGTTTATTGGGTTTCATAAAATGTTAATGTTAGTTATGAACTATTCAAAACCTCCAGGAATTTCAGCATTTCTCTGGTGTTCAAGAATCAAGAAAATTTAAAAGTAAACATATTGAGCAGAATAAGTAATACCCCAAACTAAGTATTTTCATCACTTTGAGCTATGTTATCATCTCTATTAATAGTAATTTATTGACAGTCTTTTGGCAGGATTAAGTAGTTGACAAAATTTAATTATTAGAGCAATTTTTGTAGAACTATACAAACTAGTTTAAGGAAAAAAACTATTAAAAATGCAGAATAGAGGATCCAGTTTATTGGTAAGAAAGTCACAACAATTAGAAACATGTGAGAGGTTTTGAAGACTCTGATGCTGGGAGGGATTGGGGGCAGGAGGAGAAGGGGACGGCAGAGGATGAGCTGGCTGGATGGCATCACGGACTCGATGGCCGTGAGTTTGAGTGAACTCCGGGAGTTGGTGATGGACAGGGAGGCCTGGCGTGCTGCAATTCATGGGGTCGCAAAGAGTCGGACACGACTGAGTGACTGAACTGAACTGACTGAACTGAGAGGTTTTGATGGGCTTCTCAGGTGGTGCTAGTGGTAAAGAACTCACCTGCCAGTGCAGAAGACATAAGAGATGTGAGCTCAGTCCCTGGGTCAGGAAGATCCCCTGGAGGAGGGCACCAACCACTCCAGTATTGCCTGGAGAATCCCATGGACAGAGGATCTTGGTGGGCTACAGTCCCTAGGGTTGCAAAGAGTCAGACGTGATGAAAGTAACTTAGCATGCACACACAAGAGGTTCTGATATATGTTTTAAAATGTTATGCTTTCAGCTACAAGAAGTCTTGGTTAGTCCAGCTCAGCTCCTAGATATTAATCTTGTCCCTCCTATTTCTTGACTCAGCAGCTCTTGTGATGGTGTGGGGTTGGGCCAAATGGTAAAACTTCTTTTTAGGACCCAAAGAATTCATTCCTTGTGTCAATGAAAGGGATTCACCTTCTCCTTTAGAAATATCTAGTTTTTTTCCCTTTTTAAAAAAATTTTTTTATTTTAATTGAAGGATAGTTGCTTTACATAATTTTATCCTTTACTGTCAAACCTCAACATGAATGAGCCATAGG
The DNA here is from genome assembly GCF_023091745.1 of Budorcas taxicolor. Classification (NCBI taxonomy): domain Eukaryota; kingdom Metazoa; phylum Chordata; class Mammalia; order Artiodactyla; family Bovidae; genus Budorcas; species Budorcas taxicolor. Next base: position 131,454,898 of record NC_068911.1, read on the forward strand.
TATACATATATCTAGTTTGATTTAAGTATTTGAGAATCAGAGAGGGCAGTTCAAAGGAAGGAGGGATTGGATGTGGCTGTCCTGCAACAAAAATGCTACCGTGAGCAAGAGGGAGAGCCAGTGGGAACAGGGGAGCTGTCCATAGTGAGTGGTAGGAAGAAATAATGTTTAACATTATCTCTGGGGCCACTAGGAATACCATTTAAGCCTAGAAATTCATTTTGCCATAGGAAAGCATTTCAAAGAAAACTTCTCCCCAGAAACTTGACCCTCTTTCTCCTTTTCTCCTGATTGTACCCCCAGTATCCTTTTTACCAAGGCTAGACACTTCACAGTTTTTCTGGTCCTTCACTTTCTACCTTATCAACATCACCAAATATTTGCCAAGATCTGAAGACTGAATATGATACATTCATTACCTCTTTTCCTTTATTTGGCCATCCCTCATCTAGTCTTTCCATCCAATGCTTCCTTATATTCTGAAAATCTAGCTTCTAAAACACTTCCAGACTCATCCCCAAAAGCATAAACCCTACTGATGGCCTTTCTTGATGACAAAATAAAGTGGTCCAAGCTATACCTGAACTGACATACAAGGCTTTTCATGATCACTTGATCAATTGATCACTTGATCAATACTCTCATTATCTGTTATTTTCCATTACTCCTTCATGCCACTTTAACCATGAAATTAAAATATAGGAATTCAAGACCAGGGCAGTGTGAATTTCACATTTAAAAACTTAGACCTATAGATGCCTGAGAACCTTGGAAGTTTTATCAGCTGGGAAATGAATGAGCAAAGCCCCTGCTTTCAGGTATATGCAAAATGTGGTTGTGAAGGGTAGACTGGACATATGAAATGCTGGAGATGAGAAAACAAGAAAAAGGTCTCCTGTGATAGGCAGATGGACTCTTTACCACTAGTGCCAACTGGGAAGCCCTGATAGGCTAGGCAAGAAGCCCTGAATTGGATAATCAGGAGGGCTGCGTTTCTGGAGTTGTGGCAGAGGAAGACTGAAAGGGTGTTTTGTTCTCAAAGTGTTGGCAAATCTTCCTGATATTTCCAGCATGGGTTATAGGAAAGACAGGGCATAGTGGATCTGGGGAACACAGGAGGATGGGAAGGGGGGAAGCTAAGAGGATGAATTCAGTTTCTGGCCCATTGGATCTGAATTCAATTCAGATTATGGACATTGTTACACAGAGTATCAAAAATTAAGAAATGAAATTCAAAAGATAAGGGATTATATATTCAGATTTAAAAATAATAGCATAGATCTGATTGTCAAAACTCAGGGAAAAGCTAAAAGCAGCCAGACAAAGGGTTTAATAGCAAGAGGAAAATGATAGAATAATAATCCTCTATAAACTGGTGAAGGGAGATGGAAGGAATGATGAAGACTGAGAAGAAACTCTCAGAGTTCATGGAAAGGGTGAGGTTACCTATGCTAGGTGGGGGTAGAAACGAGGTTGTAGGGTGGATGGCAGTGGTTCAGGAATGCCCTACTCTTGCCTATGAATGACTGATGATTAAGCATTTAACTTGTTTTCACATATTGGAAAATCGTTAGATGTTCTCCTTCAGTTGTGCTGTTTTTAGGCAAAAATGAGTTACTTTTCTGTAGCCTAATAAACCATAGTCTTGAAAACATTTAGCAATTTCTTCTTAGGCTCCTTAAATAATTGCGTCCAACTTTTAATATTTCATTTCACATATGATCCCCTTGTATATTAAAGAGGCCTTGATTAACTGAAGATCATGAGGCCGCTTTTCCTTGAACTGCCACTAGTTATAAAATTCCAGTTTGGTGTTTACAACTCACAGCATCACTGGACAAGCACATACTTGGTGTTCACCAAGTTTTTCTTGATCTTTGTTCACAGTATAACACTTACCGCAGGTTCTCTTTGCAAGTGCACATCAAGCATGAAACACTGCAATGGATCCTGACATGAATTTAGTCTTAATCAACTTAATAGTTGTTTTTAATGTGGCATGGTGTACCTATAAATGTGTACCTGTAAATACAATGAGTTTAGAGATGAATTAGTCATCAAGCTGGTCTCGTTAATAAAAACACAATTAAGGTTAAATTGATCACTTCTTATTCAGATCTTCCATAAATGGGCCTAAGAATTATAAAAAAGATAGGCCAAATAAGCTTGAATTACAATTTTTTTTACACAGCCATTTAGAATAGCTCATTCTTTCCTGGTACATGAATGTATTTGTGTATTTTGCTATATATAGTCTTGGCTTTTAGGGTACATTTTGCACATTCTCTAATTATTTTTATTCTATATTCAGAATTATATTTATTTCCATGTATACTTTCCACCCTTCTTCATCATAAATTCCTTTAAACCTGGGGCAAATGTCTTGCTTTCTCTGTGATCTCTATAGCACTCACCCCCATGCTTTATTTCAAAAAACATACTTAATAAATATTTGTTAAAAGAATTAATCTAAATAACACCCTCAAAAGTGTTGAGTTGCTCTCTCCATTTTGTATGTTAGATTGAGATTTATTAGATCCTTGAGATAAAAAATCATCTTGTGTGTTCTTTGGAAAGAATGATGCTAAAGCTGAAACTCCAGTACTTTGGCCACCTCATGCGAAGAGTTGACTCATTGGAAAAGACTCTGATGCTGGGAGGGATTGGGGGCAGGAGGAGAAGGGGACGACAGAGAACAAGATGGCTGGGATGGCATCACCGACTCGACGGACGTGAGTCTGGGTGAACTCCGGGAGTTCGTGATGGACAGGGAGGCCTGGCGTGCTGTGATTCATGGGGTCGCAAAGAGTCAGACACAACTGAGCGACTGAATTGAACTGAACTAAGGTAAAAAATGTTTCTAAATTATCTTTGTGATTGTTTCTCCTGCATCTAAGATATTACCTTGCACATGGTAGGTGTTCAGTTCAGTCAGTTCAGTCTCTGAACTTTTTGTCATTAACTTTAACATTGCATGTTTGTTAATTCCCATTATAATGCCTTTGCACATAAAGGCTGTAAAGGAGACTGGGATATGTGCTTACTCTAATGCCCATTCTTTCTTTGCTTCTTAGCAATAGGTCCTGCCTTTTAGCTGGATACATTGCCATCTGAAAGTCTTTGTCTCCCAATTACCTGCATTTAGGTCTATCCATGTGATAAGACTCTGACCAATAAAATATACGTGAAAGTAGTTTGCGAGTTTTCTGGGAAGGCTGATTAAAGGAAGCTGTCTCATCTGAGAGGACCCAGTCTTAGACCCTTCATCTTTTCTTTTTATTCTGGCTTGTAACACTAATGTAATGACTGGAGCTCCAGCAGCCATCTTGGGCTATGAGATGATGTTATACTATAAACCATATACTAGAATGATGGAACAGAAAGGAGATTGGGTCCTTGATGGAGCGGCCTTACCAGTCATAGACTGCTAATCTCCAGATTTCCTTACATAAGACAATAAGTAACTTCTATTTGTATATGCTTCATTTATTTTAGAATTTTCTAAGCCTCACTAGAGCAAAGGGCCATTTAAGATATTTTGTATTAATCTCCTTTGAGACATAGAAAAATTTTATAGACATAATAGTTCCTCTTAAGGCTTTGATTTCTTAAACTTTGATTTCTTGGTATGTAAAACTATCTGAATGAGGATATCACCTGAAGATTGTTTTCACCTGGAGATTGTTTACTCTGGTTACAGAAAAAGACTTGAAGTATAATTTCTTAGTTCCATATCTTGAGTAATATCTTGTGAAGGAGGGCTATGTGTGCAGTAAAAAATGGACCTTAGTTTGAATTCTTTCCAGCAGTGTGACTACAAATAAGTCCTGGTCTCATCTGTAGAAAATCAGTTGCATCTAATGCCTCTCTGGTTATAAATATTAAATGATTAAATGAGTAACATAATAAGGAGCATAATGATTTTATTATCCCTATTTTTCTTTAACAATAAGAAATTAGAAAATTATAAAATAAGCCAGGTTGATTCAGATGATTAAAAAAGGCATTTTTCTTAAATACTGATATTAGTATCTTTTCGGTGCTAGTTTTTGACTGTTTTGTCAACAGTCAGATTTTTGAAGCCTCAAATTATCTTAATTGCCTTTTGCAAATATACAACTTTGCTTTCTAGTTGTACTATATAAAAAGTTAGGCTTGAAAATTCAGTTCAGTCATTCAGTTGTGTCTGACTGTTTGTGACCCCATGGATGGAAGCATGGAAGCATGCCAGGCCTCTCTATCCATCACCAACTCCCGGAGCTTGCTGAAACTCATGTCCATTGAGTCAGTGATGCCATCCAAACATCTCATCCTCTATCATCCCCTTCTCCTCCTGCCTGCAATCTTTCCCAGCATCAGGGTCTTTTCCAAAGAGTCAGTTCTTCATATCAGGTGGCCAAAGTATTGTAGTTTCAACTTCAGCATTAGTCCTTCCAATGAATATTCAGGTCTGATTTCCTTAAGGATGGACTAGTTGGATCCCCTTGCAGTCCAAGAGACTCTCAAGAATCTTCTCCAACACCACAGTTCAAAAGCATCAGTTCTTCAGTGCTCAGCTTTCTTTATGGTCCAACTCTTATATCCATACATGACTACTGGAAAAACTATAGCTTTGACTAGATGGACCTTTGTTGGCAAAGTAATGTCTCTGCTTTTTAATATGCTGTCTAGGTTTGCCATAGCTTTTCTTCCAAGGAGCAAGAATCTTTTAATTTCATGGCTGCAGTCACCATCTGCAGTGATTTTGGAGCCCAAGAAAATAAAGTCTGTCACTGTTCCATTATTTCCCCACCTATTTGCCATGAAGTGATGAGACCAGGTGCCATGATCTTAGTTTTTTTAATATTGAGCTTTAAGTCAGCTTTTTCACTCTCCTCTTTCACTTTTATCAAGACGCTCTTCAGCTCCTCTTCACTCTCTACCATAAGGGTGGTATCACCTGTGTATCTGAGGTTATTGATATTTCCCCTGGCAATCTTGATTCCAGCTTGTGCTTCATCAAGCCTGGCATTTCACATGATGTACTCTGGATATAAGTTAAATAAAGAGGGTGATAATATACAGCCTTAATGTATTCCTTTTCCTATCTGGAATCAGTCTGTTGTTCCATGTCTGGTTCTAACTGTTGCTTCTTGACCTGCATACAGATTTCTCAGGAGGCAGGTAAATCTGGTATTCCCATCTCTTGAAGAATTTTCCACAATTTGTTGTGATCTATACAGTAAAGGCTTAGGCATAGTCAATAAAGAAGAAGTAGATGTTTTTTTGGAATTCTCTTGCTTTTTCTATAATCCAACTGATGTTGGCAATTTGATCTCTGGTTCCTCTGTCTTTTTTGAAAATTATGACTAAACAAATAGGGATACTTTATAAATAATTATGATGATGTATAGCAACTAATCATTTGATTTTGCATAAAATTTGGAATGATTCTAAGTCAGCATTATAATGTTTGTCCCAATGTACTGTCATTGATGCTGATTACTAAGCCATTTCTTAACTAGCTTTCTCATCTGATTCCGTATGGAATTGTAAGTACTAAAGCTATTTTAATGACATTAACTTCTAAGAACTATAGATTATGTCCTTGTAAAATTTTAATTCTCATCTTACAACAAACCCAGTTTTACCATTCTTATTTAAACATAAACAATATCTTATTAGATTTATTTCCAGAAGTGTTCAGAAGTACTCATTTTTTTCTTATGATTTGAAATTCATATATCTACCAACATATAACAGGTGGCAATAGAGAAAACAGCTATCCTGAATTTATTATTTTTACCATATATTTAATATTTGGAAATTAATTATTTTTATATGAAAGGAAAATAGAACAGAGTCTGGTACAGATTAGAAAAATAGAGGATGATATGAATAATTAACATATGGGTTTTAGAAGAGATCTTCATTAATCATTAGCAACTGTTATAAATATTTTAGATTTTTATTAAAAATCAAATGCCAAACATTTTATAATTTGCATGTTGAGGAGTGAGAGAGCAGTGCTTGGGAAATGTTTCATAAAATAAATTCAGTCAGCTGGAATTTCAGAACTGAACTTATAAACTCAAGATTTGTTCACTTGATCAGTAATTGAATGAGCCTGTAAATAACTGCCACAAATAAGCATAAATATTCCTTCTAAAACCTTGGATTGCTTTTTTATTCCAAATGTGATGCAAGCTTTGTATAAAATATGTGATTTTTTTCTTAAAGTATCATAAAAACCTTAAAATTATATAAATTTCATTTGAAGATTTTATTATGAATAGCTTTTGTTAAGAGGTAATTTTAAAGAAAGGCTTTGGAGGATCACTGTCAGAAGAAAGTGAAATCTCAGAATGGCTTGCCCACCTCTTCATGCTTGCTGGCTTCCGCTTTCTCTCACTTCCCTCCACACTGTACCAACCATTATGAGCTCTTGTGCTTGCCTTGGGCAGCTGTGCTTTCTCTTCCCTCTGTTTTGCAGACTTGGTCCCTCTGGCCACAACTGTCCCTCTTCCACTTCCCACTCTCCCTGCCTTTGCCTGGTTTGAATCCTCTTCACCTTCAGTGTCAGCAAAGAGGTTATTTCTTCCACAAGACTTCCTTGAGCCTCAGCCTAAGCTAGGAATCCTGCCTCTGTTCTCAAAAGTGCCCTCTGCTTCCCTGTAATTGGAACTCCCATACCTAGGCCACACTCTGCAATTGCCTCTCAAAATCTGGACTGTAAGCCCATGAGCAAAGTCCCCACTACTCCATGACCTTGCTCCCACAGTAAACCTGCACCTTCTAGAATACTGGCTACATGGTAGGCCATCAATACATACAGCAAATGAATGAATGAAAAGGAAGAAAATGCAACATCTTCAGCTTCAATGTATATATGCATGTAAAATGCTAGCTGTGACCACATTTGTTCCCTGTTACTGAACTGGATTTCAGCATGGCCAATTTGATTATAACCACCTTTAAGACTATTTCTTGATTTATTTAGTCACAGTTTTGGTGCCAATTGTGAGGATGACTGTGATTGTCAGAATGACATTCACATAGCATTATGCTTGAGCTATTCCATTGAGATAGATCAAAATCAATATACATTAATAAAATATATAATTTATCCAGGTTGAGGAAAACACTAATCTTTATAAACATGAATTCAAATGGTTTCTAATGAATGGCAGGATATTTTAAAGGAAAGATTTAAATAGAAGAAGTTGGTAGCAGAATAATTTAGATATTTGAGTAAGAATTTAATTAAAAAAACCCTTGTCTCAGCATTATCTCCATTTTTATATCAGATTTATGGATGATTAATTACACTTTAAGTTAGGGTAAATGCAGGAAAGTAAACATACCACAAAATATTGCTAGACTTTCTTTTCAAAATCTACAGTGGTTTTTCTTACCTTTCCATATTTATTCTTCAGCAGTAATAACAGAATAAGTTGGAAGCATTGAACGATATAATCATTTTTCCATGGTCCCATTTGAACAACCCCATGGCCTCCCCGGTGGCTCAGATGGTAGAGAGTCTGCCTTCATTGAGGGAGACCCAGGTTCGATCCCTGGGTCGGGAAGATGCCCTGGAGAAGGAAATGGCAACCCACTCTGGTATTCTTGCCTGGTAAATCCCATGGATGGAGGAACCTGGCAGGCTACAGTCCATGGGGTCTCAAAGAGTCAGACATGACTGAATGACTTAACTTTCTTTCTAGTAGACTTCTGGGCTTGTCTCCAGCCCAGAACCAGGTTGGGAACATCTTCAGGCTGCCAGGCCACCAGGTTGGACACTGAGGTGGCAAGGTTACCAGGGGTGACAAGCAAATCTAACATATAAGATCTGAAGCTTAGAAACTGCACACATCCTCAGAAACTTCTGTGTTGAACATTTAGAGACAAATCTTCACCTCCTTTCTAACTTTCTTTCTCTTTCTCTCTCTGTGCTCCCATCATCCGGCTCTGCCCTCGTTTATTTTCTTTGCATTTTCTGTCACTCTCTATCTCCCATTATCTGCCTGATCCATACAATACTATTACTCCCATAGTAAGTGATGTATCACTAGTGCCTTAAAGGAGGAACCCACCTGCTGTCAAGGGCTGCAGACTTGACAAAACCCACAGCCACAGTTTCAGAGGAATGTCAGAACAAAGAAAGGAACCTATTCAAAGGGATAAATAATTGCATTGATTACTTCTTCACACTAGTTTGCACCTGTGTGCTTTGTGCTGAGAAAATGCCCCTTGAGTGGAGAAAGCCTGGGGCAGACCAGCTGCTTCAGGTGACAGGTGGGGCCCCAGCAGTGGTGGCTGTTATCTGGAATGAGGCTCTGGGACCTGCACACCAGGCTTGTGAGACGGTGTGAGTAAGGAATCTGAGCCCACAGACAGGAGAGGCATTGTAAAGTGGCTCACGTGTCTTTGGGTGGGATAGGGCTTTAGTGAGAATGGTTCCCTATAGTTCTATCCTGGATCAGAAAGAAGTTGGGAGGGAAATTCACGCAGCGAGTTTTGTTTTTAGTCCTCCTTCTCTCGTGCTCAGATTTACCTGCCCCACCCCACCCAGGGCAGCTTCTTCTGCTCCAGGGCACCAGGAAATTTCAAGGGAATCTCTTAATGGCCCTGAATATGTTGTCCCTGTCTGTGGCATAACAAAGGTGCCAACCAATTGCCCTGCCCTGAATTCCTCACACCAGTGCTACTGAGTCTTATGTACCATTGCATGCCATGGTATTCTTTAGCTAGGGAGATTCTGATATTTGGTGAAAGCAGAGGGTGGTGGAGGTGAGGAGAGACAAGCAGAGGCAGGTAGGAGGGAGCAGAGGAAAGAGAAGTAGAGCGAGATCTTAATGTGAGGGACATAACAAAGAACACATTTTCTATTTCCTTATTAAAAAAAATGTGTGTATAAGTATGTATATAATCCTCTCGAAAGCAATTCTTAAATTTTAATTCTTCACTTATCCCTTTGATGGAAAGATAGCATATAATTAGAACATACGGCTATGGAAAAAATGACTTTATATTCCTCAGGACAGATACAGTCAGAAAAACTATAAGTGGCACAAGTTTTGCTCATAAGCATTCCATTTTCTATTTTATCATTTAGTCGAACTCTAAGCCTGATTCTAGTATTCTTTGTCAGGGAGAAACTACTTATAATACTTTTGTTCAATAGGAAAATTGTTAGTTTATTACTCAAAAATAAGAATATAATGGCTGCTATAATAAACTGTTGTTCTGCATAATTCTTTAAACCCTCTTTTCCCTCTTCCATCCTTAAGGCTTTATTATACACAGCTTCTCTCTGCTTCTACATTAGATCTTCCTGCTGCTTTGGCTCCTTGGGAGACTGGAAATAAAGGTGACACAGGGAAGCGTTGTTCTGGCTGGGCCCATACAAGTGCTAACGTTTGTTTTTAATTTTCCTGGTTAGGGTCTGAAATGGTTGGGAAATATGTGTGTCATATGTGGCAAGTGAAATAGATATCTGTTCCCATTGAAAACGTTACACTATGGGATGGGGTTGAAAACCTCTGAGGTTCTCCTCCTGCATCTCCATCAGCAGCCCCTGGAAATGGAGCTGTTTTAGAAACATAGACTGCCCACCAGGACTTTTCCAAAGTGGACAGTCAGTATGGTGTATTTTAGTGTGGAAAATGGTACATTTACCAAGTCCATCTGTGACTATTATTGCGAACTTGGAAGAAGCTTGGCCACAAGCAGAAAATTCAGATGAACTATATGAAATTTACAGTGAGGATTCTATTGGTATTTTTTAGTTTATTTAAATTTTTATTTTTACTTTATTTTACTTTACAATACTGTATTGGTTTTGCCATACATTGACATGAATCCACCACAGGTGTACATGCTTTCCCAAACATGAACCCCCCTCCCACCTCCCTCCCCGTAACATCTCTCTGGGTCATCCCCGTGCACCAGCCCCAAGCATCCTGTATCCTGCATCAGACATAGACTGGCGATTCGTTTCTTACATGATAGTATACATGTTTCTATTTTATAAAATCTCTCTCAGACGGAGCCAGATAAATTAAAAAGGAAAATACAGTCTAGAGTAAGATGCTGCCACACACTGGCATTCAGGGATGCCACTCATCACAGTCATTATTCCACCAGTGGCCAGAAGGAGCAGCTGCTCTAGCAACTGACATATGACAAAGCATGTTCTAGAATGTCTCTTGGTTCTTGTTAAAGAAATAGAATCGAGAATATCTTCTCTAAAAGACTAGCGATTTCAACATGCCCCACTTCCCACCTGATCTCAGCCACTGCTTTCTAGTCCCAACTCTATAGTACTGTGTCCATTCCCCCTCTCTTGGACTTCATCCACATCCCACCTCCCCAAACTCTTCCAGTCTGTCTGTCGAACATCCCTTTCTGTATCCAGCAACTTTCCGTAATTCCTCCATCTTTACTTGGAACAGAACTCTGTCTCCTTGCCTTGAACAGAAAACTGACTCTCCCACTTTCTCTGCGGCCTCTCTCAGGTACGTCCTCAGGCTCCCTGGGTGAAGTAGGCACCCTCCTGTCTCTTGATAGCCTTTATTCACCTTGAACGCATCTCACTTCTGCACAGCCCATTGCTACTCTAGCATGTCCATCCTCCAGCTTTCCTCATTTGAGACCAGGGGCTCGCACTTGATTTTTGCTTTCTGCACCTCCACCTGTAAGCCATCAGAAAGCCCTGTTGATTTTACTTTCAAACTATATTCTTGAGTGTCCCTGCCTCTGTCTCTATGCCCACCACTACCTGGCTAGTCCAAGCAAGATCATCTCTTCCCTGAATACCTGCACAATAAAAGCAGGCAAATTTTCCTCTTCGGCTGCTTCTACTATTGATCTTTTAAAAATGTCAGTCAGATGATGAGCCTTTACTGTCTACATCCCTTTAAGATTTTCTTACTCCTGTGAAATAAAATCCAGCCTCCTATGGACAATAGGCCCCACCACTATCTGAAGTCTGCCTACACCCAGAGTTTCACTTTAGTTCGGTCTTCTCCTTGGTAACTATACTTTACTGACTTTGCCTTTCTTTTTAAATTACTTGAACATGCTATTTTCTTTCTTAGCACAAGGCCTATCTATGCTTATTCTTCTACCAAGACTGCCTGACCTCTCCTTCTGTTTCAAAAACAATCCCTGATCCCTCAGAACAGACCCCTTATGGTCAAGGTCTCAGTTTAAAAGTCAGACTCTCAGGGAAATTTTCCCTGACTGCACTATGTAACACAAATTCACCCTTGATAATCTTTAATATATTATCTTGGTTGGTTGTTTTTTTAATGAAAACTATGCCAATTTATACATATTTACATGAAAAAATATGTAACTAAGTTACCATATCCCTCACTAAATCATAAATATCATGAGGTCAAACATGTCTCTCTTGCTCACTGCTGAGCCTCTAGTTGTAGCACAGTTTCTGGCATGTAGTAGCTGCTAAATATAGTTGAAACAAGTAGAATTTTTTTTTTATATTTCTTTTCTTAATTATATTAAATCATATTCAGTAAAATATTTTCTGTTTTATATATATATATGCCATGATGGAAGTATACATACATAAGTGGCCACAGGACTGGAAAAGGTCAGTTTTCATTCCAATCCCAAAGAAAGGCAATTCCAAAGAATGCTCAAACTACTGCACAATTGCACTCATCTCACATGCTAGTAAAGTAATGCTCAAAATTCTCCAAGCCAGGCTTCAGCAATATGTGAACCGTGAACTACCAGATGTTCAAGCTGGTTTTAGAAAAGGCAGAGGAACAAGAGATCAAATTTCCAACATCGGCTGGATCATGGAAAAAGCAAGAGAGTTCCAGAAAAACAACTATTTCTGCTTTATTGACTATGCCAAAGCCTTTGACTGTGTGGATCACAATAAACTGTGGAAAATTCTTCAAGAGATGGGAATAACAGACCACCTGACCTGCCTCTTGAGAAACCTATATGCAGGTCAGGAAGCAACAGTAAGAACTGGACATGGAACAACAGACTGGTTCCAAATAGGAAAAGGAGTACGTCAAGGCTGTATATTGTCACCCTGCTTATTTAACTGATATGCCAACCGCATCATGAGAAATGCTGGGCTGGAAGAAGCACAAGCTGGAATCAAGATTGCTGGGAGGAATATCAATAACCTCAGATATGCAGATGACACCACCCTTATGGCAGAAAGTGAAGAGGAACTAAAAAGCCTCTTGATGAAAGTGTAAGAGGAGAGTGAAAAAGTTGGCTTAAAGCTCAACATTCAGAAAATGAAGATCATGGCATACGGTCCCATCACTTCAAGGGAAATAGATGGGGAAACAGTGGAAACAGTGTCAGACTATTTTTTTGGGCTCCAAAATCACTGCAGATGGTGACTGCAGCCATGAAATTAAAAGATGCTTACTCCTTGGAAGAAAAGTTATGGCCAACCTAGATAGCATATTCAAAAGCAGAGATATTACTTTGCCAACAAAGGTCCATCTAGTCAAGGCTATGGTTTTTCCTGTGGTCATGTATGGATGAGAGAGTTGGACTGTGAAGAAAGCTGAGTGCTGAAGAATTGATGCTTTTGAACTGTGATGTTGGAGAAGACTCTTGTGAGTCCCTTGGACTGCAAGGAGATCCAACCAGTCCATCCTAAAGGAGATCAGTCCTGGGTGTTCATTGGAAGGACTGATGATGAAGCTGAAACTCCAATACTTTGGCCACCTCATGCGAAGAATTGACTCATTGGAAAAGACCCTGATACTGGGAGGGATTGGGGGCAGGAGGAGAAGGGGAAGACAGAGGTTGAGATGGCTGGATGGCATCACCAACTCAATGAACATGAGTTTGCATAGACTCCGGGAGTTGGTGATGGACGAGGGAGACCTGGAGTGCTGAGATTCATGGGGTCGCAAAGAGTTGGACACGACTGAGCGACTGAACTGAACTGAACTGAACTGAACATATATGTATATAAAACCTACCTAAATTAGATAGTTGCTGCCTAAAAGCTGCTGGAAAAGCACTTTGGTTGCTTGTATTCTATTCATCACAATAAAGTCTCCACTCAAACAAGTGAATTTTCTGAAAGACACACACTGCTTCAAATTACTTGCTAGGAACTTCATCTCAGAAAGCCTAGGCTTAACCATTGTAATCGGCTTCCATGGTGGCTCAGACGGTAAAAGTATCTGCCTACAATGCGGGAGACCCAGGTTCGATCCCTAGGTGGGGAAGGTCCCTGGAGAAGGAAATGACAACCCACTCCAGTATTCTTGCCTGGAAAATCCCATGGACAGAGGAGCCTGATAGGCTACAGTCCATGGGGTCGCAAAGAGTAGGACACGACTGAGCGACTTCATTCACTTCAACTGTGGTAATCACAAGTATGCCACACACTCCACAGAGAACACCATGCACACACAAGTTTTTTTTTATAGAGGGTCTAGTGTGGCCTATGCATGTGTTTTCACTGCTCAAAAGCTGCAGGGAGACATTCTGTGTGTTAACTTGGAAATTGGGGCCTGCTGGAAAATGCAATATTTTACCCTTTGAATGCTAGGTAGTTGCAGTCTCAAAATTGTGTGGAATATATATATATATATATATTCAAATATTTATATCATATATATTCAAAATAGATTCTATGTAGATTTTCTTTGGATAATTTTGACCTTGCAGGTGGTGCTAGTGGTAAAGAATCTGCCTACCAATGCAGGAGGTGCAAGAGATATAGATTTGATCCCTGGGTCAGGAAGAAACCTGGAGTAGGAAATTGGAACCTGGGCTGCCGTCTATGGGGTCGCACAGAGCAGCAGCAGTAGTATTCTCGCCTGGAAAATTCCATGGACAAAGGAGCCCGGCAGGCTACAGTCCATGGGGGTCCCAAACAGTTAGACATGACAGCTACTGAGCACACAGCACAATCTCTATACATACTTACACGTTCTCTGATTATATGACACCTATTTTAGGGGTCTACAAACATTTTAGAAATAATAGTTAATAAACAAGAAGTTTTAGTGATACTAGGTCATTAAAATAATGAACACATAGACTCAATATGGTCATTTTACATAGAAATCCTACTTGCTTTCTTAAGAACCCTCCTCTATCTTACATACATGAAGTTTCTGATTCAGGACTTACAGTTGACTGCTTTGACTTAGTGATCCTCATTTAGTGAATTATGTGACAAGCTGAAAATCAATCAAGAAAAGTTTTACAATTAAAGATCCATGGGGTACTTTCATTGATACCTGTGGAGTGAAAGATTCCTAATTATCGGGGAAATGCTTAGAATAATAAGAATAATAATCAGATAATTATACTCTTCTTGTCTGACATTTATGCAGTACCCATTGTATGACAGAAAGCTTCCTGGACTCTGGGACTGTAACACTGAATGTCGCATGGTCTTTGAATTATTGTGGTGGGGAGACCTGTCTATCAACAAAAAATTATAGTACAGAGTGGTAGGTGCCTTAGAAGAGCATTGTATAAACTCCTTTGCTACATAAAGAAGTCAGGAAAGGTTCCACACATGAGACTTTTGGACTGCTATTTGAGAATGAGTAGGAGTTGGTCAGGGAGAGAAGGTGAAAAAGAAAGAGGAGGGCATTCTCAGGAAAGAGCCATGCAGGTGGGAAAGTGTGTGATGTGTTGATGAGAATGATCATTGCGGTTGGAACAGAGGATACAGAAAGGGAAATGTCAAGGAATGGTACCCATATCCTAGCTGCACCGATGTTTTTGCAAAAAATGATGAGGATTTAGCATGCTCCATCAGTAAGTGAAAAGGCTGTAAAACATGAAAACTTCATTCTGTGTAAGTTATTTTCATTTACATTTTAGGTTAAAGTCCTGATTTAAGAGTTCATAGTCTTGATAATGTTATTACAAAACTGTTTAAATAACCAGCCTGAGCATTTCCTGCCATTTTTCTTTAAGAACAGGGGTCATTAAGTCCACTCAAACACGGTGGTCTTTTATCTATATATTTCTGCATCTTTAGATGATTTAGGTCCTAAATTTTAGGCTATCAGTTTCAGGATCATTTAAAGATTAAATTGAAAAAGTTTGGCTTATCGAAGCTCCTGCCCATGACTTGTTTTTTACATATGTGGAGTGGGTGGTCATCTGTGTTACATGATGGGGAGATTCCAGCAATGCCTTCTCACGCATATTTTTGCAAACCATGAGTCACAGTGATAAACCTGCCATATTAGAAATTCCTTAGGGTAAAAATATTATCCCCCAAACCGAGTTTCTTTATGTTTCTTTTCTTGTTCTTTTTAAGACACAAATGGCTTTCTAACTGTCACATTCCAAGGACATTCTTAAATTGTCGTCTTACTTGACTTCTTCTGCCAAATTTAAGATTCTGAGTACATCATTTTTCTTGAGATTTTTTTCGGTTTTTATGTTCTCTAAATAGTCTTGGAATCTTTCAAACTCATGCTTAGAAGATATGAGCCAAGGTTCAGAAAATAGATTTGTATTTAATCCCACTCATTTTAATATGTTGCCTCACTGCAGCCTTCTGTTTGTTTGGTGTCCCCAAGACAGAGCAATTTAACTTTTCCAGAGAGTCCACCTTTTCTCTTCTGTCTGGAAACCAGAGGGCTTTGGTTCTGGCAGAATGGGATGGTGAATGTGAACCTGAGATTTAAGTTCTTCTTCTTCCAAGTTTCAACCAATCTTCCTGTTTTTGTTTGCAGCCTCCTTTCCTATTTCCAGAGGTATTTGGTTGCTCTGATTCATGGCCTTTCCAGATTTTGATAGTGCAGGTCCATTTTTTTCCTTATTGGCTTCCTCTCCTTTGGCATTTAAATCCCTTTCAGCTTTTTAAAATCAATAGCCACTTGCTGAACTTCTTTTTGTTGTTCATAATATAGTTGCTATCATCTGCTGTCGATGCCTCTTCCATTCTTTTTATCTTCTGGGATATTAGTGGTTTTATTCCTTTTAGGAGGGTTTTGAGAAGGATCTAAGATAGTTGTCTGGCTTTAAACTACCATGTTTAATTGGAGATCTTCAGGACTATATTTCTGACATCAAAGATGATCCTATTAATCCAATGTTTAATTCTTTAAATGAATTAAAGAATTAATTTACCTACCTACAAAAGTTAAGTCTGAACTACTGGATGCTTTCCAAAGTGTTTCAAGCTCTTGGCCCTTATTTATCTATGTTCTAGGAACGTCCTATTGCGTCTTTCAATTTTGGTCCTGTTAAAAAATCATTTCCGGTATGTGTTCTAATGTTCCCGGGTTGAAAGGTACAGAAAAGGAGGAAGACAGTGAATAAGCCTTTAACACAACTTGTGAAATAAAGATTTTGGAAACTTCTCGGTATATTAAGTAGGGAAAACACTGAACAATGCAGAATATGTAGAAGAAAATTTTCAGCAGAGGAGAGAGGCGTAGGATACTCACCAGAACACTGAAGAGGATCCAGAATCAGGTACTACAGGTATAATGGAGGACATGAGAAGAAGCTGGCATAAAAATGACTATATTTGTGACATTGTCTATTTACACCATTTTAAGTTCTATCAGTTTTTGCTTCTGGTGTTTTTGAAGCACTGATGTTAGGTGCATAAATGCTTAGCATTGCTAAGTTATTTGATTAAATGAAATCTTTATGAAAAGACCTTTATCCTTGGTTCTGTCTCTAATCAGAAATAGATTTGTCTGATTAAGTTAGGCTAACATTTTGATTTGCATTCACATGGCATACCTTTACCTATTTTTTCCTTTTATTGTGTATATGTCTTTATCTTTATTTATTTAATTTTTATAATTGAAATGTAGTTGACATGCAATATTGTGTTTTAGGTTTATTACACAATGACTTGATATTCATATACATCCCTTCTCCAGGGCATCTTCCTGACCTAGGAATAGAACTGGGATCTTCTGCATTGCAGGTGGATTCTTTACCAGCTGAGCTACCAGGGAAGCCCACATTGTGAAATTATCACCATGATAAGTCTAGTAACCATCTGTCCCTATACAAAGTTATTACAGTATTATTGACTGTGTTCTTGTGCTGTATATTACAACCTATGTCTTATTCATTTTATAACTGGAGGTTTATACCTCTTAATCCCCTTCACCAATTTTGCCCCACCTCACCACCCTCCCACATGGCAATCATCTGTTTATTCTATGAGCTTGCTTTTGTTCTGTTTGTTGATTGGTTTTGTTTATTAAACTGCACATATAAGTGAAATTATATGGTATTTGTCTTTCTCTATCTGACATTTCACTTAGCATAATATCCTCTATATCCTCCCATGTTGTTTCAAATGACAAAATTTCATTTTTTATGGCTCCAATTTCATTTATATTTAAAGTAATTATTGATAAGTATGTACTTATGCCACTTTGTTTTTTAAAAATTATTTTTAAGTTCTTTTGATTCTTTTTTTCTTTTGCTCTCTTCTCTTGGTACTTGATGACTATCTTTGGTGTTATGTTTCAAGTCCTTTCTTTCTTTGTGTGTGTGTGTGTGTGTGTATCTTTATAGGGTTTTGATTTGTGATTACCTTGCACTTAATATACAACAGCCTACATTTGTGTATGTCTGTGTGTATATATGTGTGTGTGTGTGTGTGTATGTGAGATTATTTTAAATTGCTGATTTCTGAAATTTAAATGCATTCTAGCAACCCTAGGTTTTTACTTCCCCCTTCCCACTGTTTACTCTTTTTGATGTCATACTTCACTTCTTTGTGTGTGTAATCCCTTAACTATCTATTGTGAATATTGATGATTTTCCTCCTTTTGTCTTTTAATCTTCCAACTAGCTTTATAAGTGATTGATCTACTATCTTTTTTGTATATTTACATTTACCAATGAAAATTTTGTTTTAATTTTCATATTTCTTTTTGTGGCCTTTTATTGTACACTTCAGTTCAGTTCAGTTCAGTTCAGTCGCTCAGTCGTGTCTGACTCTTTGCGATCCCTTATTTCTTGTAAGACTGGTTTCACAGTATTGAACTCTTTTAGCTTTCACTTGTCTGTAAAACTTTTGTTCTCTCCATCAAATCGCAACGAAAGCCTTGCCAGGTGGAGTATTCTTGGTTGTAGGTTTTTCTCTTTCATCAGTTTAAATATATTGTGTCACTTCCTTCTGGCTTGCAGAGTTTCTGATGAAAAGTCAGCTTATAATCTTGTGGGAGTTCCCTTGTCTGTAACTGATTGCTTCTCCCTTGATGTTTTTGTTATTATCTCTTTACCTTTCATTTTTGCCATTTTATTTATAACCTGTCTTGATGTAGACTTCTTCGGGTTCATCTGTTTGGGACTCTCTGTACATCCTGGACCTGGATGTCTATTTATTTTCCCAAGACGAGGAGATTTTTAGCTATTATTTCTTCAAATACATTCTCTACCCTTCTCTCTCCCTCCTCCTTCATAATTAAATGTTAGTATGCTTGATGTTGTCCCAGAGGTCTTTTAAACTGTCTTCATGTTTTAAATTCTCTTAGCATTTTTCATGTTCACCTTCAGTGATTTCCAGTACTCTGCTTTCTAGATAACTGATCCTTTCCTCTCTGTCACCTGAGCTACTATTGATTTCTTCTAGTGTAGTGTTTATGTCAGTTATTGTATTTTTTTCAGCTTTGTTTGGTTCTTCTTTGTATTTTCTGATGCTTTTAAAAAATTCTCCCTGTGTTCATCCATTCTCCCAAGTTTGGTGAGCATCTTTATGATCATTGCCTAAATTTTTTTTGGGTAGTTTGATTATCTCTACTTCATTTAGTTATTTTTTGTTTTTGAAATTTTGTCTTTTTCTTTCATTTGGAACATATTTCTGTCTTCTCATTTCCCCCAAATTTCTGCATTTATTTCTGTGTATTAGATGGGATGGTTTCATTTCCTGACCTAGGAGAAGTGGCCTTATGTAGAAGATGTCTTATGGGGCCCAGTACAACTCTTCCCTCTGGTCACCAGAGCTGTGTTCCAGGAATGTCCCCTGTATGTTGCATGCACATTTCTGCTGTGGTGCATCTGGCTGCTTCGACTGTGCTGGTAGGTGGGCTGTCCCTTGGTCCAGCTGGCTACAGGGCCTTGCCTTGTGTGGTGACTGTTGGCCCAATAGAAGGTAGAATAGGCTTCCCACACAGTTCCCAAGCCCTGGCCCCGGGCCATGGGGTTGATGTTGGCCTGTTGAAGGACTAGAGAGGCTAGAGAGGGTTCCAAAATGGTACTCACCAGCACCATTGTTAATGCAGTAGGTCAAGCTCCTGAAACATGCTGCTGCCACCTTTTCTGTTCTTACAGTGGGTTCCAGTTGTCTTCTCTCTGAGAGGCTCTCTAAGATCAGTGAACACCCTGACCCAGGATCCTTTCAAACTACTGCCTCTGCTGAGACTTGGAGCACTTGAGGTTTTGTGCATGCCTTTTAAGAGTGGCATATCTACTTCCTATAGCACTCCAGCTCTCCCAAGCAAAAGCCCTGCTGTTTTCCCAAAATGGGGAGCCCGATGTGGGGCTTGGGCCCCTCACCCTTTGGAGAGGGTCTCTACAATTGTGATATTCTCCCCATTTTGGGTCACTGATCTGGGGGTGTGTATTCTGGCTATATTACATGCCTGCTCTTCTTACCTGTCTCATTATGGTTTCCTCTTTATGTCTTTAACTGTGGAAATTTTGTCTGTTAATCTTCAGGTTGTTGTCAACAATAGCTGCTCTGTAAGTGTTAGTAATTTTGGTGTGTCCATGGGAAGAAGTGAGCTTGGGGTCTTACTACGTCTCCACTTTGACCACCTCCTCTGCATGTGTCTTTATATTTAAAGTGGGTTCCTTGTAGTCAGTGTGTAGTTGGGTTGTGGTTCCCCCTCCCTGTTTTATTGAGATATAATTGACAAACAACATTGTATTATTTTGAGATGTACAATGTAATGATTTGATACATATATTTATTGTGAAGTGGGTACTGCAGGGTTTTGTTAACACCCATATTCTCACCTAGTTACACACTCTTTTCTTATAGTGATAACTTTTAAAATCTACTCTCTCAGCAACTTTCAAATATACAATACAGTATTGTTAACTACAGTCACAAAGCTTAACAGTATATCTCCAGAAATTATTTTTCTTATAGCTGGAAGTTTGTATCTTTTGGTCACCTTCACCCATTTTGTCCATGTTCCAACTCCCGCCTCAGGTAATCTGTTTTCTAGGAGTTCAGATTTTTCATTTTTTGTTTTTTTTAATATTTTTATATATAAGTGAGACCATTTATTTGTCTATCTGTGTAACTTATTTCACTTAGCATAATGTCCTCAAGATCCAGCCACACTGTTTGTTGCAAATAGCAATATTTCCTATTATCTAAAGCTGAATAATATTATACACATATACATATTTCCTTTTTCCATTATTTGTCAGTGGACACTTAGGTTGCTTCCATGATATGGCTATTATAAGTAGTGCTGCAATGAATATGGCTGTGTAGATATCTCATTAAGATAGCAATTTTGTTTCTACTGGATACATACCCAGACATGGCATTGCCAGATCATATGGTATTTCTATAATTAGATTTTTATTACATCAGATGATCTCTGATGTTTAGTGGGCTGTTTTGACTATTTACATGTAAGGTGATGATTAATTTTGAGCCTATGTTCTTGTGATATTGTAGAATTTCATGTGTAGTTCATAAACTTGCAATAACATACTGTTATATCTTTATTTCCAATCTGTTTTATTGTCACACATTTAACTTTTATATATGTTATAAACTCTACACTGCATTATTGCTTTCATTTGAGTCAAATATCTTTTAAAGACACATGTATTTACTCCTATAGCCCTATCTCTAAGTGTTCTTCATGCCTTTGTCTGTATTCATATTTTTATCTGATATTATTTTTCTTTCACTGGACAGATTTCCTTTTAAAATTTCTTGTTGGGTGGATTTACTGATGATGAAAACTTTCAGCTTTTGCATATCTAAAAAAGTCTTTATTTCACTTTCATATTTGAGGATTTTTGGTGAGGTAAAGAATCTAAGTTCTTATTTTTTCTTTTGATAATTTAGAGGTTGTTCCACAATCCTCTCATTTGCATTGTTAATGACATGATATCTGCTGCCTTTCTTAATTTTTTTCAAAACATAATACATAAAAAGCTTTTTTTTTCCTGGTTGCATTTAAGATTTTCTATTTATCAAAGGTTATGAGCAAATTAATTACACTGTGCCTTAGCATAATTTTATTCATGTTTCTTGTGTTCTAATATTTTTGAGCTTGGATTTGTGTATTTATTGTTTATCAAATCTGTAAAACTTCCTGTCACTATTTCTTCAAGTATTTTTCCTGTCCCCATCTCTCCCTCTCCTTTTAAGAACTCTAATTACATGTCTTGTTCTCTAGCTCACTAATATTTTTTGAAAATTTCATTTATGTAGGTATCTATAGTTTGTTTTTTTAGTATGGATATAATTTTATTATCAGAAAATAAGCCATTTACATTTTAAAAGAAGTAAATATGAATGCCTAGACTGGTGGCTCAGGTGGTAAAGAATCTTTCTGCAATGTGGGAGATATGTATTTGATCCCTGAGTTGGGAAGATCCGCTGGAGAAGGGCATGCAACCCACTCTAATATTCTTGCCTGGAGAATCCCCATGGACAGAGAAGCCTGGAGGCTACAGTTCATGGGGTTGCAAAGAGTTGGACACAACTGAGCAACTAAGCACATACATTATTAGAAAAATAAATACTCTCTTCTTAGAGTGGTACAGTGTTTTCATTATATAAGAGGAGAGACAGAGACCCTAATTAAAATAATTGATAAATTTCAGATAAATCTGAAAGCACTCATGTGCTTCATAAAAATAATAGAAGCACCTTCAAAGCAAATGACAAACTAACATATTTACAAAAAGTTAATATTTTTTATATAAGAACCATTTACTTAAGGTAAGCAATAGAATAATGGACATGAATATTGACTAAAAAATTTGTAAAACAAGCATACAAATTCTAACCAATATTAAAAAAAGGTCACTACTGTTAGTCATTTAAAGTTCAAATAAAATACTGCAACATTGAATGTGTTTATTAAAAATATGGTATAATAGTCTCTTTTTGGACTATTATCATGATGTTGAACTTCTGGGATACATCATGTAAACATTTGGGAGGCTTTTGACACACTCTGTCATTTTCAGTGTGAGAAAAAGTGCCAGACATAACAATACAGTACTTGTATGAATCTGTATGTATCTGTAGGCTAGAGAAGCAATATGATATAATAGTAGAAACAATAGCCTTTGGAAACAGACTCCTGGCTGATTACCACGAATTATTACTAGCCTTTGGCCAAGTTACATTGTTGCTCCAGGTCTTAGTTTACTGAGCTATAAAAAAAGAAAGGCATTAAAATAAAGATTAATTAATAATTTATGCATAGGGTTCTTTTATTTTGTTTATTTTAGAAATAAATAATTTAGTATATGTAAAGCACTTAGAAAATTATGAGGCACACAGTAAGTGCACCATGTATTTACTGATTATTATTATAGAAAGCTACTTACATTGTCAATCAATCTGTAGAATAATATTTGATGGCAAAATTTTGGAACTATAGTCTTGAGAGAGAAAAGTAAATTATTATGTATGTTAAATTCATTTTTCAAAAACAGATTATGTGCTAAAGCACAACAAATATTTCAATGAATATCTCTGGTATGAATATTTTGTATGTGCATGCTAAATCGCTTTAGTTGTGTCCGACTATTTGTGACTCTAGACTGTAGCCTTCCAGGCTCCTCTGTCCATGGGATTCTCCAGGCATAAATACTGGAGTGGGTTTTTTACATCCCTGTATTTTCTGCACAAGCTTTATAATTAGAAAAATCACTCAATTAAACAAACACAAACAGCTTGAATGTCCTCTCTTTAGGTGCTTTCCCTAGCTTCTTAGTCAAAGTTAATTGCTCCCTCGATTCTCACAGAGCTTCTTTAAGGAATTGCATTCTAACAGCTTGTTTACATTTTTGTCTCCATCACTAGACTCTGAGCTCCTCTAACTTGTTTAACTTTACGTCCCCATGTTTGACACACAACAGACATGTTGGGTATTAAAATTACCCTTAATAAGGTAAAATCCAAAACCCCTATAGCAGCAACTTTCAATCAAGTCATAGAGGGAATGGTGCTTGTGGTATTTAAAAGGCATATTCTATGGTAAAACATAGTTTTATATGTGGAAAATGAAAAAGATGCCCATTGTAGGTTAAGTTCAACAAGTCATCTTGGGTGGTGGTGATAGACTGATGTCTTCACTAGGGTATGGGATAAGCCACCCTTGAAATGTTAAAGAATATGGGCTGGTGAGGATATAGGGTGTGTGTGTGTGTGTGTGTGTGTGTGTGTGTGTGTGTGTGTAAAGTGTTTACATTTAGGAAAAAGGAATCTTAGCTTTGAAAAATACTGCTCTTTGATATGCCTTTGGAAAGAGAATCTCTAATTAAGAAAAGGGCACATATGAGCCTCTTGAGTTCTTTGAATGTCTTTCCTAGTCAGTCAGTTCAGTAGCTCAGTCATGTTCAACTCTTTGCGACCCCATGGACTACAGCACGCCAGGCTTCCCTGTCCTTCACCAGCTCCTGGAGTTGACTCAAACTCATGTGCCTTCAGTTGTTGATGTCATCCAACCATCTTATCGTCTATCATCCCCTTCTCCTGCCTTCAATCTTTCCCAGCATCAGGGTCGTTTCCAATGAGACAGTTCTTCACATCAAATGGCCAAAGTATTGGAGTTTCAGTTTCAGCATCAGTCATCCCTAGAGTCATGTCCATACTGATCTCATGGGGTGTATTGCTCTAAGTAGATTATGTCCAGAGCAGAGTAAAAATCCTTTCTTCTGGGGCTGAGGTATCCCTATGACTCCAGCTGGTTTTACTAAATATGTAGAGGGACAAGAAAGTACATATCAGTAGTCAGCAGGGACTCCCAACCTCTGAGACCTAAAAGGTCTGATGATCTGTGGTAGAGCTGATGTAATAATAATAGAAATAAAGTGCACAATAAATATAATGTACTTGACTCATGCTGAAACCAATCCTCCCACTCCAGTCCATGGAAAAATTGTCTTCCATGAAACCAGTCCCTGGTGCCTAAATGGTTGGGGACTACTGGTCATTTGGGAGTGTAAGTTGTCTCACAAAACAAAATTTTTTTTTTTATCCTAACTGACTCACTTTCAAATTTACATTAGAATTTGGGAATGGAATTAATCCAACCAGGGAACCCCACTCACTCTATCCCCCATCCCTGCCCTAATTTGCCCTTAGGATTCAAGACCTTTCTTCCAGGCTTGTCCTCTGCCTGAAAGACAGTGTCCTTCTCACTAACTGATATCAGAGGCAATTTATTTTTCGGTGAGACACTGCTTCTTAGCAGTAGGGGTGTGGACTTATTCTGAAGTGTTGATCATAGCATTCCGAGACAAACATTGAGCAGAATGTGAACTGACCAAAAATTCCCTCATAGCTTGCATTGTGATTCTATAAAGGAGAATAACTATATTCTTTTATTTATGATCTGAATAGCTAAAGAAAATATTTTTGAGGTGCTAACTGATATGTTTTGTTCTCGGTATCTCTTTCTACTCCCTAACCCTCTTCAACTGGCATTTTATCCTCATTGCCTCAGAAGTGAAGACACCAGAAGAGGGGGTCATTCTTGACATTAGTCTCAAAAGCTTGGGTGCTGCTGAACCAGAGTGAAAATGGAATATGGCATATGTTTCTACCTGCCCAGGTAAGACCCCAAGGAAGCAACAGGTCAGCAGGTTCTCTGTACCCAGAATGACACTGAAGCGGGGGTGCCGTACATGGTACAGGTTGTCACAGGCACCCTCTTCTCAGATTTCCCTGCGACACAGTGCAGGCAGAAGGTACAGAAAATGTCAAGGCTCTGGAAGGGTGAAGGTGTCATTTACTGTCATTGGCTGTGCCAATGTGGGAACAACATTTTCCAGGGCTTGAGGGTGACATGTTTGTGGGACAGAGAGCACAGAGTGAGACCAGGTCTTGTAGTGGAGAATGAAAGTGAAAGTGTTAATTGTTCAGTCATGCCAGACTCTTTGCGACCCCATGGCCTGCAATCCACCAGGTTGCTCTGTCCATGGGATTTTATAGCAAAGAGACTGGAATGGTTTGCCATTTCTTTCTCCAGGCGATCATCCTAACCCAGGAATTGAACCCAGGTCTCCTGCATTGCAGGCAGGTATTTTACTAATAAACCCTAAATATATTTGGGCTCCTTTGAATCATTTAAAACCCATGCTTATTCTTTGGGGTCATATCAGATTATGAGTACAGGAAGAAGCTAGAGCTCAATGTAGAACAAAAATTTTTTTCTGATTTGAAAAGTGCATTTGATACAAAGAGCAACATGCTAAACAGAGAAAATAAAAGGGGAATGGAAATTTTTTGAAAATAGTTTTGCTTATAAATGGTAGTCATATAATTAGCCTAGCACACAAATGCAGTATAATTAATGCTATTATCATACATTTAATAGTGTACATTTACTAAGATACATTTATGTTTTAAATGTATGTTTTAAAATATCTAGGAAAATTCTATAAATATAATGTAATTGAATCCATTTAAAGTAAAGTTTGCCCCCTTCTCTTTGGTCTTGGAGATTCCATTGTCACACCCACATTTTCTGATACAAAAGGGTTAAATATGTTGAGGCATTTCAAATCTCTAGGCTTCTTTTCCTCTGATAAACTGACTTATATTTAGCTTGTTCTTATATTGTTGTTACCCATGATCCAGTGTTACATAAAATTCTCACTCACAAAATACATGTGTCATTTTTATGAAATGTATAACTAATCTCAACATTATATGAAAATGCCATACATAGTTACAAAAATAGATAATAGTATGAGTACTATGAATAATCAGTGTTTCTATGGTTAAAGCAGTGTCAGTGTTTTCATTATAGTCCCTATTTCAAAAATTATAACTTGACCAAAGGATTTTCTACTAAGATTTGATGTGGTTTTTGAGCTCTCAACCAGAGCAATTTTTTTCAAAGTGCTTTTTCAGAAAGATTTGCCATTTCTTAGTATTAGACATGTATAGAAGCAGGGCAGATTCCCATTGCACCATCACTTCAAATGTCCTTTTGTTACTGAAACATGCTTGCCTGCAAAAATAGAGGGAGAAGCCACAAAAGGCTACCTGTGTCCTTGGATCTATGTCATGGGCTGTCTTATAAGGAAAACAACTTTCCAATGATGAAATTGACTGGTATAAAACTGCACATTTCCTTTGTTACTAAATTGTTATTTTTTTATCTGAAGTTTCTGCAATAGTTCCTTTGTTCTTTATTTCGAAATCCATCAATTCTAAGAATCCTTTATCCCTCAGAAATCCTGTTAAGTCAATAGGTCATCTCCCTAAAATTATAAGGCCCTTTCTATTATTGACATTCTTTTTGCTGTTTATTTTCAACAGATATATTCCTACCATTTTTCACTTTTGAAGACATGGGCTAAGTGAGTTTCCCCACATCTAAATTCCTACTGACATAACTCAGTGCCTTATAGCCTTATAATACATACAGATCTAATACCTCCTGAGGACCTAAGCTCCTAGGACCCATCAGTTAGAATGGAACTTTTAATGATAGCAATAATAATAATTATTAATTTTTTGGTCCTGTGTCCTCAGTGTTCTCATAACATTTTGTTCATGTGATTTCTATAGCACTTGGTCATTTACAGGACTTCTGCCCTGGGAACTTCTCAAAGGGAAATTCTATCCTAATTTTGCCCCCTTTCATGGGTCCCCTTCACCTATAAATCAGAGGCTAAATATAAAATAAAGACTTTTGACTTTGACCTACTCTTGGCAATTGCTTGGACTCTTTAAAGTAGCTCTGCCTGAGTTGTTGCTATGGGAGACAATTTGAACTCACCGATCTAGCGTCTCATATCTTACCATAGAAGATCTCTATAATACCAACCATGCACTTCTTTCTCTCCCTCAAGGTAGGAACTGGATAGGGATCAATACTTATTCCTCTCTGTATGTCTAGAACTGTACTTTTTGTGACTCCATGAACTGTAGCCCACCAGAGTCCTCTGCCTATGGGATTTTCCAGGCAAGAACACTGGAGTGCATAGCCATTTCTTTCTCCAGGGGATCTTCCTGACCCAGGGATCCAAACTGGATCTCTCGCATTGCAGGTTGATTCTTTACCATCTGAGCCACAAGGGAAGCCCTGTATTTAGAACTAAGGACATAGAAAATGTACACTCTATCTGTATTAGCTCTGTTCACTAACCAAATGAACTTGCCATGTGCAGACTGTTCTGCATAAGGTGTTAATTCACAATGATTCAAATTAACATTAATATTTACAGACATTGCTGTTCATTTATCTTAGCTCATTTACTTTATCATAAAATAAAGCTGAGTTAAACATTACTATATGCAGAAGAAATTTAAAATGGTTATGTAGTACAGCAAACCTTATAAGGCATTAATCTTCATTACTGAGGAGACGTTTGATAATTCCCTTAAGGATACACCACTTGAGTTACAAGATTCCTCCAGGGAAAAGATGAATGCTTTGAGATATAAACATCCTGCATGTTATAGGATTTCTTACAATAGATAGAGGATTTCTTATGATAGATTTGAGGAGCCCAGGAAAAACTGGGAAGTTTATGAGCTAGATGGATTGAATTGATGGCCCCAACTTTTTATATATCCTTGTACACATGTCCTTTGCTATCACCCTCTCACACTGATCTTAGACTTGGTCACGTAACTTTCTTTGACTAATGAGACAGAATAAACCTGACATAAGCAGCTTAAAAAATATTTGCAAATTTCCACTTATGCAGTCAGACTTTTGCCACTACCTAGAGAACATGCTCCAGAGAAGGCAATGGCACCCCACTCCAGTACTCTTGCCTGGAAAATCCCATGGATGGAGGAGCCTGGTGGGCTGCAGTCCATGAGGTAACTAAGAGTCGGACACGACTGAGCAACTTCACTTTCACTTTTCACTTTCATGCATTGGAGAAGGAAATGGCAATCCACTCCAGTATTCTTGCCTGGAGAGTCCCAGGGATGGGGGAGCCTGGTGAGCTGCCGTCTATGGGGTCACACAGAGTCAGACACGACTGAAGTGACTTAGCAGCAGCAGCAGCAGCAGAGAACATGCCCAGTCTGGTTGATTGGAGGAAATGGGAGAGTGTGAAAAAGATGAATTGTCCTAACTGAAGCTTCCCAGACCAGCCAATTCTGGTCCACTCACCAACTGACTGGATACATCAGTGAGCCCATCCTAGATAACTGAGCTCAACCCTGATCAGCAAAACTGCTCACCAGAGCCATAGTTTTGTGAGAAATAATTAAAGTCATTGCATTAAGCCATTTACTTTTAGGATGATTTGTCAAATAGTGTCATGTGGCAATAGAGAAAATCGATACAGTGGCCAATTTTCCTGTAAGACAATTATGAAAGTTACAATTCTTATAAGATGTATAAGGAATTTAGATTTTAAACTTTCAGTAATTTCAAGTAGAGAGTAGGCATACAAATTAAAAAGTTGAGCTAGAAATTAAAAGTTGTTTTGTTTTCAGAAGGGATAAAAAAAGATTGGAGAAAATGAGATAATTTTCAGAGTCAGTTTGTTGTTTCAGTAAAATATAGGCTCTGGAAGCAGATTTTGTGGGCTAGAGTTCTGACTCCAACTCTTTCGTTGTAGTGTGACCTTGATCAAACTACTTAATGTCTCTATGCTTCCTTTTCTTCATCTGTAAAGTTGGAATACCTACTGATGGTAGACGGTTTTGAAAGTTATATGAGGAGATACATGTCAGATACTTTGAACAGTTTGACATATAATAAGCAGCCAATAATGTTAGCTTTTATTGTTTAAGAGGTAGAGTGGCTAAAATAGAGTGACACCAAATCATTACTTGTGTCAAGTTTCAGGATATAAGGTAGAACTTCAAATAGAACTTCGGCAAAAGTGAAAGTGCTCAGTCTTGTCTCACTGCAACCTGATGGACTGTAGCCCATCAGGTCCTAATTGTTTCTTTTCTGGGTATTTTTAAAGGCCGGTATCAGTTGCAAGGGGCTTCCCAGGTTGCTCAGTGGTAAAGAATCTTCTTTCCAATGCAGGAGACTCAGAAGACGCAGCAGACAGGGGTTCAATCCCTAGGTTGGGAAGATTCCCTGAAGAAGGAAATGGCAACCCGCTCCAGTATTCTTGCCTGGAAAATTCTATGGACAGAGGAGCCTGGTGGGCTATAGCCCAGGGCCTTTCAAAGAGCTGGATATGACTGAGCACACACATACCACACATCAGTTGCAAAATCATTAAACAAAAGAGGAGTAGTGGGTTATAGGTGATGGCAAATATGAAT
The DNA here is from genome assembly GCF_023091745.1 of Budorcas taxicolor. NCBI lineage: Eukaryota > Metazoa > Chordata > Mammalia > Artiodactyla > Bovidae > Budorcas > Budorcas taxicolor. Next base: position 131,484,317 of record NC_068911.1, read on the forward strand.
TTAAATTATGTGATGATAAGCAAGTCATTGAGTCTTCCTGGAATTTGGCTTATTCATTAGTACATGAAGGCCTGGCTGAACAAGATGGTCTCGAAGGAACTGTAAGCCTTGATAATTTGTTACTCCTGAATTTACAGTGAAAGTAAAAGTTGCTCAGCTGTGTCCAGCTCTTTGCAACCCCATGGCCTATACAATCCATGGAATTCTCCAGGCCAGAATACTGGAGTGGGTAGCTGTTCACTTCACCAGGGGATCTTCCCAACTCAGGGATCAAACCCAATTCTCCCACATTGCAGGCAGATTCTTTACCAGCTGAGCCACCAGGGGAAGCCCCTTATAGTAGCAGAACGTATCGTAACCGAGCACTAAAAATAAACAACTGGTGATTTTCTTAATGCATGAACAGTTCTAAATGGTAAGAAAGAATAGCAGCGATAACATTTTAAGTAAAATTCCATTGTTTTATACAAAGACAAATAATATAATATGTATTGGTGATGTTTCCTGGGACCTGCATTATGCCAGATGTTGTGATAGATGCTGAAGACTAAGAGATAAAACATATTTACACTGAGTACCTATGAGTACCTATAGGTACTATACTGTGAAGACAGGAACAGCTGAGAACGAGAAATAATTTTCTACTTAAAAAAATATGTTGTATCTTGTTCTTCATTAAAGGTTGACTTTGCTGACTTATATGAGATAAAGTCAAAACTTGTGTTTATGGCCACTAGCATATAGATCTGGAGAAGGCAATGGAAATCCACTCCAGTACTCTTGCCTGGAGAATCCCATGGACAGAGGAGCCTGGTAGGCTGCGGTCCATGGGGTCACTAAGAGTTGGACATGACTGAATGACTTCACTTTCACTTTTCACTTTCATGCATTGGAGAAAGAAATGGCAACCCACTCCAGTGTTCTTACCTGGAGAATCCCAGGGACGGGGAAGCCTGGTGGGCTGCCGTCTATGGGATCGCCCAGAGATGGACACGACTGAAGCGACTTAGTAGCAGCACCAGCAGCAGCAGTATACAGACCCTCCTACAGTCTTTATGTGTTTTAATATTTTTTCCATAAGAGTACAAAAGTGGAAAATTTTATCCCTAAACAAATAATTGTGTCTAAGCAAACAAACAGAATATGGTGGTGCTTATTATTAAGATGTCTCTCACCTTTCAGCTGACATCTAAATTCAGCTTTATGATGCAGGAAGCCGAGTCTCAGATTTTATCTTGCCAGAAACCCCCTGTAACACTCTGCCAATAGGGGGCACTAGAGGAAAATGAGGGTGCTGAGCAAGAAAGAAGGAAACTTCCTGTTCCTGTGAGCTTCTAGAGGGCTTTCTGTGAGTTTATCACTTTAGTAACATCGAAATCCAGTTTGCAATTTTTCTAGCATGTCAGAGCCAGTTTCATGATGTATCAATACATAGACACTAGCCCCAGCTGATCAATACACCTCACAGAAGTTGGAGGTTCAGCCACCTTGGGCCCTTTCTTGACAATTCTGTTATGTAATTATCTCAACCTCTAGTTTATGTCCCATAGTCTGTATGCTGTTAGCTGCCTCTTGCACTGGCTATTTTTGATATACTTTGTGATAATTCTTTGCACTCTTTTAATTACTTAGTTAACAATTTTATACATAATTACTAACTCTATAAAATTTTGTCTATACAAAAAGTGATGTAGTTTCTGTTTGGGGCAAGTGAGGATCTTAACAATGTACTTTAAAAACTATTTTTAATTGAAATAAAATTGTGTACAGCAGGTGTGTGTCTTTGTTTTGGCTGCTATAACAGAATATAGTTGCCCCTTGAACAATTCAGGGCGTTAGGGGTGCTCACCGTCCACATAGTTGAAAATCTGAGTAAAACTTTACAGCCTGCTCTCTGTATCAGATTTTTCATCTGTGGATTCATACAATGGTGAATTGTGTAGTACTGTGGTATGTATTTAGTGAAAGAAATCCATGTATAAGTGAACCTCTCCCGTGCAGTGGAAACTGCTGTTCAAGGGTCAACAATACTATAAACTGGGTAGCATATGAAAAACAAAAGTTTACTTCTCACAGTTCTGCAGTCTGAGAAGTCTAAGATCAAAGGCACTGGAAGCTTCAGTGTCTGGTAAGAATCCACCTTTTGGTTCATATATAACAATCTTGCTGTGTCCTTATCTGGTGGAAAGGGTATGAGAACTCTCATGACTGGGATCTCATTTCTAAGGGCACCAATCCCATTCACGAGGGCTAACCTTAATCCATGACCAATTCACCTTCCAAAGGTCTCATCTCTAAATACCATCATAAGCTAAGCTAAGCTAAGTCACTTCAGTCGTGTCCGACTCTGTGCAACCCCATAGACGGCAGCCCACCAGGCTCCCCCATCCCTGGGATTCTCCAGGCAAGAACACTGGAGTGGGTTGCCATTTCCCTTTCCAATGCATGAAAGTGAAAAGTGAAAGTGAAGTTGCTCAGTAGTATCTGACTCCTAGCGACCCCATGGACTGCAGCCCACCAGGCTCCTCCATCCATGGGATTTTCCAGGCAAGAGTACTGGAGTGGGGTGCCATTGCCTTCTCCGAAATACCATCATATTGGGGATTAAATTTCAACATGAATTTTGGGGGGCTACTAACATTCAGTTAATAGTTTAATTCAGTTGCTCAATTGTGTCCGACTGCTTGCAACCCCATGAACTGCAGCACGCCAGGCCTCCCTGTCCATCACCATAATAGCAGTGTATAAACTTAAATTTAGAAATTGATGTTTTTATATGTATATATTCATCATCTGAATGAAAACTAAGATCATGTCATCTGTTCCCATCACTTCATGGCAAATAGATGGGGAAACAGTGGAAACAGTGACAGACTTTATATTTTTGGGCTCCAAAATCACTGCAGATGGTGACTGCAGTCACAAAATTAAAAGACACTTGTTCCTTAGAAGAAAAGTTATGATCAACCTAGAGAGCATATTAAAAAGCAGAGACGTTACTTTGCCAACAAAAGTCCATCTAGCCAAAGCTATGGTTTTTCCAGTAGTCATGTATGGATGTAAGAGTTGTACTATAAAGAAAGCTGAGCGCTGAAGAATTGATGCTTTTGAACTGTGGTGTTGGAGAAGACTCTTGAGAGTCCCTTGGACTGCAAGGAGATCCAACCAGTCAATCCGAAAGGAAATCAGTCCTAGGTGTTCATTGGAAGGACTGATATTGAAGGTGAAACTCCAGTACTTTGTCCACTTGATGTGAAAAGCTAACTCATTTGAAAAGACTCTGATGCTGGGAGGGATTGGGGGCAGGAGGAGAAGGGGATGACAGAGGATGAGATGGCTGGATGGCATCACTGACTCAATGGACCTGAGTTTGAGTAAATTCTGGGAGTTGGTGATGGACAGGGAGGCCTGGCATGCTGCAGTCCATGGGGTCGCAAAGAGTGGGACACAAGTGAGTGACTGAATGGAACTTAACTGATTCATCATCTGGATCAAAATATAGAAAAATTATAGTGCTCAGATGGTTTTGTGTGTCCTCACCTTGTTAATACTCCCTGCAAAGATAATTACTATTGAACTATATATTAATAGAATTATACAGTATATAATTATGTGTCTGGTTTCTTTTATTGAATATAATATTTTTGAGATTCATTGTAGTTTTTTTGTTCTCTTTTATTAGTGTGCTTTTTTCATTTATGCCTATCATAATTTGTTTATGCATTTTCTATTTTTAATTTAAATTTATTTATTTAAATTGGAGGCTAATTACTTTATAATATTGTATTGGTTCTTGTTGACAGATATTTCTTTATAATTTTGACTGTTTTGAAAAAAGCTGTTTTAAGAAGTCTTGCACAAGTCTTTTGGTGAGCATAAGCCCTCACTTTGGGGGTATGTGCCCCAAAATGGAATTGTTGGGTCTTAGAGTATGTATTTGTTTAGCTTTAGTAACTACTGCCAAACTGCTTTCCAAGTCAGTTGTACTAATGTAAACTCCCACCTGCACTGCATAAAGTTCCAGTTGATAAGCATCTTTGCAATTATTTCTTTAAATATTATTTCTTTCTCAATTTCTCCTTTTCCTTCTGTGATGGGATAAATAGAGGTTGGAGTTGTGTACCACATGTTACTTATACTATGTTATTTTTTTAATTTCTTTTTTCCTTTTTGTACTTCAATGTATATATTTTAAATTTATATGACTTTGAGCCTATTTACCCAGTCTTCTGTTGTGTCCAATCTAATGTTAAACTCATGAGTTCTGAATTTCAGATATTGTATCATTCAGTTCTAGAATTCCCATTTTATCGTTTTGAAATTCACTGGTAAAATTCTCCATCTTTTCACCTATTTTGTGCATATGATTTATATATATTAATTATATATCAATTACAATTAAAGTCCTTTCTGATCTGTTATCTCCTTTATCTGAAATATCTTTAGATTTATTTTGATTTTCTATTTCAGTTGAGATAAGTACATTGTTGAAATTAAATATTGAGTTAAATTACCATTTAAAATATCTCCTGAAAGATTAGCCTATGACTTAGTGTTGAAATGCAAAGTTATTATGTATTTGGTAAGGCACAGAAGCTGGAATAAAATGATACTCATTTTTTTTGAAGGACCAGTTTTAGGGTTTTGTTTCACTAATTTTTCTCTATTGATCTTCTGTCACTCACTTTCATTGATTTGGCCTTAGTCTTTACAATTTCCTTTCTAGGGCTTGATTTCAGTTTAATTTTTTTTCGTATTCTAGTTTCTTAAAATAGATATCCTGATTTGAAACTTTCCTTCTTTTCTAGTGTAAGCACATTCTTCTACAAATTTTTCTCAAAGTGTGTTAGCTACATTCCACATATTTTTGATATATCATATTTTCATTTTAGTTCAATTCAAAATATTAATAAATCTCCTTTGAAATCTTATTTTGAACTCCAGTTATTTGAAAGTATGTAGTTTAGCCTCCAATTATTTGGGGGTTTTCCAGATTCTTTTTCTCTTAATGATTTCTAGTTTAATTCCATTATAGTCCAAGAGCGTACTCTATATGATATCTATCCTTTTAAATTTGTTAAAATTTGTGGGCTTTTTTTTACCCAGTATATGGATTGTTTTACTGATTTGTTTTATGTGTACTTTAAGAGAATGTGTATTTTGATATTGTTGAATAGAGTATTCTATAACTGTCAGTCAGATCAAGTTGGTTGATAGTGTTGAAACCATCTGTATACTTAGCAATTCTACCAAAATTTTTGATTTGCTTTCCCAGTTACTGAGAGAGGATTATTGAAGTCTTCAACTCTAGTTGTAGATTTGTCTGTTTTTCCTTTTGGTTCAATCAATTTTTCCATCGTATATTTTAAGGGTCTTTTATTAGGTGCATGCTCATTTAGGATTCTTATGCCTTCTTGGAAAATTGACCACAATTTATAATGTCCCTCTTTATTGCTAATAAATATCACTGTCTTTCTGTTTTCCTACCTTCTCTGGTGTTATTGCATTTATAATTTAATTTTGTTTTTTCTGCTGACTTATTATTTATGTCTCTTTAAAATCATAGTGGTTGCCCTAAAGTCTAAAATATACATATTTCATCTATCACAATCTACCTTCAAAAAATATTACACTACTTCATATATAGTGTAAGAACTTTATAATAATATGCTCTCAATTTATTCCTCTAATTATTTGTGTTATTGTCATATATTTAAGTTGTAAATTCACTATAAATATAGAATAAATTAAATGGTATCATATTTTTTCCCTATGACAGAAGTGGGCACATTGCTTCTATATTTCTTAGAGAGGAAGATATTTAGTATTGAATTTTCTCAGTAATTATTTACCTAAGAGAATCTTCACTTTTGTTTGGAAATATATTTTTGTTCATTAAAAGATTCTTTTCTTTTTCTCCCAACAATTAGAAAATGTCATTCATTGTCTTCTAGTTTGCATAGTTTCTAACTGGAAACTGCTATAATTCTTTGTTCATCCATAGGTAATAAATCTTTTTCTGTCTGATTGCCTTCAAGATTTTCTCTTGATCTTTTTATCATTTTGCTTATAATATGTAGTTTGCTTTTTTGTATTTACTTGGTCAATGTTTTCTGAGTTTCTTCAGTCTGTGGTTGATGTCTGTTATTAATATTGTAAAATTCTTGGCAATTGCAATTCTATTGCAATAATTCTTGGAAATATTTTCTCAATATTTCTTTTGCCCTCTTCTCTCTTCTTTCTAGGATTTGAACTATGTGTATGTTACATCTATTGATATATTGATATTGTTCCATAGCTTTGGGACACTCTGTGTTTTGTTTGTTTACTTTTCTATTCTTTTCTCTTTTGTTTCAGTTTGGGTAATTTCTGTTGACTTATCTTCAAATTATCCTTAGGTTCATGGATTGTTTCCGTGTCTGTGTCAATCTTAATAATGCCTGTCAAAGACATTCTTCATTTCTGTTATTGTATTTTAACTTCCAGCATTTGCAGTTGATTTATCCTTATAGTTTTCATCTCTGTCCTGAAATCATCCAGCTGATCTTACATGCAGTTTGCCACTTCCACTGGAGATTTTAACACGGTTACCTTACCACTTTTAATCACAGTTACCTTAAATCTTACCTTAAATTTTAATCACCTTTACCATTGTTAATCACAGCTACCTTAAATTTCCTCCCTGGACACTTAACTACCTGTGTCATACTTGAGTTGGATTCTGATAATTCTTTTTTCTCTTAGAAGAGTATTGCTTCTATATGTATTTTTGTTGTTTGTCTTATAGCTTTTGTTGTTGAAAGTCATCGGTCTTATAGGCTCTTTTGCCTAGAAATCAGCATGCTTTTCCTTCTGCTAGACTTAGATTATGGGAATTTGAATTAATGTAGTTAGGAGGAGGGCCTAGCTTTAGGGAAAGGCACCCTTTTGGCACCACAGCTTTTGAATTACTCCAGATTTCTTGTGTTAGAGTAGTTTTCAAGAGGCTTCCCCCACCCCCACCCCAGTGAGTGCTCCTGCAATAATTTTAGATTTTTCATTGTACTATGAATGTTTCTTTATCTGCTTTTGTTCCTCCCTTTTTCTTTTCCAGCCATATTCTAATGTTGTTACTTAGTGCTTGTTAGCTTGTCTCTAGGATGTGGTAATGGGTTTCTTCTCTTATTCACATTAAGTCTTAGACTGGAATGATATCAGGTCCCAGGTCCTGGATGTGGTCTCAGTGATGCTGCTTTCCAGGCTCTGGCTGTGGGCACTGCATGCAAGCCCACCCTCTCTTATGAGCGGTAGGATTTGTTGCTATTGTCATTCCTTCCCCCCAGCTGCAATTGGTTTTCACCAGTGTCCTAAGGGTGACATCTACCCTAGGAAGCTATTTCTTATGTCATCACTTTCTTAGATTTTGAGCTAGTTGTTTGCCCTGTAATCTCAGCTATCCATAGTTTCAAGAAAACTCATGAATTTTTTTGGCTCTTTTACATTATATGGGGTGTAAATGACACTTTTTATGGCTTTCCACATTGCTGGATGGAAAATAAGTTTTATATGAATAAAGCATCATTGTAGAAATGATCAGAACTTCATAGTTTCTTACAAATTAACAACCAAGGGTTTTATGGACCTAAAAATGGAAGATATCCACAAGTAGATGAAGATGTGTTATGTTTTGTTCCTGAAATACTTGCAAAAAAGATTATTCTCACACTCTAAGTACTGCAACTGAAGGTAGGGTAGATTGCCAAGTTCTTTGGGATAGATGAAATCATTTCAAAGCAATGAGGGACTGATGTTATCGATTCGTGTGTTATACAGGATTATCATTATGGCATCATGTCATGGTTTAAATAGAAGCATTTTTCTTCCTTGGTGGTTTATAAAATAAAGGTGTGCCCTAAAATTGACATTCTGTGTACTGTTAAGAGTATGGTGGAACTTCACGTAGGTAGGGTGACAGATGACTTTCAGATTAGGCATTGAGGCTTAAATACCTACAAAATAAAAAATATTTGTGTAATACTGCCACTTTAAATCCTTGTCATTCGTGATTTCCTGAAAATAAACTTATTCATGAGGTTACAGCTAATACACTGAAAAATGGATAAAAGGTTTTATTGACTTGGAATGCAGATCAGGTATATTTTCAATGAGAGAAACTAGATTAAAAGTCAATACAAAGTCCAGGTGACTCAGTGGTAAAGAATCTTCCTGCCGATGCAGGACACACAGCAGATGCATGTTTAATCCCTGGGTCGGGAAGATCCCTTAGAGAAGGAAATGACAACCCACTTCAGCACTCTTGCCTGGAAAATCCTATGGACAAAGGAGCCTGGCAGGCTTTAGTCCACGGAGTCACAAAGAGTCAGCTACAACTGAGCAAATGAACACACTGGCATAGAAGAAGTACAGCATGGGACATGGGTGGCCTGGAATAGAAAGGAAGGAAAAGGACTGAAACATAACAGAAGGGCTAGTGAATAGACATATGCGAACATCAACAATTTTCAGTTTCTCAGTGTTACCTGAATCAGTCTCTTCTTCAAGTATTATTTCGTTGATAATAAAGTAAGTATAAATTTATGGGACTGATCCTTTTACTATATATCCAGAGGAAGTCTAAATCCTTTCGACAGCCTTGGGGAAGGGGTGTCTTAATCAGGGGAAGGATTCTCAATCAGTAAATTGACTTTTGTTCAATCTGCTTTGCCAAAGAGACATCAATGTACTGTGGAATTGTATTTGCCGACTTCTCTAAGTAAACTGGTTCATGGTTAAAGAAAGTCTTTACTTACGAAAGGAATCCTTTAGCATTTTACCAAATCTTTGCAGTTTTTGACATTAAAAAAAAACTACATCTCTATCCCAAAAGCCCATTATAATTTTTAAGGCAAAAATAAAAAGTAAGAGTTGTGTAATGTTGAGGCTCTATCCTTCAAGGGATGTTTGATATTTTTGTTTTACATTAGGATATTGCCTTTAATCTTTGAATCTAAACACATGTAAGATGTGTACATATATGTTATTGAATAAGGTAGACTTAAGACCAGAAAATATTTGATTTCCTTGTGTCTAGTTAATTTTATCATTCATAAAAATTCCAAGTGAAAAGATATGCCACATGCTAGTGTATTTTTTGTAATGTATTTCTTTGGTAGTATTTTAAATAACAGGGAGTACCAAAAAACTGATCATTATGGAGGGATTTAACCTCAGCTAGCTATTTTATAACCAATGCTTTATTCCAGCTCTATAATTAACATCTAAAATTAACATTTTTCAACATGACTTTAAACATTAAGGAATCAAAGTAGATATAAATACTTAGAGTACTATTGCTTTGCACTTTTTAGGCCTTTCAAAACGGAACTGAAGGCAGTCTCTCTCCACATGAAATATGGCACAGTACATGCTTTGGAACTGTTTTATAGTTTTAAATGTTTTTTATGCAAGTGGGTATAATTATTTCCATATGTTTATAAAGAATAAAAGGAGGCAGTAGTGGAGAGTGCTGAAATAGTCTATGTCCCTTTCTTTCACCAGACACATAAGACAACTGGTCCCTTCTTATCTCTAGTCTATTGGTAAATAGAATTTATTCACTTTCCCTAATACTAACCTGAAGATGCTGTTTAATGCACCAAAAACAAATCTTATGAATTTTTTTACATGATTAAAATGGTTATAACTATCCAATGTTTCTTGCTGATTGAATCTGCCACTTCTGTTTACTAGGAAAATAAATAACACATGTTTGCTCTCTTTCTAAAAGGTTCCTATTTATTCTGTGGTCATTTCCCACTTATAATATTTCCAGCTTAATTTCATAAAACAGCTTTTATATGACTTGAAAAAAAGCCCTTATTGTGCATTGTCTTCAAATATTTTTTCCCATTGAGCACTGGACTTTTATTTGAAGAAATATCTAGCCTCCAGTTTTTTTCCCCTTTTTTTTTTTTTTGAGCTGGAATTTAAAAAGTGAAACAGCTGCATGCCTTGCATATACACACAGAATAGGCAGAATTCAACTGTTTGAGAACTTCTTCCCCCCACGTCCCTGCCCACTATATCAGCAATGCATGTGCCCAATTTCTAGTTGTCAAACAAAGAAAAGCAAAGTTTACAGGGCATTTGTCTTCCAGAGTGCACATTAAGATGAACACATATGCAGAGAAAACTGTCTATCCAGAAAACTGTCTATCCGGAAAACTCTCACTGTTATCATTTCTTAAGGCATGGATGCCATAAGAAGTGCTTTTTTTTTTTTTTTTGGTGTCCCTTGCCCAGTGATTTAGGGCTTCGATGAGTTCAGTGAACATGGGTAAATCATATCTTCAATATATAAATTTGTAATTTGTCATAGACTATGTCATGAACTAAACATATGTTCAAATTGAAATTCAAGGTCTGTTTCTTTACCTTTTCATTTATGTTAAAATATGAGGCATTTTGGATACATATTTCAAGGCTTTTCTCAAATTACATCTCCTCTCAGATTCTTTCCTATCATCTCTGTTTGATATGACCTCAAATTTTTATGTGACATGTTCTGCCTTATTTTATAATTATTTGTGTATTTGTCTAGTTTTCTTTCAATTCTGCTACATAATTTTCTACTCTCTTTTTCCATCTCTGCTATCTTGTACAAAAATCTCTCTCTTGGTAATACTCCTTCGATCTAGAGTAAGGGTTAAATGTAGGTGTTCTTTACCACAGAATTGAAATAATGGTCCATTGTTTCCTCTTCTAACTTCTGATAATATCCTAATGTTGGGAAAATTCAATTTTAATGCAAATAAAGAATACATGTAATATAATAATACACAATATGTATCATAAAGATCAATTAAAAGTGTCAGTTATGTAACAAACTTAAGCTGACATTTCGAAGTAATCGTATGATTTTCGTAAAAGTCATTGAACTCTAGAATGGGAAATACTTAAAATTCAAGCAACTCATGTTGCAGAAAGAGCAAACTGGCATTCAGACTTTAGAAACACATAAGAAATTTATTTTGCTTTCAGTTAGGAATATTGTAAGACAACAACAATGGACTTCTGATTCAATTACTAATGACTCTTCTTTTGCTTGAGAATTTTCTCTGTTAACCTTGATGAAGTAGGAATTATGTCATTAGCACCCTGCTGCATTTATTTTTGAGCTGTACACCCATGATTTAATCATATTACTAAGGCTTTAAGAAGTAATACTATTATTTTTTATTCCTGCCTTATTTGATTATAGGTGTTTTCCAAGTGATTCACATGGAACTTTAGCCAGTCTACTTCTGCCCAAAAGTCTGATATATCTTGGTGTTGCTAATTGATAAGGATAATCACTTTCCAAAGACTCATGATAAGAAGTAGAGTCCAGAGTAATCCAGGTACTTTGGTAGCATGTGAGCCAAATTCAGCTCATAATTACTCCAAAGCCTCTGCCCAAGTAAGGAACACATCCTATTATGGACCAAACTGACCTGAAACATTTTACCTAAACCATGGGGTCCACAGTTTTAAATTGCTTTGCTATAAGTGAGATATTATAAGGTTTGCTATAAATGAGATTCCCCACTGACAAAGGGAAGAGAGTTTTGCATGATATTTTTCCAAACTTTCTCTTAGAAGTTAAATTTTCAGCTAGGTTTATACATTATTTTTTTGTGTGTGTGCTGACACAGTAGACTCAACTGTGTGAGATTCTAACAGAGAAGTATAAGAGCCTATGAGTGGTACTAGTATTGATCACATCAAGTATCCTCATACATACTCTACTTATGTTATCTCACTTAACTTTCATAATAACCCTGTGACTTTGGTGTCATTCCCATTTTACACACGAAGTGCCTGAGGCTCAGTCATGTGAATTAGTGAACGATGGCACTGAGCAGATTCAGGGTTGTCTTATCTGAGACGACATACTCTTCATAACATCAAGCTGAATTTACCCTAAATTTAGTTGTAGGTCTCTCACCACTTAGAAATCTCAGCTTGATTCAAACTCATTTGTGTGAAGGAAGAGGCAGAGTTAGTCTGATTTGTAAGTGGAGTTGTCATATTATGTTCCATAATCAACACAGTCTGTACCAACTGCCTTTTGCATTTCCAGACGTGGCAAAAAAAATGGGTTTTGTGAGTTATGTGAGATTGAGTTATTTAACAATTAGCAAGTTGCATGCTATAGATATTCTGTGGAGTTTATAAAAAAAATGAGAATATGGAGTGCTTTTATCTTTCAGGAGCTTACATCAAAAGCATCATGGGAGAAACCAAAACTATGTAAGATTTAAGGTGGGCTGAAGGGAGTAATGTCCTTCCTGGAAGAGTGAAAAGCCATTTTCAGGGCCAAGTCAACGAGATAAGTTTGCCTGAAGGGCCCTGGGGAAGTATCATAATATGGCTTTGATTGTGGGATGATGTGGCTTTGACTGTAACGACTGAATAGAATGGATTAGATAAGCAGCTGATGTAAGCCAATCTTGCCATGCACAATCATTTTGGTTTTTTGTAGCTAGTATGAGCCAACAACAATTAGTACAAGGGTTAGATAGTGTCCTACAAGCCCTAACCACCCATCCTCATCTTTCCCCTATATTCCACGTTTCTACCTCCTGCCATATATGGAATATTCCTTCCTTTCTAAAGCCAGTCTTCCACTTGTGCAGTACCATTATACCTCTCTTACTCAATGATACTGCTCCAGAATTTTCCCCTTTCTCCTGCTCATCGTTTTTAACTCTCTTCATATAAATCTGATCTTATTTCTTCCTGTCCATACTTTCCCTGACATATACTGATCCAGTTATTAAATAGATGGTCAATCTTTGAAGAAGATGATGTATTGAAAAGGAGAAGTAAATATTTTGACATTTGAGACTGATTAAATTTATAAAGTTTTTTATAATGAAGTGGATGAAAGAGATTTGAAGCTTGAGTAGCTTATTCTTGCAGATTTAAGATATATAAATGAAAATTTCCATTGAGAGGTGAAAAATCACTAGGTCTGATGTTGATTCATAGTTCAGTTCAAATCATGATGAAAAAATACTCCTGGAAATATACTATTGCTTAACATGAGAAAACTCTAAAGATAAAAGGTCTTCAAGTGAAAGACATGAAATAATGGAATAGTTCTTTCCTAAATGTACTACAAGGAAATGGAAGATCTCCTGAGTCTGAAGACTGTCTCGAGTGAGTGGATGAAGTCGCTCAGTCGTGTCTGACTCTTTGCAACCACATGGACTGTAGCCTACCAGGCTTCTCTGTCCGTGGGATTTTCCAGGCAAGGGTACTTAGAGTTAAGGAGTTTAGGACTTCCTACTACTAATGATGTCAAGAGTGGCAAGGGCATGTGAACAATAAAGGAACTCCATCAGAGTAAACACTGTAGCTTCCAAGATATACTGGTCATATATTTGTAGTAATAAAATTGGAGCTGCCTGAGCATGAGGCTAAGCAATAGGCCTGGGACAATTAATTATACCTGTTGCACCTGGCAATGACAGCAGATGATTGAATCTTTGATGATTTTGAAGGATGGGAGAACCCTAGAGAACTGGTACTATGAGAAACTCAGCATCTGAAATTTAGCAGTGGAAATAATAGATCTAGCCTTTAGATGAAAAAGCAACATTATTTCATTTGCCAATTTGTGGATATTTGCTAGGAATCTATGTGCAAAAAAAAGCTATAAGAAGTAAAAAAATATATATGAAAGAAATGTCTCCTGATTTTATTATATAGGTAAGCACATAAGTATGTTCATGGAGCCAATCACAAAGATTAAAAACTAAGTGTTCTAGAATTGATTAAGCAGCTGCTATATGCATATTAATATTCCAGGTATCTTTCTTGGATCTCATTTAATTCTTGTAGCACTCCTGAAATGTTGGTATTGGTAACTTCATTTCTATAGAAGGCAATCAAGTAACTTCTTCAAAGTAAGGCAAAATTATCTGTTTTTCAGGTTTCAAGGGGGGAAAAAAAAATTCACTCTAGACTGAGAGTGTCAAAGATTTAAGCCTTATATTGGACAATGAAGAATGAAATAAATAGGTAAGAGAAGTGGAAAAATATTAGTCAGTGTATGGAAGGACTATCAAAAGCCATGAATACCAACCTGGCTGGAGGAAAGCATATGTTTAAAAGCAGATAGAAAATACTTTGGAAAGGGGAGTTGAGCTTAAATTACAATGAGTCTATATACTTTTAAACAGCTCCTTCCTATCTTTCATCTTTCTAACTTTTCAGTTCCATTGAAAGGAAGGTGGTTTAGTTCTATACTTTCCATTTTATAGCTATTTAGTTGATGAAAGAAGAGGATTTTTGTTTAAGATCCTCTATCTTGTAGTGATTTGGTTTTATAAAAAGATGTCCAAGCTACACTATTTGGATCTATTTCATAATTTGTGCCTAATATAGTCTACACCTCAGTTATGTATGCATATAAAACCAATTCCAAGCAACTTAAAAGCAACACAGGAAATTCAGGTTAACATTTGTCACAGTTTCCAGTGGAAACAGCCTCTTCTATTTAGCTTGTGATGAAATGAAAATGCTACACCTTGTTTCCTCCCTCTCAGTGTAATGCCTTCTCCCTCTGTTCTAGCCAAAATCTCACAAACTTGGACATTGCAGAGAATACTCTCTTCCTGGCCTTTCTTGTGAGACACTGAGAACTATTTTCTGTAAAGGACTAAAAAATATGCATTTAAGGGATGATGACTGTTGCTCAGTGGTAAATCTTTGTGTAAAAATGTGTTAAATTTTAGTCATTTTCTGTGGGATTGTAGCATCAGCAACTGGCATGAGATGAATCAGACCAATGATTCCAGTTCTTTGCAAAGCAGACAGCATGATATAATGGCAATGAAAAAATCTCCCTTGGCAACTTTTGTAGCCACGAAGTGCAAAAGAGGTGTTAGATATTACTATACTTGGAAAGAGCAGGAGTCCTCATTTCAACTATTGAAATTATTTGAAGCCATCTTTTACTATTTCCTTTAATGCTCATAACATGGCTATCATCAGGATTTGATTTCTGGAGCAGGACAGCCTTACCTTGGTTTTCTGTGGAGTCTGGAGCCCTTCGGAAGTCTAAGACTCTATCAAGGGATTGTTTGAACAATATGTATCCATATATATATGTGTGCAAGAATATATATATATAGATATATTTCTTTGCACACAACGTTGCCAAGTATCATTTCAAAAACTAAATGTTTAGTTTTTTTGCAACTGCCATAGTCTTACTTGCAAGGTCATCTTCTGTGAGAGTTGAATAGATGCAGTTCTTTCAGGAAAGAATTTTAGATGGATTGTGTATTCATAATTTAAAGAGAAACACACATGTTACAGAAACCACATAAAGCAATTTTCCTCAAGCGAGAAGTTGTAAATGTTGTCAGAATATGTTAACTTGGGTGTTGCAAGGATTAACTGACCACCGGGAATTTTCAGTCTATTCACTGAGCCTACAATGGATGTTCAGAGTGATGAATTCTAACATAGAATTGTTATCTAAGTTCTTTTGGAACATAGAACAGAAAGAAACTAATTCTAACCAACATGGCAAAATTGTCTCTTGCTTGATATTATGAAGCTATTGACTATTAGAGAAGTGGAAAAACTGTTTTCAGCCACAGTTGGCCTACAGCAGCCAACTATACTTCCCTCAATCCTAACCAGACTAAATCCCAAGGAACCAAATTTAGAAACCACGTGACTTAGAGTTTTGAAAAATAGTACTGACACCAGGTGACTTCAACATCTACCATGCTCCTGGCTTGTTTCTAAGTGACAGAAGCACCTATGTGCCAGTTATGAAGAGTGTAGAGTGCTCTCCAGCTGCTGCTCTTCTTTTTTTTTTCTTTTTTGCTCTTCTTTTTTGACTATTACTATTGCCATTCTGTTTTCCATGAAGCTTTGTCTGTCTTATTTTTATAACTATGGAATATATAACTTCAAAAGCTTTCTCCTTATGTCCCTCATTCGTATTCTGTTATTCAGAAAGCCACATACTGTGACCCTTTTAACATTATTCAACAATTTTAAGCTTACTGCTGACAGGTGCTGTATAAACAGTCTTTTTGTAATACTGATATCTTAGATTTATAGAAATATTTCATTTTAATTGTTAATAAATATCATTTCATATTTAAGGCGTGCTTTTCAAAGTAAGGGGCTTCCTAGGTGGAAGCACTTAGTGCATTTATCATAATACATACTTCAAAGGCCTAGTTCTTGCAAAAAGACCAAAAGGTGCTATATGCAAGTTGTTAATCTCTGCTTCAGACAGTCTATGAATTGGTGTAGTCTTTAATGTTTGGCAATTGGCCTCCACAAATTGCCAAATATTAGATAAGATCAACAAGTTCATTTCTTACTCCTATGAGAGTTCAACACAAGTGTTTTAGGAGTGGCTTTTCATGTGTTGCTTCAGAGACTCAATTTCCTTCCATTTTCTTATACTACTGTCCTTTAGAGTCTCATAGGCCTTTGCTGAATCCTTTTCCTTCAATTATCAAAGGGATGAAGAGAGAGTGGACCATTCAATGGAAGGATATTTATAGATCAATATATAAGTGGTGTCTGTCACTTCTGTCCACATTCAATTAGTTAGAATTCAAACTCACATTCGCACCTACTTACAGTGGAATCTGGGAAATGTCTAGTTGTAAAGAAGTGAAACAGAAAAGGTAGTCTGTACTACAGCCATTCTACCTGGATTTGCTCAGCTTACATTCCTGGTAGTGAATAATTTTTATTAAATTTTGCTGTAATATGGTAGTAGCTTTACATTGCACCCTGATCTTTCAAAGAAATACCTTCACAATCCAATCTTTAACAATAATTTACTGAAAACTTTATTATCAAAAATTACATTCTCAACCTCTGCTAAGTATGAGAGCTTTTCTTTCAAAGGATAATAAGTGTCCCTTGCAGTCAAATAATTGGATTATTTCTGGCTAAGACTGTGAACTTGTTGAACATTTTTTGGACAGTTTCCTCTTTGACTTCTTTCTAATGGGTCCACAGTTTACTAAATCTCCAGAATCATATACCCATTGCTGTAGTGTTCCCTCCCAGCTACTAAGGTCTTCATTTGGACTTCCATTCTGGTTCCACTTGTTAAGGATATTGACATTAATGGATATTTATTACTTGAATTTTCAAGGTGAATTTGGGGGTTTAATGAAATTAAAAGATGCTTATTCCTTGGAAGAAAAGTTATGACCAACCTAGATAGTATATTCAAAAGCAGAGACATTACTTTGCCGACTAAGGTCCGTCTAGTCAAGGCTATGGTTTTTCCTGTGGTCATGTATGGATGTGAGAATTGGACTGTGAAGAAGGCTGAACGCCGAAGAATTGATGCTTTTGAAGTGTGGTGTTGGAGAAGACTCTTGAGAGTCCCTTGGATTGCAAGGAGATCCAACCAGTCCATTCTGAAGGAGATCAGCCCTCGATTTCTTTGGAAGGAATGATGCTAAAGCTGAAGCTCCAGTACTTGGGCCACCTCATGCGAAGAGTTGACTCATTGGAAAAGACTCTGATGCTGGGAGGGATTGGGAGCAGGAGGTAAAGGGGACGACCGAGGATGAGATGGCTGGATGGCATCACTGACTCGACGGACATGAGTTTGAGTGAACTCTGGGAGTTGGTGATGGACAGGGAGGCCTGACATGCTGCGATTCATGAGGTCGCAAAGAGTCAGAAATGACTGAGCGACTGAACTGAACTGAACTGAACTGAAGTGATTCAGTTATATATTCATTCTTTTTTAGTTTCTTTTTTCATATAAGTTATCATGCTAAGTCGCTTCAATCGTGTCCAACTCTTTATGACCCTATGGACTATAGTCTGCCAGGCTCCTCTGTTCATGGAATTCTCCAGGCAAGAATACTGGAGTGGGTTGCCATTCCCTTTTCCAGGGGATCTTCCTGAACCAAGGTTCAAACTCACATCTCTTGTGTCTCCTGCATTGGTAGGTGGGTTTTTTACCACCAGCACCACTTGGGAAACCCATAGGGAAATATTGATTTAAACAAAATTAAGCAGATTTATCTTTTATATATATAGTAATGTCTTATATGTTATATTACATTATATATTATATCTGTATATATATTTAATATTTTAGGGCCTATAGTGTGCTAAATGTGCATTTTGATACTCCAATAATTAAAAACATGTGTGCTCAGTTTCTAAGTCCTATCTGACTCTTTCTGACATGAACTGTAGCCCACCAGGCACCTCTGTTCATGGAGTTTTCACTAGGCAAGAATACCAGAGTTGGTTGCCGTTTTCTTCTCCAGATGATCATATCAATCCAAGAATCAAACCCGCAGTATCCTGCTTTGTCAGGGAGATTTTCTACCACTGACCCACCTGTGAGGCTGAATAATTCCCAATTCTCACCTACAGAGGCCTGCCACAGCATTTAATGTTTGCTATAAAAACCAGTTCTATGTATTAAAGCGATATTCTCCAGTGTTTTACTGCAGGCTGATCCCTTAAGGTGAAAAAAGTAAAGTTTCCAGGGTCAAAGAAATTTGTGAAATACCACATATTATTTTTGTTTTTATTTTATTTTTTAAATATTGAGATTTTTAATGCAAGATTTTAAATCCTAATACAACTACAAAATGAAATGGACATTTTGTTTTTTAAAAAGTTTTACTTATTTACTTTTTTAATCTGTTTTATTTATTTTTACTTTGCAATATTGTATTGGTTTTGCCATACATTGACATGAATCCACCATGATTCCCCATCCTGAACCCCCCTCCCACCTCCCTCCCCATCCCATCCCTCTGGGTCATCCCATTGCACCATCCTCGAGCACCCTCTATCATGCATCAAAACGGAACTGGTGATTTGTTTCACATGCTATAATTTACATGTTTCAATGCCATTCTCCCATATCATCCCACCTTCACTCTCCCCCAGAGTCCAAAAGACTGTTATATACATCTGTGTCTCTTTGCTGTCTTGCATACAGGGTTATCATTACCAGCTTTCTAAATTACATATATATGCATTAGTATACTGTATTGGTCATAACTTTTCTTCCAAGGAATAGCGTCTTTTAATTTCATGGCTGCAATCACCATCTGCAATGATTTTGGAGCCCCCCAAAATAAAGTTTGACACTGTTTCCACTGTTTCCCCATCTATTTCCCATGAAGTGATGGGACCAGATGCCATGGTCTTCATTTTCTGAATGTTGAGCTTTAAACCAACTTTTTCACTCTCCACTTTCACTTTCATCAAGAGGCTTTTTAGTTCTTCTTCACTTTCTGCCATAAGGGTGGTGTCATTTGCATATCTGAGTTTATTGATATTTCTCCTGGCAATTTTGATTCCAGCTTGTGCTTCTTCTAGCCCAGCATTTCTCATGATGTACTCTGCATATAAGTTAAATAAGCAGGGTGCCAAGATACAGCCTTGATGTACTCCTTTTCCTATTTCGAACCAGTCTGTTGTTCCTAGATAGCATATTGTTGTTCCTAGATATCATATTGTTGTTCCTAGACAGCATATTGAAAAGCAGAGACATTGCTTTGCCAACAAAGGTCCGTCTAGTCAAGGCTATGGTCTTTCCTGTGGTCATGTATGGATGTGAGAGTTTGACTGTGAAGAAAGCTGAGTGCTGAAGAATTGATGTTTTTGAACTGTGGTGTTGGAGAAGACTCTTGAGAGTCCCTTGGACTGCAAGGAGATCCAAACAGTCCATTCTGAAGGTCAACCCTGGGATTTCTTTGGAAGGAATGATGCTAAAGCTGAAACTCCAGTACTTGGGCCACCTCATGTGAAGAGTTGACTCATTGGAAAAGACTTTGATGCTGGGAGGGATTGGGGGCAGGAGGAGAAGGGGAGATAGAGGATGAGACGGCTGGATGGCATTACTGACTTGATGGACGTGAGTCTGAGTGGAATCCGGGAGTTGGTGATGGACGGGGAGGCCTGGCTTGCTGTGTTTCATTGGGTCGCAAAGAGTCGGTCACGACTGAGCAACTGAACTGATACTGTGTTAGTGTTTTTCTTTCTGGCTAACTTCACTCTGTGTAATAGGCTCGGTTTCATCCACCTCTTTAGAACTGATTCAAATGTATTCTTTTTAATGGCTGAATAATACTCCATTGTGTATATGTACCACAGCTTTCTAAAACATTCATCTGCTAATGGACATCTAGGTTGCTTCCATGTCCTGGCTATTATAAACAGTGCTACAATTAACATTGGGGTACATGTGTCTCTTTCAATTCTGGTTTCCTTGGTGTGTATGCCCAGCAGTGGAATTGCTGGGTCATATGGCAGTTCTATTTCCAGTTTTTTTGAGGAATCTCCACACTGTTCTCCATAGTCGCTGTACTATTTCGCATTCCCACCAACAGGGTAAGAGGGTTCCCTTCTCTCCACACCCTCTCCAGCATTTATTGCCTGTAGGCTTTTGGATAGCAGCCACTGGCGTGAAAAGGTACCTCATTGTGGTTTTGATTTGCATTTCTCTGATAATGAGTGATGCTGAGAATCTTTTCATATGTTTGTTAGCCATCTGTATGTCTTCTTTGGAGAAATGTCTGTCTAGTTCTTTGGCCCATTTTTTGATTGGGTCATTTATTTTTCTGGAATTGAGCTGCAGGAGTTGCTTGTATATTTTTGAGGTTGATTCTTTGTCCATTGCTTCATTTGCTATTATTTTCTCCCATTTTGAAGTCTTTTTCACCTTGCTTACAGTTTCATTTGTTGTGCAGAAGCTTTTAATTTTAATTAGGTCCCATTTATTTATTTTTGCTTCTATTTCCAATATTATGGGAGGTGAGTCATAGAGGATCTGGCTGTGGTTTATGTTGGAGAGTGTTTTGCCTACGTTTTCCTCTAGGAGTTTTATAGTTTCTGGTCTTACATTTAGATCTTTAATCCATTTTGAGTTTATTTTTGTGTATGGTGTTTGTTAGAAAGTTTTCCAGTTTCATTCTTTTACAAGTTGTTGACCAGTTTTCCCAGCACCACTTGTTAAAGAGATTGTCTTTTCTCCATTGTATATTCTTGCCTCCTTTGTCAAAGATAAGCTGTCCATAGTTGCGTGGATTTATCTCTGGGCTTTCTATTTTGTTCCATTGATCTATATTCCTGTCTTTGTGCCAGTACTATACTGTCTTGATGACTGTGGCTTTGAGGTAGAGCCTGAAGTCAGGCAGGTTGAGTCCTCCAGTTCCATTCTTCTTTCTCAAGATTGCTTTGGCTATTCGAGGTTTTTTGTATTTCTATACAAATTGTGAAATTATTTGTTCTAGCTCTGTGAAAAATACCGTTGGGAGCATGATAGTGATTGCATTGAATCTATAGATTGCTTTGGGTAGTATACTCATTATCACTATATTGATTCTTCTGATCCATGAACATGGTATATTTCTCCATCTATTAGTCTCTTCTTTGATTTCTTTCACCAGTGTTCTATAGTTTTCTATATATAGGTCTTTAGTTTCTTTAGATAGATATATTCCTAAGTATTTTATTCTTTCCGTTGCAATGATGAATGGAATTGTTTCCTTAATTTCTCTTTCTATTTTCTCATTATTAGTGTATAGGAATGCAAGGGATTTCTGTGCTTTGATTTTATATTCTGCAACTTTGCTATATTCTTTGATTAGCTCTAGTAATTTTCTGGTGGAGTCTTTAGAGTTTTCTATATAGAGGATCATGTCACCTGCAAACAGTGAGAGTATTACTTCTTTTCCAATTTGGATTCCTTTTATTTCCTTTTCTGCTCTGATTGCTGTGGCCCAAACTTCCAAAACTATGTTGAATAATAGTGGTGAGAGTGGGCACCCTTGTCTTGTTCCTGACTTTAAGGGAAATGCTTTCAATTTTTGACCATTGAGGATAATGTTTGCTGTGGGTTTGTCATATATAGCTTTTATTATGCTAAGGTATGTTCCTTCTGTTCCTGCTTTCTGGAGGGTTTTTATCATAAACGGGTGTTGAATTTTGTTAAAGGCTTTCTTTGTGTCTATTTAAATAATCATATGGTTTCTACCAAAAATTTAGAGAAGAGCTAATACCTATCTTACTCCAACTCTTCCAGAAAATTGCAGAGAAAGGTAAGCTTCCAAAAGCATTCTATGAGGCCACCATCACCCTAATACCAAAACCTGACAAAGATGCCACAAAAAAAGAAAACTACCGGCCAATATCATTGATGAACATAGATGCAAAAATCCTTAACAAAATTCTAGAAAACAGAATCCAACAACATATTAAAAAGATCATACATCATGACCAAGTGGGCTTTAACCCAGGGATGCAAGGATTCTTCAATATCTGCAAATCAATTAATGTAATACACCACATTAACAAATTGAAAAATAAAAACCACATTTTTTTGATTATTAATTGTTATTGTTTTAATTATTATATAATATGTGGTATTCCCCAAATTTATTTAACCCTGTTGGAAACTTTACTTTTTTTCACTTCAGGGGAACAGCCTGCAGCAAAACAGTGTTCGGAAAGTACTACTTTAATCCACAGAAGTGGTCCTTATATCAAATGTTTAGATGCTGTAGCAGGCCTGTATAGGTGAGAATTTGGTACAAAAAGTATTTTTGTAAAAGGAAAACTATCCACAAGTCATATCAATTCTTTTTCTTCTGTTCAAAAGAAATTATTTCACCTGTATGCTTTGTATGCTTTGTTCACAGTAGACACTACAGTTGAGAAATAGCATGATTTCAACTTCTATTTTATAAAAAGCAAACTAAAGTATTCTTGGTATGAATTCCATAAACAACAGTTACTTAATACTTTAAGGAAGAACCAAGAAATTTTGACTCTTCTTATTTTTAATAACTTTATATTGTCCACATCTTTGAGATATAAAAATAAGAAACATTTAATTTTACAGAGCAAGGCAATTCTAGTGGACTTAAAGAAGGTTTCTGGTCTAAAGAAGGAACTCTAATAACTAGTTGATAAGAGAATGAAATGTTGCTTTTCATTTGAATCTAAGTAGCAAGGTTTTGGTGAAGGATTTCAAATCATATGCTATTTGTAGCCAAAACTGGGGGAAATGACATTTTAATATTTTCTGACTTACAGTGCGATTACAAGTGTAAATTCCATTAAATATGTACTTGTAGCTGGTATAGAATAATTTAAATTATTTATTTGCTATTTATTTTCTTTCTATATCAAATCATTACAAAACAATTTTCCCATTCTTTGGTCAGTAAACAGAGTTATCTGTATTAGGCAACCAATCAAATTGGCTGGTTCAAATTTCTTCAATTTGAAGAAATATTGAATTCTAAACACTTTATTTGTATTTCTTTGTGAAAATGCCAAGGACTTTTAAAAAATTCATTTTCTCAAATCTTCTTTGGCTGAAGATTATATATATTTGAATAAAGATCAACATTCAAAGACTTTTTAAAACTAAATACTGTAATTTTACCAGTAGGCTAAACAGAGTGCTTTGGAGAAAACACCCTGGGGCTTGAGAATCTTTCAAGAGACTGAACTTAACATTTTAACAAGAGACTAAACAATACAAACTACTGTTTTGTTAATGGTTGGGCAGAAAAGAGGATAAATGAAAAACACTAAAAAAGTGTAATTGAGTCTATTTCTTGGACGTCAATTGATGACTTGCCAACAAAACTTAGGCATTTTCAAATAATATATTTGTTGACATCAAAGAGTCTAAGGAAAGGTGAAATATCTATGTAATGCTGCTAAGTCGCTTCAGTCATGTCCGACTCTGTGCGACCCCAAAGACGGCAGCCCAACAGGCTCCCCCGTCTCTGGGATTCTCCAGGCAAGAACAACTGGAGTGGGTTGCCATTTCCTTCTCCAATGCATGAAAGTGAAAAGTGAAAGTGAAGTCGCCCAGTCATGTCCGATTCTCAGCGACCCCATGGACTGCAGCCCACCAGGCTCCTCCACCCATGGGATTTTCCAGGCAAGAGTCCTGGAGTGGGTTGGCATTTTTAACTTTATATTGGCCACTGAAACATCTTTCATTCACGGCTACCAGAAGAGGAAATTGCTGATTTATTCATGTAGTTAACATGGCAAATATGTACATACAAGTAGCGTGTAGTGTTTTTCTGCCAATAATCCACACTGTTTTCCATTAGAGGTTTTACTTCTGTTTCTCATGAGTATGGATTAAAAATTTACATTAAATATAATTCTTTTATTTATAGAAAACCTTCTTGACTAGACATTAAAATCCTGTCAGCCATTATGTAACTGTACTATGGGGAAGATGCCTAATGCTTTAAATTTAGGAAATCACTGGAAATACCTTGAACTATTATGTTCTCATAACTCTTCAGTAGCCAAATAGTATCTAAATTTCTATTTGATCATTGAAAATCAAATTTATCTAATTTGATTTTATCATCTTATCTAATAGTTTGATTGTATTAACTAGGATTTTCAGAAATTTTATCATGTTGAAGTTTTAGAATTTCACAGCCTTGTAAGATAGTGAGCAACCTTGTATTAGTCTATTCTGACCTATATGTTGGAGTTATTTTCTGTAAAAATGAGGCCATCCCTTTTTTCTAGTCTAAAGACAGCTTTCATCTTTTTGAAATGGATGTTACTCTAATAGTTAAGGACATATTAATAGGCATAAAAAATATTTTTACTCAGAGTTAGTAATCAAACTTCCTTTCAGTTCAGTTCAGTAGCTCATTCATGTCTGACTCTTTGCAACCCCATGAACTGCAGCACTTTAGGCTTGACGGTCAGGCTTCCCTGTCCATCACCAGCTCTCAGAGTCTACCCAAACCTATGTCCATCGAGTTGGGGATGCCATCCAGCCATCTCATCCTCTGTCATCCCCTTCTCCTGCCCTCAATCTTTCTCAGCATCAGGGTCTTTTCAAATGAGTCAGCTCTTCACATCAGGTGGCCAAAGTACTGGAGTTTCCATTTCAACATCAGCCCCTCCAATGAACACCCAGGACTGATCTCTTTTAGGATGGACTGGTTGGATCTCCTTGCAGTCCAAGGGAGTCTCAAGAGTCTTCTCCAACATCACAGTTCAAAAGCATAAATTCTTCAGCGCTCGGCTTTCTTTATAGTCCAACTCTCACATCTATACACGATCACTGGAAAAACCATTGCCTTGACTAGACGGACCTTTGTTGGCAAAGTAATGTTTCTGTATTTTAACATGCTGTCTAGGTTGTTCATAACTTTCCTTTCAAGGAGTAAGCGTCTTTTAATTTCATGGCTGCAGTCATCATCTGCAGTGATTTTGGAGCCCCCCAAAATAAAGTCAGCCACTGTGTCCACTGTTTCCCCATCTATTTCCCATGAAGTGATGGGACCAGAGGCCATGATCTTCGTTTCTGAATGTTGAGCTTTAAGCCAACTTTCACTCTCCTTTTTCACTTTCATCAAGAGGTTCTTTAGTTCTCCTTCACTTTCTGCCATAAGGGTGGTGTCATCTGCATATCTGAGTTTATTGATATTTCTCCCAGCAATCTTGATTCCAGCTTGTGCTTCCCCCAGCCCAGCATTTTTCATGATATACTCTGTATATAAGTTAAATAATCAGAAAAGTTAAAATATGTGGGAACTATGTGGGAACCCTGGAGATACCAGATAATGCACAAGTTAACTTGAAAAAAATACTTATTGAGGTGTTAAATATATATATGTATACACACAAGTGAAAAGTTTATAAGTATACTGCTCACTAATTAATACAAATTTAACACACCAGAGCACCCAAACCCAGATCAAGATAGAGTATCACTAATACTCTGAAATTAGCAATCGTGTCCTCTAAGATTATTTATCTGTCCTTTCTGAGATAACTTATGGATTTATAATACCATGTATAAATCCATTTTCATGATTGTATAAATTCCATATATTATCCATCTTTTTCTCTTTGATTTCTTTCATTCAGTATTGTGTTTGTGGGATTTATTTCCATTAGTTTTAATCCACTCATTTAAAAAATTATGTCAAAATAGTTTATATTTACACAAATGGTGAAAAGATAATATAACATTTTCATGTATGCCACGTCCAGCTTCTTTATTAACACTGTAACTTAGTATGACAGATTTGACACTAGTAGTGATGCATTATTATTTACTAAAGCCTATGATTCATTCCTCAATTTTTATCTAATGTTCCTTTCTTGTCCCAGGATCCCAACTAGGACATCATACTATATTTAGTCATCATGTCTCCTTAGGCTTCTCCTCTCCGTGATAGTTTCTCAATTTTTTTTTTTTTTTTTTTTTGTATTTGATAGTCTTAACATTTTCTTTAAGAATAATTGCCTGATATTTTGTAGAATGCTGCCCTATGGAGATTTGTCTGCTGTTTCCTCATTGTTTAGACTGGACATTTCTTTTTTTGGAAGAAGACCACTGAAACAAACTTCCCTTCTCCTCACATCATGTGAAGGAATACATATGGCAGTTTCTTATAAAACCAAACTACCCTTGTCATTTCATCTAGTAATTCCATTCTTCTATGTTTACCAACAGAGAAGGAAATGGCAACCCACTCCAGTATTCTTGCCTGGAGAATCCCAGGGACGGTGGAGCCTGGTGAGCTGCCGTTATGGGGTCGCACAGAGTCGGACACGACTGAAGCGACTTAGCAGCAGCAGCCGCATGTTTACCAAAGGGATAAGAAAAATATGTCTACGAAAACACCTACATAACATATTCTATATCATGAGAAACGCTGGGTTGGAAGAAGCACAAGCTGGAATCAAGATTGCTGGGAGAAATATCAATAATCTCAGATATGCAGATGACACCACCCTGATGACAGAAGGTGAAGAGGAACTAAAAAGCCTCTTGATGAAAGTGAAAGAGAGTGAAAAAGTTGGTTTAAAGCTCAACATTCAGAAAACGAAGATCATGGCATCTGGTCCCATCACGTTATAGCAAATAGATGGGGAAACAGTGGAAACAGTGTCAGACTTTATTTTTGGGGGCTCCAAAATCATTGCAGATGGTGATTGCAGCCATGAAATTAAAAGACGCTTACTCCTTGGAAGGAAAGTTATGACCAACCTAGATAGCATATTCAAAAGCAGAGATATTACTTTGTCAGCAAAGGTCTGTCTAGTCAAGGTGATGGTTTTTCCAGTGGTCATGTATGGATGTGAGAGTTGGACTGTGAAGAAAGCTGAGCGCCGAAGAATTGATGCTTTTGAACTGTGGTGTTGGAGAAGACTCTTGAGTCCCTTGGACTGCAAGGAGATCCAACCAGTCCATCCTAAAGGAGACCAGTCCTGGATGTTCATTGGAAGGACTGATGCTGAGGCTGAAACTCAAATATTTTGGCCACCTCATGCAAAGCATTGACTCATTGGAAAAGACCCTGATACTGGGAGGGATAGGGGGCAGGAGGAGAGAGAGAGACAGAGAGTGAGATGGCTGGATGGCATCACCGACTCGATGTACATGAGTTTGGCTGAACTCTGGGAGTTGGTGATGGACAGGGAGGCCTGGCGTGCTGCAATTCATGCCCGCAAAGAGTCAGACATGACTGAACAACTGAACTGAACTGAATGTGTTCATACTGCTTTATTCATAATAGCACCAAACATAAATTTTCCAGTGTCCATCAATGCATGGCTATATTAACAAATTGTATTTTCACAAAATAAAATATTGTATTGTTGTTTAGTTTCTAAGTCATGTCCAACTCGTTGCAAACCCATGTACTATAGCCAACCAGTCTCCTCTGACCATGGGATTTCCCAGGCAAGAATATTGGAGTGGGTTGCCATTTCCCTCTCCAAGGCATCTTCATGAGCTAGGGATTGAACCCACGTCTCCTGTGCTGCAGGCGGGCTCTTTACCTCTGAGTCACAAGAGAAGCCTTAATGTAATATTACTTAGCACTAAAGAGGAGTAACTACTTATATACAAAAAAATATAGATGAATCTCAAGATCTTATTCTGAATAGAATACAAAAATAACATATACTATTTCATTTACATAAAGATCTAAAATAGGCAAACTCAACTTAAGTGAAAAAAAAAAAAAAAAAAGAATGTTGACTACTTTGGGCATGAAGGTACGGAACGGCTGGGAAAGGACACAAGAGAACTTCCTGGGGATACAGCAATGTTGTGTGTCTTCATAAGGATTTGGTTGTTTGTCAAATGGTGCACTTAAGATATGCATATTTTATTTTAAATAAATTGTGTGTGTGTGTGTGTGTGTGTGTGTGTTCAGTTGCTTAGTCGTGTCTGACTCTTTTTAACCCCATGGACTGTAGCCCACCAGACTTCTTTGTTCATGGAATTTTCCAGCAATAATACTGGAATGGGTTGCCATTTCCTTCTCCAGGGGATCTTTCTGACCCACGGATTGAACCCATGTCTCTTGTGTCTCCAGCATTGGCAGGTGATTTCTTTGATACTGCAGTATGTGGGAATCTCAAAAAAAAAAAAAAAAAACTGTAAAAAAAAATAATCCTGTGATATACATGCATAAGTATTTGAGGGGAACTGTACTGATATTTGTAACTTTGAAAAGCATAGAAATAATATGGATTGATAGATGGATAGAAGCATGGGTATACAGATGGGTGTTTGATAAAGCAAGTATATAAAATTTTGATTATAGAAACTAATCACTTCGTGGCAAATAGATGGGGAAACAATGGAAACAGTGACAGACTTTATTTCTGAGGGCTCCAAAATCACCGTAGAGGGTGACTACTGCCATAAAATTAAAAGACACTTGTTCTTTGGAAGAAAAGCTATGACCAACCTAGACAGCATATTAAAAAGCAGAGACATTGCTTTGCTGATGAAGGTCCATCTCGTCAAAGCTATGGTTTTTCCATTAGTCATATATGAAGGTAAGAGTTGGACTACAAAGAAACCTGAGCACCAAAGAATTGATGCTTTTGAACTGTGGTGTTGGAGAAGACTCTTGAGAGTCCCTTGGGTTGCAAGGAGATCAAACCAGTTCATCCTAAAGGAAATCAGTCCTGAATATTCATTGGAAGGACTGATGTTGAAGCTGAAACTCCAATACTTTGGCCACCTGATGCAAAGAACGGATTCATTGGAAAAGAACCTGATGCTGGGAAAGATTGAAGGCAGGCTAAGGGAAGGGCAGAGGATGAAATGGCTGGATGGCATCACTGATTTGATAGACATGAATCTGAGCAAGCTCCTGGAGTTGGTGATTGACAGGGAAGTCTGGTATGCTGTAGTCCGTGGAGTCACAAAGAGTCAGACAACCGAGTGACTGAACTGAACTGAATAGTGAGTACGAGCATTCACTGAAAAATTCTCTCAGTTTTTTTCCTCTTTGAAAACTTATGTTAAAAATATTAGGAAACAAATTCAGAATTTAACCAAGATTTTACAAACTCCTCTGCTACCCCCTGGACTATGCCATACATAACTATCTCTCTCCCGAATACGGCACTGCTTTTACTGCATGTTTCCCTGCTTCCATCCTTACTCTTCTGCAATCCATTCTCACTGCAGTAGCCAGATTCTTTTGAAAATATAAAAGTGAGATCACATTAACTCAAGTCCTTGTAATGATTCACAAAGTCCTCTGTGATCTATCCCCCTGCTAGCCAACTGACTTTTTCTCATACTTTTCAGTGGATGACTCTTCTAAAAACAGAACATCCTCCTGACAGTTCCTCCAATAGGTCAGACATGCTTTCACTTTGGGTTTGTTCTCTCTACTTGGAATGCTCTTTTTCAAATATTTTCTTTTAAAACCTTCATATCTTTGTCCCCATTTCACTTTCTTAATGGGAGTCACTCTGAACACTCCTTTCAATAATGAAACCTGTACCCTAATCCCAGTACTCCTCACCACCCCAATTCCCTAAATGTTCTTTTATTTTTTCCATGACATTTATCACTTTTTAACATTTGTGTATATATTTCTTATGCTTATTACTTATCATTATTTATTTCCCTGTTGTGGCAGGATTTTTATGTACCTCACTAATACAGCCCAAGCACCTAAAAGAATGCATGACTGGTGCTAGACTTTAAGTTAATATTGGTTTAAAAATGTATGAATGGGTAAAGTTGGACTTGAAATGTGGTAAATATATATTTTCCTGAGAGTAAAACTTTTTTTAAGCAGAAAATGTCTATGGTAAAAAAATTACAATATTAAAAAAAAGGCAAAACCAAAATAAAACCCTCCTACCCTCAGAGCTCAGTTGGTAAAGAATCTACCTGCAATGTAGGAGACCTGGGTTCAGTCCCTGGTATGGGAAGATCCCCTAGAGAAGGAAATGGTGGCCCACTCCAGTATTCTTGCCTGGAGAATCCCATGGACAGAGGAGCCTGGCAGGCTACAGTTCATGGGGTTGCAAGAGTTAGACATGACTTAGCAACTAAACCACCACTACCAAGCCAACCAAGCAACCATAATCATTGCTGATAACTTGATATACATGTGCTTTTCAGAAATATATATATATACACACACACACACACACGATCAAATGGTTAATAACAATGTTTACTTTTTAGAATTATTTATATATTTATATATAAATAAAATAAAATTCTCCAATCTGGGCTTCAATAGTACATGAACCGAGAACTTCCATATGTTCAAGCTGGATTTAGAAAAGGCAGAGGAACCAGAGATCAAATTGCTGGATCTTAGAAAAAGCAAGAGAATTCCAGAAAAAACATCTACTTCTTCTTTGCTGACTATGCTAAAGCCTTTGACTGTCTGGATCACAAAATACTATGGAAAATTGTTCAAGAGACGGGAATACCAGACCACCTTACCTACCTCCTGTGAAACCTGTATGCAGTTCAAGAAGCAACAGTTAGAAACAGACATGGAACAATAGCCTATTTCCTAATTGGGAAAGGAGTACATCAAGGCTGTACTGACACCTTGATTATTTAACTCACATGCAGAACACATCATGCAAAATGCTGGGCTGGATGAAGCACAAACTGGAATCAAGATTGCCGGGAGAAATATCAATAACCTCAGATATGCAGATGGCACCACCCTTATGGCAGAAAGTGAAGGGGAACTAAAGAGCCACTTGATGAAGGTGAAAGAGGAACGTGAAAAATCTGGCTTAAAACAAGGCGTTCAATAAATGAAGATTACGGCATCTGGTCCCATCACTTCATGGCAAATAGATAGGGAAACAATGGAAACCGTGACAGACTTTGTTTTCTTGGGCTCCAAAATCACTGCAGATGGTGATTGCAACCATGAAATTAAAAGATGCTTACTCCTTGGAAGAAAAGCTATGACAAATCTAGACAGCGTATTAAAAAGCAGAGACATTACTTTGCCAATAAAGGTCCGTCTAGTCAAAGCTATGAACTTTCCAGTAGTCATGTACGGATGTGAGGGCTTGCCTATAGAGAAGGCTGAGTGACAAAGAACTGATGCTTTTGAATGTGGTATTGGATAAGACTTTTGAGAGTCCCTTGGGCTGCAAGGAGATCAAATCAATCAATCCTAAAGAAATCAATCCTGAATATTCATGGGAAGGACTGATGCTGAAGCTGAAACTCCAACACTTTGGCCATCTGATGTGAAGAGTTGACTCATTAGAAAACACCCTGATTCTGCGAAAAACTGAAGGCTGGAGAAGGGGACAACAAAGGGTGAGGTGGTTGGATGGCTTCACTGACTCAATGGACATAAGTTTGAGCAAGCTCCGGGAGATGGTATAGGAC
Source organism: Budorcas taxicolor (assembly GCF_023091745.1). Lineage (NCBI taxonomy): Eukaryota > Metazoa > Chordata > Mammalia > Artiodactyla > Bovidae > Budorcas > Budorcas taxicolor. The sequence continues at coordinate 131,516,022 of NC_068911.1, forward strand.
AAGGAAGCTTGGCATGCTGCAGTCCACTGGGTCTCAAAGAGGTGACTGAACAACAACAAAAATAAAATTATTTTATAACTTGCTTTTTTTCCCCTTAATACTACATATTCCAATTAGCATATTTTCCATTAGTATACTTAAACAACATCATATTAATGGTTATGTTACTTAATCCCTTGTTGATAACTTAGGTTATTTTCAATGTTACACCACTAAAAATAATGAAAGAGGGGAGTGAAAGCTCAACATTCAGAAAACGAAGATCATGGCATCTGGTCCCATCACTTCATGGGAAATAGACGGGGAAACAGTAGAAACAGTGTCAGACTTTATTTTTTTCGGCTCCAAAATCACCACAGATGGTGACTGCAGCCATGAAATTAAAAGACGCTTACTCCTTGGAAGAAAAGTTATGACCAACCTAGATAGTATATTCAAAAGCAGAGACATTACTTTGCCGACTAAGGTCCGTCTAGTCAAGGCTATGGTTTTTCCTGTAGTCATGTATGGATGTCAGAGTTGGACTGTGAAGAAGGCTGAGCACCGAAGAATTGATGCTTTTGAACTGTGGTGTTGGAGAAGACTCTTAAGGGTCCGTTGGACTGCAAGGAGATCGAACCAATCCATTCTGAAGGAGATCAGCCCTGGGATTTCTTTGGAAGGAATGATGCTAAAGCTGAAGCTCCAGTACTTTGGCCACCTCATGCGAAGAGTTGACTCATTGGAAAAGACTCTGAAGCTGGGAGAGATTGGGGGCAGGAGGAGAAGGGGACAACCGAGGATGAGATGGCTGGATGGCATCACTGACTCGATGGACGTGAGTCTGAGTGAACTCCCGGAGATGGTGATGGACAGGGAGGCCTGGCGTGCTGCGATTCATGGGGTCGCAAAGAGTCGGACACGACTGAGAGACTGAACTGAACTGAACTGAACCGAATGAACATTCACATAGCTTACATTTTTGCACATATTTATAATATTTTCCTTAGTATAAATTCCAGGAAGTGAAGTTGTATCTGAGGGCATTCTTTTTAAGCCCCTTAATGCTGCTGCTGCTGCTAAGTTGCTTCAGTTGTGTCTGACTCTGTGCAGCCCCATACACGGCAGCCCACCAGGCTCTGCCGTCCTTGGGATTCTCCAGGCAAGAACACTGGAGTGGGTTGCCATTTCCTTCTCAATGCATGAAAGTGAAAAGTGAAAGTGAAGTCGCTCAGTCATGTCCAACTCTTAGTGACCCCATGGACTGTAGCCTACCAGGCCCGCCACCCATGGGATTTTCCAGGCAAGAGTGCTGGAGTGGTGTGCCATTGCCTTCTCCGAAGGCCCTTAATAGGTATCCCCAAATCTCTTCCTCCTGAAATTCATAAAAGCTTAAAGCTTAAACTATCACCTGTAGTGTAGGAGTGTTCCTTTTTGATGGAAAGAGGGATTTGGATATAAGAAGAAAGAATGGAGACCTTCTGACCAGTTTTTGATTGGGTTGTTTGTTTTTTTATGATATTGAGCTGCATGAACTGTTTGTAAACTTTGCAGACTAATCCCTTGTCAGTTGCATTGTTTCCAAATATTTTTTCCCATTTTGTGCATTGTCTTTTCATTTTGATATGGTTTCCTTTGCTGTGCAAAAGCTTTTGAGTTTAATTAGGGCCCATTTGTTTATTTTTTCTCTTATCTCCATTATTCTGGGAGACTGATCAAAAAAGATATTACTGTGATTTGTGTCAGAGTATTCTGCACAGAGTTTCCTCTGAGAATTTTATAGTATTAGATCCTACATTTAGTTCTGTAGTCCTTTTTGATTTTATTTTTGTGTATGGTGTTAAATAATGTTATAATTTCATTTTTTAACATGTAGTGGTCCAGTTTTTCCAGCACCATTTATTGAAAAGACTGTTTTCTCCTTTGCATAGTCTTGCCTCCATTGTTATAGATTAGCTGACTATAACGGCACAGGTTTATTTCTCGGCTTTCAGTTCACTTCAATTCAGTTGCTCAATCGTGTCCAACTCTTTGTGACCCCCAAGGACAGCAGCATTCCAGGCTTCCCTGTCCATCACCAACTCCCAGAGTTAACACGAACTCATCAACCCAATCAACTCATGTTCTGTTTTCCCTTCTACTCCTGCCTTCAATCTTTCCCAGCATCACGGTCTTTTCAAATGAGTCAGCTCTTCTCATCAGGTGGCCAAAGTACCAGAGTTTCAGCTTCAGCATCAGTCCTTCCAATGAATATTCAGGACTAATCTCCTTTAGAATGGACTGGTTGGATCTCCTTGCAGTCCAAGGGACTCTCAAGAGTCTTCTCAAACACGACAGTTCAAAAGCATCAATTCTTTGGTGCTCAGCTTTCTTTATAGTCCAAATCTCACATCCATACATGACTAGTGGGAAAACTATACCCTTGACTAGATGGACCTTTGTTGGCAAAGTAATATCTCTGCTTTTTAATATGCTCTCTAAGTTGGTCACAACTTTCCTTCCAAGGAGTAGTTCAGTTCAGTTCAGTCACTCAGTTGTGTCCGACTGTTTGCGACCACATGATCACAGCACGCCAGGCCTCCCTGTCCATCACCATCTCCTGGAGTTCACTCAGACTCATGTCCATCGAGTCGGTGATGCCATCCAGCCATCTCATCCTCTGTCGTCCCCTTCTCCTTCTGCCCCTAATCTCTCCCAGCATCAGAGTCTTTTCCAATGAGTCAACTCATCGCGTGAGGTGGCCAAAGTACTGGAGCTTCAGCTTTAGCATCATTCCTTCCAAAGAAATCCCAGGGCTTATCTCCATCAGAATGGACTGGTTGGATCTCCTTGCAGTCCAAGGGACTCTCAAGAGTCTTCTCCAACACCACAGTTCAAAAGCATCAATTCTTCGGCGCTCAGCCTTCTTCACAGTCCAATTCTCACATCCATACATGTGAGACCATGTGAGACATGACCACAGGAAAAACCATAGCCTTGACTAGACGGATCTTAGTCAGCAAAGTAATGTCTCTGCTTTTGAATATGCTAACTAGGTTGGTCATAACATTTCTTCCAAGGAGTAAGCGTCTTTTAATTTCATGGCTGCAGTCACCATCTGTGGTGATTTTGGAGCCCCCCAAAATAAAGTCTGACACTGTTTCTACTGTTTCCCCATCTATTTCCCATGAAGTGATGGGACTGGATGCCATGATCTTCGTTTTCTGAATGTTGAGCTTTAAGCCAACTTTTTCACTCTCCTCTTTCACTTTCATCAAGAGGCTTTTTAGTTCCTCTTCACTTTCTGCCATAAGGGTGGTGTCATCTGCATATCTGAGGGTATTGATATTTCTCCCGGCAATCTTGATTCCAGCTTGTGTTTCTTCCAGCCCAGCATTTCTCATGATGTACTCTGCCTATGAGTTAAATAAGCAGGGTGACAATATACAGCCTTGACGTACTCCTTTTCCTATTTGGAACCAGTCTGTTGTTCCCTGTCCAGTTCTAACTGTTGCTTCCTGACCTGCATACAGATTTCTCAAGAGGCAGGTCAGGTGGTCTCGTATTCCTATCTCTTGAAAAATTTTCCATAGTTTCTTGTGATCCACACAGTCAAAGAGTTTGGCATAGTCAATAAAGCAGAAATAGATGTTTTTCTGGAACTCTCTTGCTTTTTCCATGATCCAGCGGATGTTGGCAATTTGATCTCTGGTTCCTCTGCCTTTTCTGAAACCAGCTTGAACATCTGGGAGTTCACAGTTCACGTATTGTTGAAGCCTGGCTTGGAGAATTTTGAACATTACTTTACCAGCATGTGAGATGAGTGCAATCGTGCAGTAGTTTGAGCATTCTTTGGCATTGCCTTTCTTTGGGATTGGAATGAAAACTGACCTTTTCCAGTCCTGTGGCCACTGCTGAGTTTTCCAAATTTGTTGGCATATTGAGTGCAGCACTTTCACAGCATCATCTTTCAGGAATTGAAATAGCTCAACTGGAATGCCATCACCTCCACTAGCTTTGTTCGTAGTGATGCTTTCTAAGGCCCACTTGACTTCACATTCCAGGATGTCTGGCTCTAGGTGAGTGATCACACCATCGTGATTATCCAGGTAATGAAGATCTTTTTTGTACAGTTCTTTTGTGCATTCTTGCCACCTCTTCTTAATATCTTCTGCTTCTGTTAGGTCCATACCATTTCTGTCCTTTATCAAACCCGTTTTTGCATGAAAGATTCCCTTGGTATCTCTAATTTTCTTAAAGAGATCTCTAGTGTTTCCCATTCTGTTTTCCTCTATTTCTTTGCATTGATCACTGAGGAAGGCTTTCTTATATCTTCTTGCTATTCTTTGGAACTCTACATTCAGATGCTTATCTTTCCTTTTCACCTTTGCATTTCGCTTCTCTTCTTTTTATAGCTATTTATAAGGCCTCCTCAGACAGTCATTTTGCTTTTTTGCATTTCTTTTCCATGGGGATGGTCTTGATCCCTGTCTCCTGTACAATGTCATGAACCTCCATCCATAGTTCATCAGGCACTCTGTCTATCAGATCTAGACCCTTAAATCTATTTCTCACTTCCACTGTATAATCATAAGGGATTTGATTTAGGTATTTAGGTCATACCTGAATGGTCTAGTGGTTTTCCCTACTTTCTTCAATTTAAGTCTGAATTTGGTAATAAGGAGTTCATGGTCGGAGCCACAGTCAGCTCCTGGTCTTATTTTTGCTGACTGTATAGAGTTTCCCCATCTTTGGCTGCAAAGAGTATAATCAATGTGATTTCAGTGTTGACCATCTGGTGATGTCCATGTGTAGAGTCTTCTCTTGTGTTTTTGCAAGAGGGTGTTTGCTATGACCAGTGTGTTTTCTTGGCAAAACTCTATTAATAGTCTTTGCCCTGATTCATTCCACATTCCAAGGCCCAATTTGCCTGTTACTCCAGGTGTTTCTTGACTTCTTACTTTTGCATTCCAGTCCCCTATAATGAAAAGGACATATTTTGGGGTGTCAGTTCTAAAAGGTCTTGTAGGTCTTCATAGAACTGTTCAACTTCAGTTTCTTCAGCGTTACTGGTTGGAGCATCGACTTGGATTACTGTGATATTGAATGATTTGCCTTGGAAATGAACAGAGATCATTCTGTCGTTTTTGAGATTGCATCCAAATACTGCATTTCAGACTCTTTTGTTGATCATGATGGCTACTCCATTTCTTCTGAGGGATTCCTGCCCGCAGTAGTAGATATAATGGTCATCTGAGTAAATCCACCCATTCCAGTCCATTTTGGTTCGCTGATTCCTAGAATGTCGACATTCACTCTTGCCATCTCTTGTTTGACCACCCCCAATTTGCCTTGATTTGTGGACCTGACATTCCAGGTGCCTGTGCAATATTGCTCTTTATAGCATCGGACCTTGTTTCTATCACCAGTCACATCCACAGCTGGGTATTGTTTTTGCTTTAGTTCCATCTCTTCATTCTTTTTGGAGTTATTTCTCCACCAATCTCCAGTAGCATATTGGGCACCAACTGACCTGGGGAGTTACTCTTTCAGTATCCTATCATTTTGCCTTTTCATACTGTTCATGGGGTTCTCAAGGCAAGAATACTGAAGTGGTTTGCCATTCCCTTCTCCAGTGGACCACATTGTGTCAAACCTCTCCACCATGACCCACCCGTCTTGGGTTGCCCCGTGGGCATGGCTTAGTTTCATTGAGTTAGCCAAGGCTTAGTCCTAGTGTGATTAGATTGACTAGTTTTCTGTGAGTATGGTTTCAGTGTGTCTGCCCTCTGATGCCCTCTTGCTACACCTACCATCTTACTTGGGTTTCTCTTATCTTAGGCATGGGGTATCTCTTCATGGCTGCTCCAGCAAAGTGCAGCCACTGCTCCTTACCTTGGACTAGGGCTATCGCCTCACCGCCGCCCTTCCTGACCTTCAGCTCCAAGGATTAAGTGTCTTTTAATTTCATGGCTGCAGTCACCATCTGCAGTGATTTGGGAGCCCCCCCAAATAAAGTCAGCCACTGTTTCCATTGTTTCCCCATTTATTTGCCATGAAGTGATGGGAGTTGGTGATGGACAGGGTGGCCTGGCATGCTGTGATTCATGGGGTCACAAAGAGTCAGACACGGCTGAGCGACTGAACTGAACTGAACTGAACTGATGGAACCAGATGCCATCATCTTAGTTTTCTGGCTTTCAGTACTGTTCTATTCATCTTTCTGTTTTTGTGACAGTACCATACTGTTTTTTTATGACGGCAGCTTTGTAGTATAATCTGAAGTCAGTGAGCCTGGTTCCTTCAGCTGTGTTTTTCTTTGTAAGATTGCTTTGGCTGTTTGGGGTCTTTCATGGCTCCATTTAGATTTTAAGATTTGGTAATTTGGTAAAATGGTAATTACATTGGTAATTTGATAGAGATTGCTATGAATCTGTAGATTGCCTTGGGTAGTATAGGCATTTTGATAATATTGATTCTTCCAATCCAAGAACATGGTATGGGTATCAGTCTGTGACATTTTTTAATTCTCTCTCCAGAGTCTTAGAGTTTTTGGAGTACAGGTCTTTGTTTCCTTAGGTAGGTTTATTCCTATGTATTATAATCTTTTTGTATGTAATGGAATTATTTATTTGATTCTCTTTCTGATTTTTCATTGTTAGTGCATAGAAATGCAGCATATTTGTTTTTCAAAAGGGTAGAAAAAGAGAAAAAGTAGAAAAGAAACAAACAAGGTTTTCCCTGCTGCTGTGAGCACCATGTGCAAAAGCCAATAGGCAGGTAAGGGCACATGGTGCTCATGGGAGAGGAAGAGGCCCCACCTGGCCCACATTGCTCTTTCACACTGGAGACTACCCTCTTCTGTGAGGGCTTCCATAACAAAATACCAAAGACTGGGTGATTTAAACAACAGAAATTTATTTCTCATAGTTCTGGAGTCTGGAAGTCCAAGGTCAAGGTGAAGGTAGACTTGGTTTCTCCCAAAGCCTTTCTGCTTGGCTTATAAATGGCCATCTTATCCTATGTTCTTTCAGGGCCTTTTCCCTATGTACACCCCTGGTATGTCTTTCTCTTCTATAAAGACACTATCATATTGGAGTAGAGTCCCTATACTTATCGGCCTTTTTTGACCTAGTCACCCTTTTGAAGGTGCTTCCTCCAAATACAGTCACATTTTAAGGTATAGAGGGTTGGAACTTCAACATACAAAATTTATTTGGTTGGGAGGGTAATTCAGCTTATAATAGGAATTCTGGGAGAGAGAATAAAGAACATCTTAAAAGCTTTTTTCAGTCAAAGCATAGTGTACTGCTTCAAAAACAAGGAATTTTGACCAATTTCTGTGATGCATTTGTATCAATAGTAGTTGAGCACAGCCCATTAAGAGTTGCTTCCAGTTGTGCCTCATTAACCTACAATTAAAGCATCTTGTCCTTAGTCTTTATCATCACTTTGTAGGCATAAAGACAGCTTGATTAGAAGACTGCCAAACCTAAAGCATCTGAAACCTAGACCCTGAAAAAGAAATACTAGTAAGAGCAGCATTTTTCCTTTAGGGAAAATGGGAAACAATACTAAAGAGTTGTTCAATCTGGAGTTTTCCTCTGAATTGTTACTAAGAGAAATTTCCATAACATGTTCTCTAGATTCTTCTTTTTTTGTAAATAGTTTTCTGGTCAAGAGGTATTAGAGAACCTGGAAGAACAAAAATCTTGTAGAGGTGATGGAATTCCAGTTGAGCTATTTCAAATCCTGAAAGATGATCCTGTGAAAGTGCTGCACTCAATATTCCAGCAAAATTGGAAAACTCAGCGTGGCCACAGGACTGGAAAAGGTCAGTTTTCATTCCAATCTGAAAGAAAGGCAATGCCAAAGAATGCTCAAACTACCACACAATTGCTCTCATCTCACACTCTATGGACATTGTACAGGAGACAGGGATCAAGACCATCCCCATGGAAAAGAAATGCAAAAAAGCAAAATGACTTTCTGAGGAGGCCTTATAAATAGCTGTAAAGAGAAGAGAAGTGAAGAGCAAAGGAGAAAAGGAAAGATATAAGCATCTGAATGCAGAGTTCCAAAGAATAGCAAGAAGAGATAAGAAAGCCTTCCTCAGTGATCAATGCAAAGAAATAGAGGAAAACAAAAGAATGGGAAACACTAGAGATCTCTTTAAGAAAATTAGAGACACCAAGGGAACATTTCATGCAAAGATGGGCTGGATAAAGGACAGAAATGGTATGGACCTAACAGAAGCAGAAGATATTAAGAAGAGGTGGCAAGAATGCACAGAAGAACTGTACAAAAAAGATCTTCACAACCCAGATAATCACGATGGTGTGGTCACTCACCTAGAGCCAGACATCCTGGAATGTGAAGTCAAGTGGGCCTTAGAAAGCATCACTATGAACAAAGCTAGTGGAGGTGATGGCATTCCAGTTGAGCTATTTCAAATCCTGGAAGATGATGCTGTGAAAGTGCAGCGTTCAATATGCCAGCAAGTTTGGAAAACTCAGCAGTGGCCACAGAACTAGAAAAGGTCAGTTTTCATTCCAGTTCCAAAGAAAGGCATGCCAAAGAATGCTCAAACTACTGCACAATTGTACTCATCTCACACGCTAGTAAAGTAATGCTCAAAATTCTCCAAGCCAGGCTTCAGAAATACGTGAATCTTGAACTCCCAGATGTTCAAGCTGGTTTCAGAAAAGGCAGAGGAACCAGAGATCAAATTGCCAACATCCGCTGGATCATGGAAAAAGCAAGAGAGTTCCAGAAAAACATCTATTTCTGCTTTATTGACTATGCCAAAGCCTTTGACTGTGTAGATCACAAGAAATGTGAAAAATTCTGAAAGAGATGGGAATACCAGATCACCTGACCTGCCTCTTGAGAAACCTATATGCAGGTCAGGAAACAACAGTTAGAACTGGTCATGGAACAACAGACTGGTTCCAAATAGGAAAAGGAGTATGACAAGGCTGCATATTGTCACCCTGCTTATTTAACTTAAATGCAGAGTACATCATGAGAAATGCTGGGCTGGAAGAAGCACAACCTGGAATCAAAATTGCCGGGAGAAATATCAATACCCTCAGATATGCAGATGACACCACCCTTATGGCAGAAAGTGAAGAGGAACTAAAAGGCCTCTTGATGAAAGTGAAAGAAGAGAGTGAAAAAGTGGGCTTAAAGCTCATCATTCAGAAAACTAAGATCATGGCGTCTGGTCCCATCACTTCATGGGAAATAGATGGGGAAACAGTGGAAACAGTGTCAAACTTTTTTCTGGGGACTCTGAAATCATTGCAGATGGTGATTGCAGCCATGAAGTTAAAAGATGCTTACTCTTTGAAAGGAAAGTTATGACCAACCTAGATAGCATATTAAAATGCAGAGACATTACTTTGCCAACAAAGGTCCATCTAGTCAAGGTGATGTTTTTTCCAGTAGTCTTATATGGATGTGAGAGTTGGACTGTGGAGAAGGCTGAGTGACGAAGAATTGGTGCCTTTGAACTGTGGTGTTGGAGAAGACTCTTGAGAGTCCCTTGGACTGCAAGGAGATCCAATCAGTCCATTCTGAAGGAGATCACTCCTGGGTGTTCATTGGAAAGACTGATGCTAAAGCCAAACTCCAGTACTTTGGCCACCTCGTGCGATGAGTTGACTCATTGGAAAAGACTCTGATGCTGGGAGGGATTTGGGGCAGAAGGAGAAGGGGACACCAGAGGATGAGATGGCTGGATGGCATCACCAACTTGATGGACATGAGTTTGAGTAAACTCCAGGAGTTGGTGATGGACAGGGAGGCCTGGTATGCTGCGATTCATGGGTCACAAAGAGTCGGATACGACTGAGCAACTGAACTGAAGAAAAAAGAAGCACCAAATTTGTTCCTTTAGGAAGTGAAAGTATTTATTTAGGTCTTGGGAGACTAGAATTATAATGAAATTTTATGTTCTAGTCCATTTAACAATGGAATTCATGATGTCTCTTGGATGTTCTCAGACTCAGTTTCTACTCGTCTCCCTTGCATCCTGTGCTAATACAGGTATGAAGACATTGCAAGAACTAATAATTCAGCTGATTATATTTTAGCTTGAATCCTTATGCTATGCATGTCAGAATCAGCCATGCTCACAGGAAAGAGGCATTTATACATCACTTCTCTTCTTTCATTGGTCAGTCATTGTACCACGGACTTCCAAGCTGCATGTGGGTAAGTATCAAAGGAATGTCACACACCAAATTCTCAGTGAAACTCTGGAAAAAGAAGATGAAGCTGATCAGGTGCTGTTAGGTTGAATCTAAGTAAAAGGAGTCAAAACAGATACAGAGTGATCACCACACGAATGATTTGGAAGAGAATGTTGTGCTCCAGAGGATGTGAAGTGAGGCACAGGTGTCCCATACATCAAGTATATTAAAAAAAAGTAAAAGGTGAAATTTTATTCAATCCTACAATAGCTATTAGGGAATGAATTATGTCAGAAAAATGCAAAACATTGTGGTTTAAGTTACTCTTGACTACTCCATTACTGTCAATAATATTTAATGTTACTTTTGCTTATAATCAAGCAGAAAACATATTTAGGCCCCAGGGTGCCTGCTGTGAATGGGGTGCTTGAGCATATGTTTCCCTAGAAAATTCAACTTGCTTCCTATTGAAATCATGGACTCAACTATGAGAGTACTTTGATCAGCCCCTACCCCACCAAAAAACAAAAAACAAAAAAAACAACTGATCACCATTTCCAGATGGAAAGTCTGCTTGGAGTATTTACAGGTTAAAAGATGAGTTTTGTATTAAACCAGCTGTATGTTATTGGAGACACTTTTAAATTCATCAAGTGACAGGGAATTAGCTAAGTGATAGAAGTCTTAAAAACAACCCAATTATATAATGAAAGATGAAGAGGTCTGTGTTTTAGAGGATAAAAGCTTAAATAACTTTTTCCCTGAAAGGCAGATATCATAACACACTAGATTGAACCTAAGCATTTTTAGTTATTGTCTTCTAAATGTTTTTAATGTTAACTATTATGAAATTATGGCAATTTAGAATTAAATGAAATATTTCCTTATGTCACAAATACCTTCTCTTCCATACTGCAGAAATGGTTTTCTGAGCAGTTGTGAAGGGTTTATTCTCCAAAGATAAGTATTAGACCACTTTCATACAGATTTTTCTCCCAGTACAAGAAAGGGCTTGGCTTCTTTCCTACATGGCTGAAGTATTAGAGCAAACAAATACCAGTTTTCATCATTATAATTTCTCTCTTTTCTACTACTATACCCTGCAGCATTACCAAAAGTCTTGATTCATACAATAGTGCAGATTTTAGAGATTATGGTAGAATCTCTATAATTTTTTTAGTGCTTTTGGAAATAGTGTTTGGAATGCCTGATCCATTGAAGTCAGGTTGCAGGTTAATATAATATCTGCCATATAAAAAGATGCTATATTTTAAATCAAGACCATCTGTAGTTTAGCAAAGTAAGGATTTACATTTAGAACAGCACAGAATTAAAAAAAAAACAGAATAATTAACTACTTAATTTATTGTCTAAAATTATGTAAATAATTTTTAATTGGTAGCTAAAAGATTCTTGCATCTTATTATTTATGAAACTTGTTTGACATTAACAACTGGACATTTAAGCTTCTTGTAAATGTTAATGTACTGAAAGACCTTTAATATGTCCACTTGTCATTTAAATTAATAGGACAGTGATTATTAAAACTAATATTTTTCTTAGGAAAATTAGTGTAGTTATTACTATTTGATAATTGCTTTCTACACAGTCACAGTTATGTGCAATTTCTCACAACACTATTTTGTAGATGCCATGATTAGATTTGTATCAAGCTTAGAGTAGGCTGGTCATATCAACAAACTACATGATTAAGTAAAGTTTCAAAGATCTATTAGACATTTTAAGAAAAATTTACTTTTATTAAGTACTATACTTCTGGACTGCTCAACTTTCAATATTTTTTGGTATATTTTATTTCAAGGGGCAAATATATTTAGAAGTGTTCCTGAAGTGTCACTTAAAAATATGTAAAGAGAAACTAGATGAGGTTTATTTTGCAAATTTATGAATGAAAGAATAATTTTTAAGAATCTGGTTTTCTAGACTAAAATTTTAAATGAAAGGAACCATCAAGAAAAGTTTTCTATTTCTTTTTGATCCTATACATTTTGTCTTGCTTATTTCTGAGAGAGATGGGAATACCAGACCACCTGACCTGCCTCTTGAGAAATCTGTATGCAGGTCAGGAAGCAACAGTTAGAACTGGACAGGGAACAACAGACTGGTTCCAAATAGGAAAAGGAGTACGTCAAGGCTGTATATTGTCACCCTGCTTATTTAACTCATAGGCAGAGTACATCATGAGAAATGCTGGGCTGGAAGAAACACAAGCTGGAATCAAGATTGCCGGGAGAAATATCAATACCCTCAGATATGCAGATGACACCACCCTTATGGCAGAAAGTGAAGAGGAACTAAAAAGCCTCTTGATGAAAGTGAAAGAGGAGAGTGAAAAAGTTGGCTTAAAGCTCAACATTCAGAAAACAAAGATCATGGCATCCGGTCCCATCACTTCATGGGAAATAGATGGGGAAACAGTGGAAACAGTGTCAGACTTTATTTTTTGAGGCTCCAAAATCACTGCACATGGTGACTGCAGCCATGAAATTAAAAGACACTTACTCCTTGGAAGAAAAGTTATGACCAACCTAGACAGTATATTCAAAAGCAGAGACATTACTTTGCTGACTAAGATCCGTCTAGTGAAGGCTATGGTTTTTCCAGTGGTCATGCATGGATGTGAGAGTTGGACTGTGAAGAAGGCTGAGCGCTGAAGAATTGAGGTGTTTGAACTGTGGTGTTGAAGACTCTTGAGAGTCCCTTGGACTGCAAGGAGATCCAACCAGTCCATTCTGAAGGAGATCAGCCCTGGGATTTCTTTGGAAGGAATGATGCTAAAGCTGAAGCTCCAGTACTTGGGCCACCTCATGCGAAGAGTTGACTCATTGGAAAAGACTCTGATGCTGGGAGGGGTTGGGGGCAGGAGGAGAAGGGGACGACCGAGGATGAGATGGCTGGATGGCATCACGGACTCGATGGACATGAGTCTGAGTGAACTCCGGGAGTTGGTGATGGACAGGGAGGCCTGGCGTGCTGCGATTCATGGGGTCGCAAAGAGTCAGACACGACTGAGCGACTGAACTGAACTGAACTAATTAGGGAACTCTGCTAAATATTTTAAAGGCTGTTAAGAATTTTAGAGGGAAAAACAGAAACAAGACATATCTTCCTGCTTTAAATAACTAAAAAATCCAAGGCAAATGTAAATGGTTAAAAAAAAGGATTTGGGTATTGGAAGTCAGGTAACTCTGAAGAGTAATTCCTGAGACAAATGCTTCTACATGCAACTGTGTTAGCCCACTGCATGAATGGTGCTGCAATGCAGGGAGAGAGAATCCCCAAATACCCCAGTGGTCTCTACAAGATGAAAGTGAAAGTCTCTCAGTTGTGTTCAACTCTTTGTGACCCCATGGACTATACAGTCCACGGAATTCTCCAGGCCAGAATACTGGAGTGAGTAGCCATTCCCTTCTTCAGGGGATCTTCCCAACCCAGGGACCACACCCAGGTCTCTTGCATTGCTGGTGGATTCTTTACCAGCCAAGCCACCAGGGAGACCCAAGGATATGGGAGTGGGAGGAGACAGAATTTGGAGTGGCCAAAAGGGCTACACTTTGGACAAAATGCTGGGGAGACAAAAGAGACATAGTGAGAGAGAGAGAGAAAGACAGACAGGGACAGAGACAGAGAGATCTTGAGTGCAGTCTTTAGCAGAGTATTGATCACTAGAAAAGTGTAAAGAAACTCTATGAAGCTAAAAAAAGAGCCAGAAATCCTGAGTTAGACAATTCTTGGTGCTATACCAATTTTCTACAATCTCTTTAAGAGGTTAAATGCACAGGGAATACTTCCTAACTCACTCTATGAGGCCAGCGTTATTTTAATATCAAAATCAGACAAAGATATTATAAGAAACTATAGGCCAGTATCTCTCATAAACATAGCTGTAAAAATCTGCAACAAAATCTTAGCAAAATGAATCCAAAATAGTGTAAAAAAGAATTCTACTTCATGACCAAGTGGAATTTGTCCCAGGTACGCAAAATTGATTCAACATTCTAAAATCAATAATGTAAACTATCACATCAAGACTGAAAAAAAAAAATCACATGGTCATATAACAATGGATGCAGAAAAGCATTTGGCAAAATCCAAAACCCATTATGACAAACCCGTGCCCCCACAAAACTTAGTAACCTAGGAACAGAGGTAAACTTTCTCAATTTGGTAATGACTACAAAAGATGTATAGCTAACATCATACTTAATGGTGAGAAATTCAGAGCTTTCCCAATGAACTCAGGTACAGTGCAAGGATGTTTCCTCTCATCACTTTTTTTTCTGCATTATATTGGAAGTCCATGTTAATCAATAAGGAAAGGAAAGGAAATAAAATATATTTCCTTTGGGAAGGAAATATTGGAAATGAAGACACAAAACTGCCTTTGTTAGACAGCCAGATGACATGGCTGTTTAAGTAAGAAATTTGAAAGAAGCAACAAAAAACCTGGAACTAGTAACCAATAATTACCAGGTTGCCAGATGTAAGATTAATATATAAAAGTCAATAGCTTTCCTATATCTACCATCAATGACCAAAGTAGAATTTGAAATTAAAAATGCAATATAATTTACACTAGTATCCCCCACAAAATGAAATGTTTAGGTATAAATCTAACAAAGTATGTACAAGATCTATATGAAAAAAAACTGTATAATTCTCATGAATGAAATCAAAAAACTATGGAAATGGAGAGATATTCCTTGTTCTCAGACAGGCAACTCTGTCAAGGTGTCAGCTCTTCCCAACTTGATCTATAAACTCAATATAGTCACAATCAAAATTCAGCAAGTTTATTTTGCGACTATCAACACATTCATTCTGGAGTTTATACAGAGAGGCAAAACGATCCAGAATATCCAACAAAATATGGAAAGAGAACAAAATTGAAGGATTGACTTTAGGACTTATGACAAAGCTATAGTAATCAAGATGGTGTGGTATTAGCAACAGAAACAAAAACAAAACCAGCAAATAGATCAGTGGAACAGAATAGAGAACCACAGAATGGACCCGCATAAATATAAGCAACGAATCTTTCATAGAGGAGCAAAGGAAATTCAATTAAGCAAAAATAGTTTTTTCAACAAACGTTGCTAGAACAAGTGGACATCCACATGCAAAAGCCAAGTCTATATGCATACTTACAACCTTCACCGAAATTAACTCAAATGAATCATATACTTAAATGTACAACTGGAAACTATAAAATTCCTAGATGATACCATAAGAGATGTTATGATTTGAGATATACTGTTGTCCTTGCAGGTATAATACCAAGAACCTAATCTATGAAAGAAATACTTTATAAGCTGTACTTGAGTTCCAAAAAAATCTTCTCTGTAGAATTAGAAAACAAGAACAGACTAGGAGAAATTTTTTGCAAAAGACTGTTATCCAACATATACAAAGATAAATTTTTTTTTTTTTTGCTACAAAAACCCTACAACAAATATATATGATCTGATTAAGGGCTTTTTCCCTTCCTAGATGCCTCAGTGGGTAAAGAATCCACGTGCAATGCAGGGGACATGAATTCGTTCCCTGAGTCAGGAAGATCCCCTGGAGGAGGGCATAGCAACCCACTCCAGTATTCTTGCCTAGAGAATCCCATGAAGAGAGGAGCTTGGTGGGCTACAGTCCATAGGGTCACATAGAGTTGGACATGATTGAAGCAACTAAGCATGCATGTACTCTACTCTTTGGAACAATGTATAGATGTATGCTCTTACCACTTTTTTTTCAACTTTATGCTAAAGGTCCTGGCTAGTTCTGTTAAAATGGTGAAGTAATTAAAAAGCACACAGATGTAGAATACCAACATTGCTAAATAAATGAGCATAGGGGTAGCAAGTGTTCATGTTTAATGAAACCTTGATTTGTTTCTGGTGCAGATGAACGTAAATTTCCCTATTTTTGCAAATTTAAAGTTCCTATTCATCATTAGATAAAATAAAGAGGTAAATAAACTTCCCAGTGGTATTTTTCCAAATGAAACCTTTTTTTCTTCTACCAGTGAATAAGAAGTGTTTTTGAAAGGCTGATGTCAAATAATGTCTATGTTACAAGCCTGTTTTATAAAGTCTGTTAATATTGACCAAATAAGTATTTTCATATCCTTATATGGCAGTTAGCCTACTAATTTTTTGGCTAGCTCTATAATATCCTAGTATATTCTTATAGACATAATAACTGCCAGGAAAATGCTTGGCCAGGCCTCATTCAAGCAAGGGAAAGGATATTCATGATTATGTGACATGTATATTTAGAATATAATATTTCAAGTTAGATTTGGCAAGAAAATAGTCATGCACTAAAACATGTGAGATATCTTGAATCCTTCTGGAAAAACCCTCAAAGGAAAATGATTTAGGAGTTACAAACATTTCTCTTAACTCTGACTTCTCAATAAACTTTTGGTTCATTTGTATTTCTGTTGACTGGTTTCCTATCTAAATGGTCATTAAACATGCTTTTCTTTCCAAATGGTCTTTGTTGTAAGAGATCATGTGATTTATATTTTCATACGAATTTGTATAAGTGAGCAGAAATCATTTTATGTATTTTCTTTGGGAAACTATCCTGGTGACAGGGAATTTCTCTCCTAATTATGTAAAAATAACCTGAGGACTAGGAATCTAGGTATAGGTGCATCTATACTTGGAACATCATAATAAACACATTTCTTGTGTTGGTTGACTACAATTAGAAACCTAGGACATCAACTATATTGCAGTTCTGGCCTCCAATTGTCTTCAAGCTACATACGTGGAGCCAAATTTGGCAAAAGACTTTGCAATCTGACATACCACTTACTGCTTGAGATCATGTCTCTCTGGTCGAATCTGAAGTAATTTTGTAATTTTTTGCATGGTACTTGGAGCTACACACACACACAAATCCAGCTGGTTTGATTTCAAGTTGTTTTGACTCCATCTCTCTCTTGTAGTATCTCTTGTCAAAACCAATTCTAGTCTTAGGTAATAAAAAAGGTACTAAAAATCATGGAGACATTGATAATGTGATCATTGAAGTGTTGGTGACTGTTGCAAATATTAGAGAATGTAAACTTGATAGTGAGGGCTTGAAAAGGCTTATTGGTATGGAGACTGGAAGATAAAGAGACCAAGCCCATTTGTCTCTTCTGGCTGTGTGTTAGTGGAGACAGATCTTCAGTTCCACTAACATCACTCAAGAATATGCCTGGGGAATCTAGCCTTCTATGACTTTCTGCCAAAACAGCTTGGGAAACAGCTGGTGATAATTCTGGCTTCCTTCCCCCGCTCAACAGCTGATGTTCAGAAGCAGGGAGGCAATTGAGTGGGTGTGTTCTGAGCCATCGTATCACTGCTTCCCCTTCAGCTGCTCCTGCTCCCACGCTCAGGAACAGATCAGAAGGCTGACTTCCTAGAAATGGCCTCAAAGGGAGGACAGTCCTACAGATTTAGGTACTGGGGGGAAAATGATTTTGGCCAGAAGAGGTCCAGAGACAAGGGTAATTATCAAGAGCTTCTATCATCTGCAGAAGGAACCCTTATTTCAGATACACTGTTAAGAATCTATTCTCTTACAGTAGAACAATAAGTATGGAATTTGGCAGGTAATTATCCAAAACTAAAAGCTCTCAATTAATACTTTTCCTTAATTATTTTAAATGTTACTTTTTCTGAACCCTAGGCCCTATTGACTAAAAGGTGGTAGCTTTAGATAAACACACTCTTGTCAATTGTCCATTTTCCCTTTTACTAGTCTCACATAGTGAGACTTAAAAAAAAAAAGCCCCTCCTTAACTGGAAGTTTTTAGGCATGTATTCCCATCTCAAGTTTACCAGCATCTAAAAAGTCACTGTGAATAAATCACTTTATTTCTACAGCTGAATTTTCTCCCAATAAAATGAGAGAATTAGTTTAAAATTAATTCTAACTGTTAGGCTGATATTAGTACATTGTAATGATGATTTTGGATCAATGTAGACTTTAATCCCTCTTTTGCTTAATAGCTTTTCCCATATTTGAAGAACACACTTTTGTGCTTTTTATATTTTCTTCCTGGATCTCATATTTGTTCTTCTTGCATATCTTTTTCTCACAAATCAGTTTCTAGTTAAATGAGTTTGAACATGCTTGAGAATATCAGACTGGTTCTTAAACCATATGTGTGCTTAGTTGCTCAGTCGTGTCTGACTCTGCAATCCCATGGACTACAGCCCACCAAGCTCCTTTGTCCATGGGGATTCTTCAGGAAAGAATACGGGAGTGGGTTGCTCTGCCCTCCTGCAGCGGATCTTCCCAACACAGGGATCGAACCCAGATCTCCTGCACTGCAGGTGGATTATTTATGGTCTAAGACTATAGCTTCAAATATTACACATGATGTTGCAAGTGTGGTCTGGTCAACCCAGAGTAACATTAATTTGGGGGCAGTTATATCATTCTCTTTATTTTTACTGAGCTTTTAATCAACCCAAGTCATTTTAAGATGTTGTCTTTCATTAGTGTTATATTTTGAGCCCTACTTTTTAGATTTTAAGTGCAGATATTTTGTCTCTATTTAAAATGTAGACTTCACGTCCATTTTAAAAGGAACAGAAATTTTTGTTTAAAAAGCAAATATTTTCCTTGTCAGACTTCTGGTTTAAATCCCAACTCAGATGCTTCATGTCTTTGGGACATTATTAGTGGTGAAAGTGAAAGTGAAGTCGCTCAGTCGTATCTGACTCTCTGCAACCCCATGGGCTGTAGCCTATCAGGCTCCTCCGTCCATGGGATTTTCCAGGCAAGAGTACTGGAGTGGGTTGCCATTTCCTTCTCCAGGGGATCTTTCCCACCCTGGGATTGAACCCAGGTCTCCCACATTGCAGGCAGACACTTTACCATAGAAGCCACCAGGGAAGCATTATTGGGACATTATTAAATCTAGTTAAAATCTCCATTCTCCCATCTATAAAGTAAAAATATTCCCTTAATAGTTTTGGGTGAACATTTCCTGAGTCAGTGTGTGTGTACCACTTTGGTACAGCACCTAGAACTTAGTGAACTGTCATTAAGGATAACCATTACTGTTGCCACTAGTTCCATTTCCCTTTGTAACAGTGTATGGAAAAAACCAAATGAACATTTTGGCCAACTCTATATTTTCTATCCCATTGAAGTTTTCTGAATAAGCCATCCATATTTTCATCTAGGGCTGTGATAAAAAATTTTAGTATTTTAAATTCACTGAAGTGTGAAGTATGCTATCTGTGATCTCTAGTCAAGAGGTGAGGGTTTTTTGTTTGTTTGTAGTACTTTTTATTAAGCACTCCTTGGACCACATTATTCAGTCATTAATCATCTAATAGTCATCTGAGTTAAATTCACCCATTCTAGTCCATCTTAGTTTGCTGATTCCTAGAATGTCGATGTTCACTCTTGCCATCTCCTATTTGACAACTTCCAGCTTGCCTTGATTCATGGACCTAACATTCCAGGTTCCTATGCAATGAAAAAGTAGGCTTAAAGCTCAACATTCATAAAACTAAGATCATGTCATCTGGTCCCATTACTTCATGGGAAATAGATGGGGAAACAGTGGAAACAGTGGCTGACTTTATTTTTGGTGGCTCCAAAATCACTGCAGTTGGTGATTGCAGCCATGAAATTAAAAGACGCTTACTCCTTGGAAGAAAAGTTATGACCAATCTAGACAGCATATTCAAAAGCAGAGACATTACTTTGCCAACAAAGGTCCGTCTAGTCAAGGCTATGGTTTTTCCAGTGGTCATGTATGGATGTGAGAGTTGAACTGTGAAGAAAGCTGAGCGCTGAAGAATTGATGCTTCTGAACTGTGGCATTGGAGAAGACTCTTGAGAGTCCCTTGGACTTCAAGGAGATCCAACCGGTCCATCGTAAAAGTGATCAGTCCCAGGTGTTCATTGGAAGGACTGATGCTAAAGCTGAAACTCCAATACTTTGGCCGCCTAATGTGAAGAGCTGACTCGTTTGAAAAGACCCTGATGCTGAGAAAGATTGAGGGCAGGAGAAGGGGATGACAGAGGATGAGATGGCTGGATGGCATCCCCGACTCAATGGACATGAGTTTGGGTAATCTCCTGGAGTTGGTGATGGGCAGGGAGGCCTGGCATGCTGTGGTTCATGAGGTCACAAAGAGTTGGACACGACTGAGACACTGAACCGAACTGAATCATTTAATAGTATTTTCCAAATCTCTTATCGTTATCTTGTCCATAGAAACATTTAGTTCTGACCTAACGTATTCCTCATGATGTTATTCCAGCTTCAAGTGACATCAATTTCCATTCTAGGTTCTCACAAACAATCTCTTAATAATTTGTTCTAAATTCTCATCCAAATTTATGGCAAGTTTACTGACACTGTACACTGCAGCATTTCCTTTATTCCTCATTTCTACTCTTTGACACTGCACACCATCATTCCTGCAAAACTGTTGCTCATAATGAAATAATTTCTTCCTACAGTATTTCTATTTCCTTGGGCCAGGTCAGAAAACCTGCCTCTGAGAACATTTAGATGTTCTTGCTGTAAACTCACTGATTTGGGTTTCAAATTTCTCCTACCTGTGTTTTTTTTTAACACTATGCAGTCTGGTGATACTTCTCTTCATGTTTATCTACTTCCTTTCTTTTCCTTTCAAAATCATTTTGTTTTGAGAAGCTTGGAAGCTTCTTTCGTAAAGCATTATGAATTAGTTAGGGTTCTTTTGGATGCCAGTACCAGAAAATCCCATCCAAGGGAGTTTATTGGGAAACAACTGAACAGTCTAGGGACAATATGGCTCAGGTATTATTGGCAAGAGGGAGTCAAACACTGTCTTCAGGATCTAGTTTATCTTTCCCTGTGTGCATTCTTGTTACCTTTTAAAATTTACTCCATTTGCAGATATTTGTCATCCTGTGTATTAAAGTCTGAGGCCATTCCAATATGTAGGTTCTCTCAAGATCAGTGGAAAGGGGCACTTGGCTTTCTGGCAACTTTAGCAAAGATTAACTGATGTCTCTTTTGGCTCTGCTGAGATCACATGCTCATCCCTGAACTAATCCATGTAACCAGGGAAATTTGAAGTTCTGTTCACTAGGTCTGACTATCTGCTATTTCACGATATAGGAAGGATCCAACTTCAACAGAATCATGTGGAATGTGAATGAGGACCAAGCTACATTACAATACTATCTCTCTAAATTGATGTAGTAAACCAGAGAAGCAATGTATAATTATAATCAAACAAAAACCTTATTTTTCCTGGTTATAATCCCTCTCAAAAGCATGTGTGCACACATATTTATACACATGTGAGTGTGCCAGATAATCATTCACTTGTTTTGCGCTTCTAAGTCTTCTGTGTACCTGTTTATCCCTTTTGTTATTAACTGGACTTTTGCAAACAAAGAAATATCCTTGTTCTTAACATTAAAGTGATAATTAGCAGTTAAGTATAAAACTTGAATAAATTTACCTCTGTTCCCTCCCCAAACTGGAGTGTAATTACAGTAATGTAATAAATACACAAAGAAAAAGAGAGTAGGAGTAGAGACAATTAAAGACTAGAGATGTAAACAAAATTTTGGAGGATGGAAATTTTGTAGACAAGCAAAATGAAGAAAGTAAATATCTCATGTTCTAGTGAGAGAGGCCAATATGAAATAAGAGAACTGGAGAACTTGCATTGGAGAACTACAGAAAGAGTCAAGAAGTGAAGATATACACATCTGAAAGCTTCAGTGTGAAGTTGGGCTGAAAATGAGATGGTTGATTGAGACTCTGTGTTAAGAGTTCTTAGACCACTCATGTTTCTTCTCTTGTACCTACAGAAGACTGATAGAGGGTGCATTCTATATAGAGATGGACTCTGGCTTTAGAAGTCCCTAGCACATAAGATGGTAAGGTGACGTTCTAGAATGAAAACGTGAAGATTAATCCTTCTTACTGAATCTTGAGATTCAGCCTCCTTTTATAACTTAGCTATGGAACGCTGGTAACCCAGCTTGTAACACTAGAGAGGGCATTGATGCATTCTGTAGGAAAATTACCAGTGCAAGAGAAAAAAAATTATATATATATTAACATTTGGAAATCCTTTAATAAAGCTTGAAAATCTTGCCAATGTACTTAGAACTTAAATCAGCATTTTAGAACCCTACCCTTAAAAAGTGAATGATGAGTTAAGGAGCACAGATATATGAGGAAAGCCTATAACTTAAATGGCAAAGATCAAAATATATAAATAAAGAAAACACGCAATTCAGAGAGGACAGAGACTAAGAGTAAAATCTCTCAGAACTGGAGAACATGGAATCCAGATTAAGAGCTCATGTCCAGGATAATTAATAATAATAATAATAGATATATCACCACATTGCCACTCACACATGATAGGGAATAGTGTCTATTCGCATCAGCCAGAGTGAAAAATTGTATGATTGATGGGACGTTTGGTATAGAACAGAAAATCTTGCCTCAGTAGTAGAACCTTGACTAAGAAGTACTCTGATCCTACACAATAGATCTTAAAATCAAGAAACGATCATACTGTTTCCAAGTAACTAAACCACATCTAAGAACAAAGATCAAGAATATTATAAAAGTATCTAACACCCAATAAGGTGTAATTCATGTATGCTGTCGAATCAAAATTAACAGTCAGACAAAGAAATAGGAAAACATGATCCATATTGATTCATGATAAGGAGAAAAGTCAGTCAATTGAAATTAACCCAGAATTGATACGGATGTTAAAATAGGCTGAGAAGAACATTAAAAGTCATTATAATTATATTTCCCAAGTTCAAAAAGTTAAGTGGAGTCATGAAAAATTTTAAAAAGTTCTAAATCAAAATTTTAGAGATGAAAAGTATAAGGTTTGAGATGGAAATTATCCTGGATGGAACACCCAGCAGAAGGGAAAAAATAGCCAAATTTAATGAGTAATCAGTGATCAATGCAAAGAAATAGAGGAAAACAACAGAATGGGAAAAACTAGAGATCTCTTCAAGAAAATTAGAAATACCGAGGGGACATTTCATGCAAAGATGGACTCGATAAAGGACAGAAATGGTATGGACCTAAAAGATGCAGAAGATATTAAGAAGAGGTGGCAAGAATGCACAGAAGAACTGTACAAAAAAGATCTTCATGACCCAGATAATCATGATGGTGTGATCACTCACCTAGAGAAAGACATCCTGGAATGTGAAGTCAAGCGGGCCTTAGAAGGCATCACTATGAACAAAGTTAGTGGAGGTGATGGAATTCCAGTTGAGCTATTTCAAATCCTGAAAGATGATGCTGTGAAAGTGCTGCATTCAATACGCCAGCAAATTTGGAAAACTCAGCAGTGCCACAGGATTGGAAAAGGTCAGTTTTCATTCCAATTCCAAAGAAAGGCAATGCCAAAGAATGCTCAAACTACCCACAATTGCACTCATCTCACATGCTAGTAAAGTAATGTTCAAACTTCTTCAAGCCAGTCTTCAACAATAGGTGAACTGTGAACTCCCAGATGTTCAAGCTGGTTTCAGAAAAGGTAGAGGAACCAGAAATCAAATTGCCAACATCCGCTGGATCATGGAAAAAGCAAGAGAGTTCTAGAAAAACATTTATTTCTGCTTTATTGACTATGCCAAAGCCTTTGACTGTGTGGATCACAAGAAATGTGAAAAATTCTGAAAGAGATGGGAATACCAGACCACCTGACCTGCCTCCTGAGAAACCTATATGCAGGTCAGGAAGCAACAGTTAGAACTGGAAATGGAACAATAGACTGGTTCCAAATAGGAAAAGGAGTATGTCAAGGCTGTATATTTGTCACCCTGCTTATTTGACTTATATGCAGAGTGCATCATGAGAAAAGCAGGGCTGGAAGAAGCACAAGCTGGAATCAAGATTGCCGGGAGAAATATCAATAACCTCAGATATGCAGATGACACCACCCTTATGGCAGAAAGTGAAGGGGAACTAAAAGGCCTCTTGATGAAAGTGAAAGTGGAGAGTGAAAAAGTGGGCTTAAAGTTAATCATTCAGAAAACGAAGTTCATGGCATCTGGTCCCATCACTTCAAGGGAAATAGATGGGGAAACAGTGGAAACAGTGTCAGACTTTATTTTTGTGGGCTCCAGAATCACTGCAGATGGTGACTGCAGCCATGAAATTAAAAGATACTTATCACAATAAACTGTGGAAAATTCTGAGAAAAATGGGAATACCAAACCACTTGACCTGACTCTTGAGAAACCTGTATGCAGGTCAGGAAGCAACAGTTAGAACTGGTCATGGAACAACAGACTGGTTCCAAATAGGAAAATGAGTATGTCAAGGCTGTATATTGTCACCCTGCTTATTTAACTTATATGCAGAGTATATCATGAGAAACGCTGGACTGGAAGAAACACAAGCTGGAATCAAGATTGCCGGGAGAAATATCAATAACCTCAGATATGCAGATGACACCACCCTTATGGCAGAAAGTGAAGAGGAACTAAAAAGCCTCTTGATGAAAGGGAAAGAGGAGAGCGAAAAAGTTGGCTTAAAGCTCAACATTCAGAAAAGGAAGATCATAGCATCTGGTCCCATCACTTCATGGGAAATAGATGGGGAAACTGTGGAAACAGTGTCAGACTTTTATTTTTTGGGGCTCCAAAATCACTGCAGATGGTGACTGCAGCCATGAAATTAAAAGACGCTTACTCCTTGGAAGGAAAGTGATGACCAACCTAGATAGCATATTCAAAAGCGGAGACATTACTTTCCAACAAAGGTCCATCTAGTCAAGGCTATGGTTTTTCCTGTGGTCATGTATGGATGTGAGAGTTGGACTGTGAAGAAGGCTGAGTGCCAAAGAATTGATGCTTTTGAACTGTGGTGTTGGAGAAGACTCTTGAGAGTCTCTTGGACTACAAGGAGATCCAACCAGTCCATTCTGAAGGAGATCAGCCCTGGGATTTCTTTGGAAAGAATGATGCTGAAGCTGAAACTCCAGTACTTTGGCCACCTCACGGGAAGAGTTGACTCATTGGAAAAGACTCTGATGCTGAGAGAGATTGGGGGCAGGAGGTAAAGGGGACGACCGAGGATGAGATGGCTGGATGGCATCATGGACTCGATGGATGTGAGTCTGAGTGAACTCTGGGAGTTGGTGATGGACAGGGAGGCCTGGTATGCTGCGATTCATGGGGTCACAAAGAGTCAGACATGATTGAGCAACTGAACTGAACCGAACTTACTCCTTGGAAGGAAAGTTATGACCAACCTTGATAGCATATTGAAAAGCAGCGATATTACTTTGCCAACAAAGTTCCGTCTAGTCAAGGCTATGGTTTTTCCAGTGATCATGTATGGATATGAGAGTCGGACTGTGAAGAAAGCTGAGCACTGAAGAACTAATGCTTTTAAACTGTGGTATTGGAGAAGACTTTTGAGAGTCCCTTGAACTACAAGGAGATCCAACCAGTCCATCCTAAAGGAGATGAATCCTGGGTGTTCTTTGGAAGGACTAATGCTGAAGTTGAAACTCCAGTACTTTGGCCACCTCATGCAAAGAGTTGACTCACTGGAAAAGACCTTGATGCTGGGAGAGATTGGGGGCAGAAGGAGAAGGGGACAACAGAGGATGAAATGGCTGGATGGCATCACAGACTCGATGGACATGAGTTTGAGTGAACTCCGGGAATTGGTGATGGCCAGGGAGGCCTGGTGCGCTATGATTCATGGGGTCGCAGAGTCGGACATGACTGTGCAATTGAACTGAACTGAACTGAATGAGTAGTATTAGAAACTATGCAAAATGATAATTAAGGGAAATGATAATTAAAGTGAACATAGCTTCAGTAAGCTATGAGAGAAATTCAGACAGTCAACTGGTGTCTTTAAAGCACTAGAAGAAAGGTGACAGGAAGAATACATGAAAAAATTAATGAATATAAGAGTTCTAAACTTAGTAAACACTATATTCTTGTATATATATGAACCCCAATGAACTTCAAGTTTATAAAACCTGAAGTACCTTACAGGAAGGCAAATTTAATCAAGTTAGTTAAAACCAGTTATGAAGGGAAAAAAAAAACTGTTAAAACAGCTAAAGGAAAAAAACCCCACATGTTACATATAGAGAAATAAAGATAAGAATGAGAACATATTTATTGTCAAAAACATTGCAGCAATAAAACAGTAGAGCAACATACTTAAATTACTGAAATCAAGAAGACAAAAGAAAACAGTACAAAATTAATATTAATAACATGAAATTTTATACCCTGCGAAAATGTATTTTAATAACAAATGTGACATAAAGGTTTGGCAGAAATATCCTCACAATGAGAAAGTCTGTCAGGTACAAGGAACATGATTCCAGATGGAAATGTGGGTCTATAAAAGGTAGTAAATTGTGTTGGAAATACAAACAAACTAGGTGAAGATATAACATCCTTTCTTATTTGAATATATTTAAAAGATAGTCTACTATTTAAAAGTAACATAGTGTGAATTTTGCAACATGTAAAAAATGTGTAACAAAGATCAGCACAGAGATCAGGGAGGGATAAAGGAAATGTAGTAATATAAAATGATTATACATATACAAAGTGGTACAATAGCACTTGAAGGTAGACTGTGATAAGTTAAAGACATATACTATAAGCCAACCATCCCCTCAAATGATTAAATGTTATAGCTAATAGGTCAACAAAGGAGATAAAATGGGATAATAAATACTCAATTAAACCAAAGGAAGAAAGAAAAGAACAAGTAATAGATGGAACAAACAGAAAATAGAATAGAATATAAAGGTGATAGTTTCAAACCTAACTATATCAGCACTCAAATTAAATACAAAATTTAAACATCTAATTTAAAAGACAATAATTTTTGAATTGTATAAAAAATCAAGACCCAACTATGTGTTGTCCATAAGAATGTACTTTAAATATAAGACACAAGTAGACTAAAAGGATAAAAAAAAGATATGTCATACTAACACTAATTTACAGCAACTGAAAAGGCTATACTAATATCAGAAGTATATTGCAGAGACAATGATGTTACTAAAGACAAAGACCATTTTATAATGTTTTATCATGTAGAAAAAGCAATGTCAAATTTTTATGCACCTCATAAGAGAGCTTCAAAATATCTGAAACAAAAAGAATAAAATTTCAAGTAGAAATAGTCAGCTCTAAAATACATTTGGAAATTTCTCTACCCTTTCTCAACTATTGATAAAATGAGTAGACAATGTCAATAAGGATATAGATTTGATTTGTACTATCAATTACCCTGAACTTTTGACACTTATTAAAAATTCCATGTCCAACAACAACAAAATTCATATTCTTTACAAGTGCACACAAAATATTTATTGACATTGATCATGTTCTGGATCAAGTCTCAGTAAATTTAAAATGATTCAAGTCATATAATGCCTATTTTCTGAGAATGATGTAATTAAGTTTAAAATCAGTAATTGAATAATCTTGGAAAATGTCTAAATACTTGTAAACTAAATAACATAATTCTATGTAACCAACTAGTCAAAGAAAAAATTACAAAGAAAATTAGAACATTTTTTGCACTGAATGAAAATTAAAATGCAACATGCCAAAATGTATGGAGTGTACTGAAATAGTAATAAAGAGGAGATAAAAACACACACTTAGTGCATGTATTAGAAAACAAAATTGTCTCAAATCGGTGACACTAACTTCTATCTTAAGAAATTAAAAATGTAGAGCAAATTAATCCCAGTGTGGGCAGAAAATAAGAAATAAAAACCTGAGCATCAAGCAACGAAAAAACAAAAAAATAACAGAAAAGCAATAAAGAAAATCAATAAATCAAAAAGCTATTTTTAGGAAGATTAATACAAATGATGAATGTCCAGCTTTATTGATCAAGAATAAAGGAGAGGATACACATTACCAACATCCAAAATGAGAGGAGTGACATTAGTACAGTTTGGAGATATTAAATAATGAGAATATTATGAACATTATAGCAATAATTTGACAGTTTAGTTGAAATGAGCAAATTCCATGAAAGCCACAAACTACTAAAGCTCACTGAAGAGTAAATAGATAATATGAATAGGTTATTCTCTTGCCCCACTTTATCACAATTCTAACTTTGACTTATTGACTATAGAAATTCTTTTTATATTCTGGATATTAGTCCTTTTGTCATATGTATTGAAAATAATAACTTCCCTATGTTGTATCTTACTCTTTTCACACTCTTAATAGTGTTTTTGATGAAAAATTAACATTAGTGAAGTCAAATTTCTCAACCTTATGCTTTATGATTTGTGATTTTCTTGCATATCATTTCAGAAACTTTTTACAAGATAATACAGATATTTCCAATGTTAGTTCAAGACACCTCATTATTTTATATCTCACATTTATTACAGGTCTACAGCAGTCTGCAATTGATTTGGGAGTACAATAAGAAGTATATGTCTATCTACCCCTGCCCCCAGTATAAAATTGCCTCTATTATCACCATTTATTCAAAAGACTTTCTCTTTCCTCTGTACTTAAGTGACAATAAAGAAGGGAAGAAAGAGAAAGAGAAGAATTTAAGAGAAAGAAAGGAGAAAGAAAAAAATAAAAGAAATAAAATGAGAAAAAGAGAAAAGATTAAAGAAAATAAATAAGTTGGGCTATTGATTATTATTTCAACCTTATTTATATTCTCTTGCAATGCTTATTGGAATTCTCCAGAGAAGCAGGTTGGTAAAGTATTTGCTCACGACTGTGTAACTTTCACTTTTCACTTTCAGAGAAGCAAAACAAATGTACACACACACATACATAAAAATATGTAAGTAAAAGTGTTAGTCACTCCAGTCATGCCCAACTCTTTGTGACCCCACGAACTGCAGCCCACCAAGCTCCTCTGTCCATGGGATTTTCCAGGCAAGGATAATGGAGTGGTTCACCATTTCCTTCTCCAGGGGATCTTCCCAACCCAGGGCTCAAGCCCTGGTTTCCTGCACTGCAGGCAGTTTCTTTACTGACTGAGCTACCAGGTAAGCCCAAAATATGTAGAAAGACATTTATTGTGAGGGATTGATTTTGGTTCATGGGCTTATGGAGATTATGGACTAAGAAATCCCATAATCTACTGTCTACTGGAAGGCTAATGGTATAATTCCAGCCTAGACCCCAGTGACTGAGAACCAGGTGGATAGAGATAAATCCCAGTCTGAGTCTGAAAACCCAAGGAACAGAGACTTTCTTGCCTTAGTTAGGTTGGTGTTATGTAGAAAATCTTGACTAATGAACTGTGGATAGAAGTGAACTGTGCCACTTTGATCTGAGGCAGTTAAGGGTGGGCATATGTTCTCCATGTACTTTCTCTTCCAGTGATGCAGCAAATTCTGATGCTGCTTCTTGATATAGCAGCACCACAAGATGATGTTAGTCTGAGATTCTAAATTACTGTGTGGAGCAGTGTTGCCTGCCAACCTTCACTGAACATATAACATGAGCAAGAAATATAGTTTTGTTTTATTAAGCCACTGAAAATATATGATGCTTTGTTTCCCGGTCGTATCCTAGACTCTCATAGTAACTTTATGAGTAATCATGGCCATGTAGTAAGTATTCCTTAAGAGAGAGTTGCTATTTGAGTGTTATGATACATATGAAACATACCTTTTTTAAAGCTTTGAAGTTTTAAAGTGTTTTAACATATTATCATTTGGCTTCACAATAATCGTATGAGGTAGGTAGAGAGGTTTTACTTTCTCTGTTTTACAAATTAAGAAAATGCAGCACAAATCTGTTAAGTGACAAATTCAAGAGCCCACTCATAGGAGCCAGAATTGAGACCTAGACATTCCAAGTTCAAGTCTAGAGATCAAATATTCTAAATTTATAGCAAACTCTGTATTCTAAATTATTTTTCTACAGTGAATATTTATATTTCTCACCATCAAAGTCACTTTTGTAAAAAGAACTGATTTATCTAAAGAAAATTGATTTTCCATTGTTTCCTGCCCTTTGGGACCTGCTATTCACATTTAGGAATTGCACATTCCTTGAGAAGCATTAATTACATTAATAAATGGTTCATTTCACTATATGATATATATATGAGTACAATATCCCTTTTCAGATTTTTTGCATCTTTATATATTGTAACAAATTTAAATATTTTTATATATTCCTACTGAATTCAACTAATATATGAGTTCTTATATTTGCTTCTGGGATAAAAATCTTAAACTTACTCACCAAGATATCTCAGTCACAACCTGTTTTAAAGGTGATCGATCTGATTTATCTGATTTAAATTGAGTCCAGTAGACATTTTCTATTGCCTCTTTTTTATTCTTCCCTGGGGCAATCTGCATGGGGAGTGCAGTCAGATGGAGAATGAGTTTATACAGCATCCTTCAGCAGAGACTGCACGGGAGTAGAAGAGCTTCTGGTCAGAGAGGGGAACTTGGGACCTTGCTGACTTCTGCTTTTTCCATCTGGTCCATGGATATGCCATCTACTGCTGCCATCTACTTCCAATGTCCATAGTCCCTGCCATGATCCTGGTCACAGTGTTAACCACCCCTGTCCACCTTGTCCCCACCTCAGCTGCCTTCTGTCCTCCCCAGCCTTCTGAAAACTTCCCTGCCTGAGTGTGGGAAGAATTGCAGTGGGGAGAATTTGGGACAATTTAGGAATTCTTTTCCATGTGCCCAGCTCCACTGAGCTTCTAAAAGGCTGCCCTCAAGACCCCATGTACAATACCTCCATCGGAAATGACAACCCACTCCAGTATTCTTGCCTGGAGAATCCCATGGACGGAGGAGCCTGGTGGGCTTCAGTCCATGGGGTCACACAGAGTAGGACACAACTGAGCGACTTAACTAACTAACTAACTAGCAGTTTCTTGGACATTCAGCTTCTCCAAGTGACTTAAGCTTTCCTGGGCTATGCCCTGGCTTTCATTTTTATCAAGCTCCTGCTTCCTAGATCTTAAAGATCAAGAGCTTCAAAGAATCGTGCTTTTAAATGATAATGCTGAGCTGAGCTGTGAGGGGGATAAAAGATAAAAAGCTAAAATTTCCTTCTTCTCAACAGACTTCTTTGTCAGTAGCTGTTAACTGCTTTTCTCCTGAAGGTGGTCTATATAGGAAGCTAATTTATTGGTGAGAGTATTAAATGAAAACAGTTTACCATCAGTATACTGTTCTTCAGTATACCTAGATTTTTCTTGTCATCAGTGCTTTCATTTTCCCCTTGTCTGCAGTGCCTACTAAGGTACATCATAGCTACTTAGTTCATACACGCTGATTGTGCTTGTTAGGATGGGTGTCATGTTGTACCTTTGTGTACTGTATCTAGACTTTTTGATTCTTCCAAATGCCTTCAAAAGTGGTAAACATAAGTAATCATGTATGTTTACTGATTCATTGATAGCTGAATCATAAGTCTTTTGACTATAAGGATTAGAAAGATGACTTTATATGAGGCAGAAGTAAAGTACTTGAAGGATACTGTAGTATTCAGTATAACTCAGAACAAGGGTCCAATCAGCTCTCAGCGTTAAAGATACCACAGAAGTGAATCCTCCAGATCACTGTCTGTCCTCATCTCTGCTCTAAATACTGCCTTCAGTTTCTCAGTCCTTATGGCAGGAAACATGACAACTGAACTCCAAAGCCTCACATATCACAACTTGACCCCCAGAGAGGAACTATTCTTCATCCCTCAGTTCATTTTTAGAGCCTTTAGGGTAAAACATTAGTAAATTTACATTGGGTCAGGTGTTTGCCTCAGGAACAATTAATATTGATAATAGGTTGCTATTACTGATCCCACTGGACTTCCCTGGTGGCTCAGATGGTAAAGAATCTGCCTGTAATGCAGGAGACTCAGATTGATTCCTGGGTCAGGAAGATCCCCTGGAGTAGGAAATGGCAACCCTTTCCAGCATTCTTGCCTGGAAAATCCCATGGATGAAGGAGCTTGGTGGGCTACCAGTCCATGGATCACAAAGAGATGGACAGGATTGACTGATTAACAGTTTTTTCACTGATCTCATTTCAGTTCAGTTCAGTCTCTCAGTTGTGTCCAACTCTTTGCGACCCCATGAATCGCAGCACGCCAGGCCTCCCTGTCCATCACCAACTCCCGGAGTTCACTCAGACTCAAGTCCATCGAGTCAGTGATGCCATCCAGCCATCTCATCCTCTGTCGTCCCCTTCTCCTGCCCCCAATCCCTCCCAGCATCAGAGTCTTTTCCAATGAGTCAACTCTTCGCATGAGGTAGCCAGAGTACTGGAGCTTCAGCTTTAGCATCATTCCTTCCAAAGAAATCCCAGGGCTGATCTCCTTCAGAATGGACTGGCTGGATCTCCTTGCAGTCCAAGGGACTCTCAAGGGTCTTCTCCAACACCACAGTTCAAAAGCATCAACTCTTCGGCGCTCAGCCTTCTTCACAGTCCAACTCTCACATCCATACATGACCACTGGAAAAACCATAGCACTGATCTCACTAAAGCTAAAATGGTTGCTGTTTTTTTCTTAAATGAGGTGACCTGGAATGAACAAATAATAATGGCATTATATCCCTGTGTTTTTAACAGGGTGATGAACACATAGTGAGTGTTCTTTGTGCTTAGTTGCTCAGTCCTGTTCGACTCTTTGTGACCCCATGGATTGTAGCCCACCAGGCTCTTCTGTCTACGGGGATTCTCCAGGCAAGAATACTGGAGTGGTTTCCCATGCCCTCCTCCATCTTTCCATCCCAGGGATTGAACCCAAGTCTCCCTCATTGTAGGCAGATTCTTTACCATCTGAGCCACCAAGGAAGCCTGAACACGTGGTAGGTATTTATAATTGTTTGCTGATTAATTGAATATCTTGTTGATTGATTGAAGTTTGTCCGTATGGCAGTATCATTTAAAGGAACATTATCTTTTTGTCATTGTGTTTCCTCACATGGATCTAACTTCACTGTGCACTTTTTGAAAAACCATTCTCCATCTAATTTATGAAAATAATCACTGAAGTGATAAATATCCATTAATATGGATTAATAAAGCACATCTACACCAAGCCCATAACAGTTTAATTAGAAATGCATTCAGATGGATTTTCCTTTGTTTTGAAGCTTTTACAATCCCTACCAGATCCTCCTTTTTGGATAAAAGCCCAAAATACTCTCTTTGGGGTTTATTTAAGTAACTGAGGATAAATGACTATTTCTTTGACATATATGGTAAAGAAACATCTTTCCTAGTGTTTGTGGGCGTAATTTTCCCACCATACACCTTAGTACTACATGTGCATATTATTTCACAGAGCATGGAGTTTGGTTGCTAGTTCTACTTAAATACTATAACATAATTTCCTTTGACCTTTTAAAGATGTACCTCTCTCCTTTTGGGGGGCTTGTGTACTTAATGTAATTTAAATAAGACTGTTGATTAATTAATTAGGTTGCCATTAGCTATGGTTTTTCTAGTAGTCATGTATGGATATGAGAGTTCGGTCATAAAGAAGGCTGAAAGCCAAAGAATTGATGTTTTGAACTGTGGTGTTGGAAAAGACTCTTGAGAGTCCTTTGGACTGCAAGGAGATCAAACCAGTCAATCCTAAAGGAAATCAACACTGAATATTTATTAGAAGGACTGATGCTGAAGCTGAAGCTCCAATACTTTGGCCACCTAATGCAAAGAACCAACTCATTAGAAAAGACCCTGATGCTGGGAAAGATTGAAGGTAGGAGGAGAAGGGCATGGCAGAGGATGAGATGGTTGGAGGGAATCACTGACTCAATGGACATGAGTTTGAGCAAGCTCTGGGAGATGCTGAAGGACAAGGAAGCCTGCATGCTGCAGTCCATGGGGTCACAAATAGCCAGACATGACTGAGCAACTGAACAACAACAACAACAACAACAACAACCCTTGTTCACAGCTAAAATGACAGAGGGTTAGAAAAGAGAGCATCTAAATGTTAATGGAAAAGAAGAGATGGAGATCAAGGATCTCATTCCCATGCTCAGATATTAATACTACACATGACCCTAAATTGTTTTTGGATTCTAGATGAAAGTATTTCTAATTAAACTTCTCATTTAGGGATAAAGTTGTGCACATTAATCCCAAACCAAGGTAACTTTTACTTAGGATAGCTGTTATGATTGTGTAAACTGCTAAAGTAGGATATGTGTATATATATACATATACACATGCATATATATACGCATATAATACATATATTTCATATATGCTTATATATATATCTGTATCTATATTCAGTGTAAGCCATGTCTCAATTTTGTTTGATAGTCTGCCAAAGGTATCAAAGAAATTTTTTTTTATTTCTTCTAAAATTGTGAAAAATTAAGTAGGTCTGTTGAAGCAAAGGCTGTTAGTCACTTAAATTTCCCTGAAAGGAGGAATTGAACATATCACTATTCAAAGGCTTTGTTTTCAAGGATGAGGACATTGGGATTTTATTAAACCCAGTATGCTATTTATTTGATCAAATTTATGGAGACACCTAAAAAGCAAAATTATATGACAACATAACATGATTGACACTGTGACACAATATTAGAATGATTCATGGGATAATAATTACTTTATCCCAAACAACTATCAGTGAAATTCTTGGCATCTAACCAGATTTTCTATATTTCCCAATTGCAATTTATCTCTAGAATCTGTAAGGCTAAAAGTTATTTCCTCAGAATTAAGGAATTATTACATAATAGAAAGGAATTAGATCATAATTCATTTTCTAATCCAGTGTATTTTTCATCACTTTCCTTCCCAAAAATCAAATGTAATTGTTTTTCTAACTTTATTTTTGTGAAATGCAAATTAGAAGTGTTATAGCTAATCAATGGCACCAAAATAGTTCTTTTAAATAACCAGGACATGAACCCTTTAACAAGATTCAGTTAGTTCTATTTATAGTTCCCCTAAGCTATGAACTATTTGTACACCCATGTTTCTGCATAATGACTTTTCAATGTGGTTTCAGTAATCATTCCAGAAGGCACAATCTCAAAATATCTATATGCATAAAGAATATATTTAAAATAAAGGCTAAATTGGCTGGCCATGCATTAAACCATTTGCTTGCGAAATCACTTTGTGAAATCTCTCCATACAGGAGATGTTCCAGCCGAGTATAGGACATAGCAAACTTTTTTTCTTTTGCTTACCATATTGTATCACCATAACTTCTTTTGGAAACACTTCTTTCTCTAAGTGTCCTCTTCAAACACTTCTTCCTTCTTTCTTTAAGATGACAAGCCATTTTGAGAATTTGGATTTAATTTAGCCCACACAGGATTAGCAGAAGAGATTCTCAAACAACTTGCCCTTAAATACTTAATAGCTGAAATGAGAGGTGCTGATGATTTGGGGCGGGGCGGGGGGGGGGGGGGGGGGGGGAAGTGTGTTAGCATCAGACTCACTCCCTCAACTTCCCTGAAAGGAGTGCAAGAAGTGCAAAGAGTGAAAATTATGGGTTTCCTCAGAAGAATGCAGAATGAGAAACTGTTCTTCCTTTTTTTCAAAGACTTTGGAAGGAAAGGCATTGAAAAGAACCATACTTTGAATTTCAAAACAAGAATAATTCATTTATTTTTGAGCTTTTTTTTTTCATTGAGAATGTGAGTGAAATGTTTTGGCAGAAATGAATAACACTCTTAAAAGACAATATCAAGGTAAGTACATCATGCTTCTTACTGCCCTTTTTCTATCTTTGTGAGTGTGAAGAGAGACATTAGATCCAGACTTGCTTGTGGTCTCAAATCTCTAGGCGTACAGAAAAAACTTCCTGCATTATATCCTTAACTTTCAAATTTGATCCTTTGCCTCCACCCAAATAACATCATGTTCTTAAATTATTGCAATCAGATTGGCCAGAAAATAATTCACTGTGCTTATTGTATTACATTTTTCTAAATTTTAAGCAAATCAATTCCCTGACATTAATCTTTGACAAGTGTTTACAGAGGGAAAGGATAATTAGTAAATTCATGATGATCTCTTCTAAAAGTAAGTTTTATTTACTAGCCTCTGTTGTTTGTGTGCCTTTGGAAAATAAAAATGTAATTCTACAAACTTGGCTATTTCCTGAAGTCTTGTTTTCCATACCGTGGGTGAAGGGTCCATACCAACTATACACTAGGGATCTTAATCAAGATACTGGAATATGAGTGAATAAAGACTTGCAATTTTGAATTTGATAATTTTTTCTTGCTGCCACAAAATATTTTTTATATGTCTATTCTGGCAACCTACAGTCCATGGGGTCGCAAAGAGTTGTACATGACTGAGTGACTAAGCACAGCCCAGCATTCTTATCTCTTCTATCTATCTATATATATATATGGACATACATATTTTTACATGATACATGATGGCAAAAATTGTGAAGGTGTTGAAACATGTAATTTACATGTTTATAGCTTCTAAATGGAGATACCTGCTCACTGTCTGTTTTAGGTAAAAATCGTTATATACTTCCCCATCCAATGACTACACCTATTTTCCTTATATAAACACATGACATCATCGTTTAAATCAAACCGATTTCGAAGCACCACAGCTGTTACTAGTTATTTAGAAGTCTAATTTGAGCAGAATGTGTCACGCCAACTTTGCACACACACGCTCACACAGGCAGTATTCACATTAAAACTTTCACCTCTATTAAATAGCAACAGTTCTTCAAAAATTCCAACACTCTACTCTTAACAACTAAATAAAATATGTGTCTTTGAAGAGTAATGTGCCTATTTTATTTTTATTCCTAGAGGCAAATCTTGTAGCGAGTGGTGCAGTTTTGTTACCCTGCTGTCGCTTTAATCCGCTCTCAAAGATGCATGTGACAAGGAGTGAGTGTAGTCTTCCAACAGCATTGTTTCACTCTTCCTGATTTAAGGGTAAATCTCTATGACTTTGTTTTCAATGGAGGTCACATAGACATAGCCATCAATATTGAAACAGCATTTTCTCATGCAGACAGAAGCTTTAATAGCCTCTACAAGGGTTTGCTCCTTAGGGAGACTAAATTCAAAATGGCACAAGCCATCTGTCGTGGGGGGATTTTCAGTTCCCTTCTGTTGCACCTCTCTCTCTCTCTTTCTTCCCCTCTCTCTTTCCCTCTCTGTCTCCCTTCCTATCCCTTAACTGTATAAAGTGACAGTTTTATAATCCATTCTTTCATGTTGACTAACTCATAAAAATATAACAGTTCCACAAACCTTTACAGAGAGACACATTACATACCCAGATAACTGAAAAAACAAATCTGCCATATTGAGCCCAATAGTGAATTCAGTGTCTACTGGGGAATCTTCCAATCGCTCTGGCCATGGTGTACTTTGGGAGACAGGGAAGCTGTGGACAGGTCCAAATGGATGCCTGTTGCAGGATCTTTTTATTGGGTACACCCCTAGATCCTGATCTCAGAAGACTTTTAGCTGATCTGGAATTAATACGAAAAGCATTTTTTAAGAAGATTTTTCTTTGACACAAAGTAACCGTTCTTCAAAAATTTCAACTCTTTGCCTGTCTGACTCTTTGCAACCCTATAGATTTTATCCTACCAAGCTTCTCTGTTGATGGAATTTTCCAGGCAAGAATACTGGAGTGGATTGCCTTTTCCTTCTCCAGGGGGTCTTCCCCACCTAGGTATCAAACCTGTGTCTCCTGTCTGCTGTATTGCAGGCAGATTCCTTACCTGCTCCGCCATCAGGGAAGCCTTCCTTTGGGTAGACCTTAGGGATTTCCCCCAAATTTAGAGATTAAATAATTGATGAATGAAAATTTTTAAATCCTCATATCCTGAAATTGTACTACTACTCCATACAAAAAATAGAAATAATTGTAAATTAGTATAGGCTTTCATGGGGTAGATTGTAAACTTAATTCAAGCTGACACTGTCTCATTCATTATATAGCACTAGTCTCTAGCAGGGTACCTGGTACATGTTAAGTATTTAGGAAACATTTGTGGAGAGAAGGAAGGAGGGAGGGGGAAAATAAATGAAAGGAAGGGAAGAAGAAGGGGAAAGATGGGAGGACAGGAGAAAGGAAAAAAAGTAAATCCACAATTGGGAAGTTAAAAGCTCTCAGCTCTTTAGAAAGCATTTAACCTATGGAATTCCAACTGTAAGCTAAAATACTAAAAGAATGGTGTAAAAAGTGAAATGTACAAGTTATGGAAAATGTTCTAAAAAAAATAGCAGAATTTGCGTTACACTAGGTATGATACAGAATTGGTCTCCAGATTTGACATCTTTTTCTTGGAGTGATTGGCTTCCCAGGTGGTGTGGTGGTGAAGAATCTGCCTGCCACTGCAGGAGACACAAGAGATGCAGGTTTGATCCCTGAGTCAGGAAGATCCCCTGGAGTAGGAAATGGCAACTCACTTCAGTATTCTTGCCTGGAAAATTCCATGGACAGTGGAGCCTGGCGGGCTATAGCACATGGGGTTTCAAAGAGTCGGACACAACTAAGCATGCACACACACATGTCTTTTGAGTCTAAAACTGGAAATAGTTTTTGAAAAATTTACAACTTTAGCTGGTCTAAGGTAATGTCCTCAATAGCAATGGGACCGGAGAATGCTTTGAGTCAAAGTATGCTTACTCCTGTTTTATAAATCTCCGGGTTATCACGAGGGATCCACCAATCACCATTAACTCTGAAACTTTATTTTTAAAAAAAGAAACTCTGGACTATGTCTAATTCAATTTTCTAGACTGTGTTTTTGTATTCTAATTAATTTTTAGTGACAATATTTGCAGGATATGCCAAAGTACCTTATATCAGACTATATGAAAAATGTTATGCATTTCTATATAAGTGCAATATTTTCTTGGGACATGTGCCTTAATTTTCATTTTGTTTCATTAGAAGGGCATGAGAACCAGAAGTCACAAGCTGTATAAGAAATATAGTACATACAAAAGGGAACAATGGTAATCATAGGAAAACAGCCTGAAGCCAATGTGCTGGTGTTTCACTGTGTCATGCCTTAGCCAGTCTTCCATATTTGACCTGGTTTTCATCTGGCATAAAGTTAGATTAGCATTCAAGCCTCCACGCTCCCCAGCCTGATGTTATGCCATTTCATTGGACTAAAATAATACAACATTAATCTTGAAAGAATGAGAGAAAAAGACTTCTGAGATCATCCAGTAAATGGTAAAATGTTTTTTGGCAGCTAAGTTATTTCTTCAAAGGGTTTTGTTTTCAGAAACCGCACACACAAAAAAACTGATAAATTCCAAGTTATTCTGGTTGAAGCCGAGGTGGGCTGTCACCCTATTCTCTTATTGTAGCCCAGCTCAAATCACTTCTTCCAGGTGGACTTCTGTGATAGAATTATTTGACTTCTCACCCTTTCTCCATGAAACTCTCCATAATTTTCAACTCAACTTATACAGATGTTATTTTGTTGAATTGTTCAGTTGTAGTTGAGTACTTTATGATCGAAATATACGTGCTACATTTTTCACTAAACTGTAAATGCTTTTATGACAAGGTTAGGCCCTGGTGACTCATGCTTCCTTAATGTTCACCTTTGCTTCTGCCACAAGCAACTGAGGACTATGGAGGCTTCCATTTTTGTTCTAAAATAATGACAGCTCTTTGGAGTTCATAGTAATTAGTGATACACAAACTTAACTTCAGCACTTATCTGTATTCACTACATGGGACATGGCTTTAAAATTAAACTATAAAAGTTCTGGAGATCTTTATTTAGGCCTGAATATGCTTGACCCTAAAGAAGCATGATTATTTAGTAGTATTTAAGGATAAAACTCTTACCATTATGTTTAATATGTAATTTTTATTGTCTAAAGTTGCACAGTTTAGGGAGTAAATAGGGACACTATTAGTGATTACCAGACATACAAGATTATACCAGGCATATTACCCATCCTAGAATATTGGCTCACTATCTTTCATCTATTTATTCAGAAAATAGTTGTTGACAGCTTATTGTTGTTAGTATGATTCCAGGGTGTTGTAGTAGAAAGTAAACACCCTGAATGGGTATTTAGAGACTCTAGCTGTGTGAACTTTGGTTAAGCCATTGAATTTATAGGCTTTGGTTTCCCAAAAGGAGCCTTTCAATTCACATAGAACAACTTAGTAACTCACTCAACCACAAAGAAGATAGTGGCTAAGCCTAGAACTTGGACCTCCAGACTCTCCTGAGTAATCTTGGACATGAGGGCCACAGAACATCATTTTCTGTCACTGTATCATCTCTCACTTAGTTTTCTTGTCTGTGAAATGGAAGTGCATTATCCAGTTGCACCTAGGGTTACTTTATGCTTCCAAGAACTAGGATAAAAGGTCAACTTGAATGATGACTTCTTTAGCAACATAAGGTTTTCCACTGGATATTGGTTGGAAAGTTATTAAATATTAATGCCTGAAGGTGCCATTACACAGGAGCTGCTGAATGATAATATACAGGAATTGCTTAAATGGAAGACTCTCATTCATTATTTGAGTTCCATTAATGGAGATGTTCACTGTTAACAATGGAAACAGTGACAGACTTTATTCTCTTGGGCTCCAAAATCACTGCAGATGGTGACTGCAGCTGTGAAATTAAAAGACACTTGCTTCTTGGAAGAAAAGCTATGACAAACCTAGACAGCATAGTAAAAAGCAGAGACTTTGCCCACAAAGGTCAATCTAGTCAAAGCTATGGTTTTTCCAGTAGTCATGTATGAATATGAGAGTTGGACTATAAAGAAAGCTGAGTGCCGAAGAACTGATGCTTTGAATTGTGGTGCTGGAGAAGAATCTTGAGAGTCCCTTGGACTGCAAGGAGATCAAACCAGTCAATCCTAAAGGAAATCAGTCCTGAATATTCATTGGAAGGACTGATGCTGAAGCTGAAACTCCAATACTTTGGCCATCTGATGTGAAGAGCTGACTCATTTGAAAACACCCTGATGCTGGGAAAGATTGAAGGTGGGAGGAGAAGGGGACGACAGAGGATGAGATGGTTGGATAGCATCACTGACTCAATGGACATGGGTTTGAGCAAGCTCTGGGAGTTGGTGATAGACAGGGAGGCCTGATGTGCTGCAGTCCATGGGGTCGCAAAGAGTTGGACATGACTGAGTGACTGAACTGACTGAACAGAGACTTTCAACTAAAGGCAGGTGAACTCAATCTGATTTTTTGCTTCAGATTATTTCCCTCTATATATGTTAGCTGTTCACCAAAATCCATTACCCACTTTTTAAAACATAACATGTGGCTGACTATATTATTGTCCTGCTATAGGGTACATTTCCTGGCCTCTGTTTCAGCTAGGTGGTTCAATGAGATGAAATTCTTGTCAAGCGAATGTACATTCAGGTGATGTGTTCCATTTGTGCATAACATGTTCCACTATGTCATTTACACAAAAAGAAATTTCTTTATCCCATTTTATTTTTTCACTTCTATCCCATGTGCTGGAGATGAGACCATGACCCAGCCTAATCAATCAGATGACAATGATGCCCTAGGAGACTGGGGAGGAACAAAATAAAGGTAAACTGAGTCCTGAATAACTTCCTGGAGCAGAGCTGTGCCACCATTCAGAACTTTCCATCTATTTCTAGTCTGGTATTTAAAAGAGAAATAGAATGTTAGTCTTTCTCAATTCACTCTTTGGGGTCCATTTATTACAG
This sequence comes from Budorcas taxicolor, assembly GCF_023091745.1. NCBI lineage: Eukaryota > Metazoa > Chordata > Mammalia > Artiodactyla > Bovidae > Budorcas > Budorcas taxicolor. The sequence goes on from NC_068911.1 coordinate 131,557,887, forward strand.
AGGCTTAGGCTGTAACCTGATTAATGGTGTATAACTCCCAGCTGGAGGAGAGTGCATTCACCAAAGCTAGAGACTGAGTATTGATTCTAACATGTGAGAGAGGCAGTGACCCAACTGCCCTTCCACAGTTAGTGTGTGTAGAGCAACAGTCCCTCATGAAAAACTCAGTTCCTAAAGACTAAGCATTGAGCAAGTGCAAAATCAAAGTATAAGATAGGCTTTCAATTGAAAAACAGCCATGATAGGGCAATACAATTGTACTGAATTAAAGCAATAAGAGCTATGTTAAGATAAAAATGTTGCATAAAATGTCCCTTAGTCATATCAGTTGAAGGTTATCATCTATTCCTTGGTCAGGAGGAACTGGAGAATCCCAAGCTCTTACATATCCTTTATAGTTCATTGGATAGATGAACTAAACATATTTTCATTACTGATGGAATTTACTTTCTTAATAACGCCACTGTTATCTTCATGACTCCATGACTTTGTTCATTAAACAATCCATATGGGAACTGCAATATTTAGATACCTGTTCAACAAACCCCATATGGCATTCAGAATTGATAAAAATAATTAGTCAAAATTTGTTTTTCTTTTTCTGGGAGTTCTAGGTTTAAGTTTTATGGAATATAGTGACCTCATCCTCACTTTGATAACAGAATGCAATTAATATTCATTCATTTCTTCATACAAAGAATCTTTTTTGTTGAATACCTGTTGTCTACCCTCCAGACAGTGTCATGGATACTAGAGGTTCAAGGTAAAATCATGGCCCTCCCAGTACAGGGAAGAGGATGATAGCATTCACTCTAACTACTGCCATAAAGATTTCTGGACTTTGTTCTCCTGATTATTTTTGTTTTCTTTATCCTTTATTCTAATCACTTCAGCAAGGTGTTTTCTAAGTACTGTAGTAGTCTTAAATAAAAGGTGATGATCATTCTCTACTCATTATTCAAATTTTCATATTTTGTAGTACTCATATTGATATTGACAAGTTTTAATTGGGATCTTTATTGGTGTCCTCATAAGTAGCTGATTGTAAGCAGTGGTCATTTTGGGAAGTATTTCCATTAAAAGAATATTTCAAATATTGAAGTTGAGATGTATTTATATGTCATATTTTTATGTTTAATGATGAGCTCAAAGATAAAATAAGCTCACATTGTCTTTTTGGATGTCCCAAGCTCATATACTTATTTCAGCTTTAGTATTATTGCTGTTGCTGCTGCTCAGTTGCTTCAGTTTTTTCTGACTCTTTGCGACCCCATGGACTGTAACCCGCCAGGATCCTCTGTTCATTGGATTCCCCAGGCAAGAATACTGGAGTGGGTTGCCATGCCCTCCTGCAAAGTGTTCTCCCGACCCAGGTAGTGAACCCAGGTCTGCTGCGACTCCTGCACTGCAGGCAGATTCTTTCCTGCTGAGGACTGGGGAAGCCCTCTATGTTACGTGGTGAAGGTAAATCAGGGGTCTTAGATATTACTGTTGATTATGTGTTATAGCTAGTTGGTAGTTTGGTGAAAGTAGATTGTTTCTCAAGGTAGGTTTTCCTCATCTGCATGCTCCAGGCATCCCAATAGTTAATACCTAACAACTTATATTGGCTGAGTTCCTTCTTCCATTTGATAGCTCAACTGAAGCTTGATGTTTATGGTGGAAATTGTCTTGATTTCTTTAGATGAGATGAGCATCCAAGGAGTTTGAAAATGTGTTTTAATTAAGATTCTGCTAAATTTTACCAGACACCTACTTGGAAAACAAAGCAACTGAATAATTAACTCTGATGAGAGCAGATGCTGGTCTAATGACAACCTGTTACTGCTCAAGTGCATCATTAGTTGTTTTACTGTGCTCCTTTAATATGTCCAGAGCTCTACCCTGTTAATGAATACACTGGTAGCTGTGTACTTAAAATAGTTTCCCATTCTGGACTGTTGTAAGGGATATTTCTAGCATCTGCAAAATTCTTCATTTAAATAATTTTGTCCTCACCCACTAACCCCTCTTCCTTCATCTATGTGGCATGTGCTTGGAACTAAGCACTTCTTTAGTTTTCCTTGTGGGATTATTTTAGCCATACATCAAGCGAAGCTTACAAATTGATGAGAAACTAATGATGCATTTATTTACAGATGTGCATTTCAGTTCCCTGTTATGTTGTTGAGGGGTAGAAGAGTTTAAAGACTCTCTCCTCGCTCTACCCCCACCAGCGTTATGGGAATAGCTGAGCACTTGACAGAATAAGAAATAAAAATAGCCTCATGTTTGATTTTTACATAAAGTTGTCAAATACGAATTGGTATCAAATTATTTTTAAGTGCATAGTCCACCTTTCAAATTAGTCAAAGACCATTTTATTCCTTTTTTATCCTTCTTTAATGCTACACCATCACTATGTTATGGTTTCCTACTATAGCATACAGTATTTTTATATGAAAAAGCATAGGCTCATTTATTAAGCCTTAGTCACAGCACAAAATAACCTGACCAAAACAACAGTCGTCAAACTGCTGCAAAGCAAGGACATGTAGAAACCAATTTGGATTCTGTGTTCAGAGCCACAACATATATACTCTCATCTTGAGACATTTAAATGGTTTTAGGGAAACTCATGAATAAAAGATGAGTATGAGGAGGAGATGTTTTAGAGCACATTAAACATCATGCTAATCAAACCAAGGCAACGAACACAGAAACAGGTGTGAAGGGGAAAGATAATGATTTAGACCTACTGTGTTCCATGACATTCTGTGCTATGCTTCCTTTATTTTTATTTTATAATTTATTTCTATTTAATTTTTGGTTGTGCTGGGTCTTCGTTGCTGTGGTGGGATTTCTCTGGTTGCAGCAAGTGGTGGCTACTCTCCAGTTGCAGCGTGTGGGCTTCTCATCGCAGTGGCTTCTCTGGTTGTGGAGCGCAGAGTGTAGGGTAGATGGGCTTCAGTAGTTGTGGCTCACGGAGTTAGTTGCCTTGCGGCATGTGCAATCTTCCCAGACCAGGGATCGAACCCACGTCACCAGCGTTGGCAGGTGATTCTTATCTGCTATGCCACCAAGGAAGTCCTGTGCTTCCACTAAATCTGTCAGGAAATTTCTTGGGAGTTGGTCAGACACTGTTCAGGGCCAGGAAGATTGCAGAAGAGTGACTTCTCTTCCCTTGTACATCCCAAACCCAAATGCCTTCATTTGATAGAAGTTTTAGCATTTTTTAAAGATTTTTTTAAACAGGAAAATAAAAAAGAGCTATACATAAAAATGGCTGAAGCATTTTACTTTATCAAGTCATACTTCAGAATGGTCCTCTATCTGTAGTAAGCAAGTTTCAAAATACTTTCAACTCTTTTTGATGTGGAGAGCAAAGGGAAGCAAAGCGCATCAGTAATTTGTTTTATCAAATATGCTTTAAAATTATTTAACTCGTTCACAATGATATATAACTTGCTTTACTCATTAAAAATTCTGGTTGATAGCCAAAAACATTTTAATATAGATAATGTGGGAAAACCACCTTTCTGCTTTTGCTTTCAATCTGTCTATGGCAAAGCTGTGTTTAGAATGTGCCTGCAAAAGCTGGTTTCCCTCCTGTTAAACAATACTTGTTTCACTGCTAGAGCTGGACACAGCAAGGAAGCTGCTGTTTGCTTATTCTCCTGGTAGAGAAGAAGACACCATTGACTGCTTCAATTCCATCCTTTTCTATGTAGGGTTCCATACGATGGCACTCAGAGGTTATTTAAACTTTCTACCTTTTCAAAAAATGGGTAATGTGTTCCTTGTCACAGATACATGATGTACATTGTTTTATGTGGCTTATTATATGTTCCATCCTGTTTCAAATGGTTTTCATTCTTCCCCTATTTCAGAATGTGGAATGTGGGGATATTATGGAAAGAATGGAAGCTAATGTGATGGGGGTTGTGAAGAGTCACTGTGATCCTAGGAAAAGCACCAAGCCCAGACAGGTGCCTAGGAATGTACTTCACTCCTAGATTCACTCCCACCCTTTGGTGTAGTGTATCCTCTGATCCCAGGAGAAGCAGATGATGAAGCAGTCTGACCTTCAAAATCTCAGATTAGCCCAGACGTTTACACCCTGTCCAATTTTGAACTCTGGAAAAATTTTATCCTCATTTATAAGATGGAAAGAGTAACATTTAATCCAACCATCTCATAGAATTAAATGCAAATAGGCTTTATTGACTGTCACACACCTTACACATTTGAAGTATCATCCTCATGAATCACTGGAGCAGAAAGAAACGTTGGGCAGTTTTCCCACTCTACACAGAAGAAATAGTAAGAAACAGAACCAAATGCCCCCTTTACGTTTAAGAAAAAAGGAAAACAGATTTGGTATACCAATCTATTATGGTTTATGGTGGTGAATGTGACTTTAAAACCTACCAGTCACATACGCTTTCAGTTCAGTTCAGTCTCTCAGTCTTGTCCGACTCTTTGTGACCCCATGGACTGCAGCACGCCAGGCTTCCCTGTCCATCACCTACTTTTGAAGCTTGCTGAAACTCATGTCCATCAAGTTGGTGATGCCATCCAACCATCTCATCTTCTATCATCACCTTCTCCTCCTGCCTTCAATCTTTCCCAGCATCAGGGTCTTTTTAAATGAGTCAGCTCTTTGCATCAGGTGGACAAAGTATTGGAGTTTCAGCTTCATCAATCCTTCCAATGAACACCCAAAACTGATCTTTGGGATGGACTGGTTGGATCTCCTTGCAGTCCAAGGGACTCTCAAGAGTCTTCTCCAATACTACAGTTCTAAAGCATCAATTCTTTGGCTCTCAGCTTTCTTTATAGTCCAACTCTCACATCCATACATGACTATTGGAAAAACCATGTGCTTTATATATTATATTTACATATGCTTTACATATTATAAAAGTTCTAATATTTATATGTACTTTTTAGGTGATTTTTCTAAATTGCAGGAAGAGGTGATTGATATATTTAATGACTAAATATATTCTTTAGTTTCAATCCTATAAAATCTTAGATTTGTTGCCTCTGACATTCACATATTTTAAAATGTGACGCCTTGGGGAAAGACTCTCTTAGGATGGTATTTACTAAGGAAACACACAAGATGGCTTTTCTGGGTAGTAACAGTCCTGTCCTATGACCTCATCTACTTTGTAAGTGATCTGGATTATGCATATCTCCTCTATGTGCCAAGAAAATAAACACCATTATTAAGTATTAAATAGTGAATTGATACATACTCATACTGTAGTCAGTAATTTTTAATATATATATCTCCTTGTAGATGTGCAGTGTATTGGAACCATCAAGAACCTCAGTGATCAGGTAATTAGATGTATTTAGCTTACAGAGAAGGAGAGAGATGAAGCGGTTTATGCCGGTTCATAGACCTCTTAACGGTGGAGGAGGACTAAAAAGTTTGTGATCTTTCGTCAGTCTAATCCATGTGCAGTGTGCATTGAGGACCTGAAGGTTAAGTAAACTGTTTTACATTCTTACAGTTATTGTGGCCGCTGCGTTTACCTATTATGGCCTAATTTTTTGTCATAGTTATGATTTATGTGGTGTGACTCTTGGTTAAGAAAGCAGAACTCCAGTCATCAGACCTGTCTACAGAGCACGATCTACTTTATGACACCCTGTTTCCTGGCAGTTTCCAGAGATCCCTTACAAGCAAAGGGGACAGCCTGGGAAATCAATGTCTCCAATAAAATAGTCTCTAGTTCTACAGTTGATAGTGTTCTTGCATACAAATGAGGTCACCAATATGCCTTCCTTTGGGTCTGGCGCTGTGGGTTAGGACAGACTGCATAGGCGCGTGCGTGGTGGTTAATGCAACATGATTGAATCATTTTCAGTTTCCTTTGGTCAGGTTGTACCCAAGAATCTGAAATCAGGAGCCTGATTTTCATTTTGCCTCTTCATTTGGCAGATCTCCTTTAGGTCCAGGGCTCAGTTCAGTTCAGTTCAGTCGCTCAGTTGTGTCGGACTCTTCGCGACCCCATGAACTGCAGCACGCCAGGCCTCCCTGTCCATCACCAACTCCCGGAGTTCACTCAGACTCACATCCATCGAGTCAGTGATGCCATCCAGCCATCTCATCCTCTGTCGTCCCCTTCTCCTCCTGCCTCCAATCCCTCCCAGCATCAGAGTCTTTTCCAATGAGTCAACTCATCGCATGAGGTGGCCAAAGTACTGGAGTTTCAGCTTTAGCATCATTCCTTCCAAAGAAATGCCAGGGCTGATCCCAGGATTACCATTACTTCAAAAGGAATGCTCTTTGTAGAGGAGGTATCCAGTAAAGGAAGAAAAATGAGACTCCACCTCATTGTTTTAAAGACGTTTACTCCTTGGAAGAAAAGTTATGACCAACCTAGATAGCATATTGAAAAGCAGAGACATTACTTTGCCAACAAAGGTCCATCTAGTCAAGGCTATGATTTTTCCTGTGGTCATGTATGGATGTGAGAGTTGGACTGTGAAGAAGGCGGAGAGCCGAAGAGTTGATGCTCTTGAACTGTGGTGTTGGAGAAGACTCCTGAGAGTCCCTTGGACTGTAAAGAGATCCAACCAGTCCATTCTGAAGGAGATCAGCCCTGGGATTTCTTTGGAGGGAATGATGCTAAAGCTGAAACTCCAGTACTTTGGCCACCTCATGCGAAGAGTTGACTCACTGGAAAAGACTCTGATGCTGGGAGGGATTGGCGGCAGGAGGAGAAGGGGATGACAGGGAATGAGATGGCTGGATGGCATCACTGACTCAATGGATGTGAGTCTGAGTGAACTCCGGGAGTTGGTGATGGACAGGGAGGCCTGGCGTGCTGCGATTCATGGGGTCGCAAAGAGTCGGACATGACTGAGCAACTGAACTGAACTGAAAATAAACAATTTGGCAATGCATGTTTTCTTTTAAACTACTCAATTGGAATCTTTTTTTTTTTTGTCAAAGAAGGTTAATTTTAGAGGCTTCTATTATCTGATCGCCATGTGAAGGGGATCAAGTATATTTTTCGTTTGATGAAGTTGGGTTGGATTTGGACTCAACTGAATTACACTGATTGCCATTTTCCATAATTTCCAACAAACTTTTAAAATACACTTACCTATTATACCCCTTCATTTTCTATAGCTGCAGAAGAAAGAAAAAGACTCGTACAGATACGGAAACTCAAAAAAGCAAGCCAGTCACTTGTTTTTATACAGAACCCAGCATACTGACATTTTAATGATGCTGGGCTACTGCCATAGTGTGAAATTTTGTATTCAGAGCATTTAAAAAGGGAGTGGTGCAAAGACAAGTAAGCCTCCCATGAAATGGATTCGATGAGTTTGTGTAGGAGATAGGTACCAGGTAATGCTCAGCCACCTTGGGTCATCTTTCCTCCTTAAAAAATTAGAGGAGTCCTTTAAATTTATGGGATTCACAGCTGACTGTAGTGCCTTTTACGGAGACCTCTTTGGGTCTGATTAATTAGTAATTGGGGTGAGAGCTATGCACTTCAGTGACTCTTGCTGCCTTGATTGTAAATCGCAATCTGGTGCGAAATCTCAGCAGGTCACATTGCTGTTTTTGCTGTACCCCAGTGACACAACTGATTAAATCTGTGTAAACAGTATCATTATGAAAATATTTTTGTTATAGGCATGAGGAGTTAACACATTTTTATTTTGGATGGAAATTAAAATTATTTGTGGGAGCTTTGTATGTTTTCATCAATTGTCAGTCATCCCAATAGAGCATGTAGCGAAGTAAACTGTTTTAATTTTCACAAAGGGGAAAAAAAAAAGCTCTCAGACAGAGGGCTTTTAAAACTGAGAATTATGATCATTATGTCATTCATAATACACATAGAGACATTACAGGCAAGTATTATGTCACTTAATAGTTAGTTAAACAAGTAAACAGAAATATGGGAATTCACCAGCATATTCCCCTTGCAACGGGGGCACTTTTGAATGAATAGATATGTTTTAATGGATGCCAGCACACACACACCATCTCACACACACACTCCCAGATGCCTCCTTTGTATTCTACATGTTTCTTAAATTAGCTTTAACAGAACTTTGAGTTGCCTGTGGATAGGAGAACCAGGAGCTCATCTGTTCCTACAGAAGACACAGATTGGGGATGATGACTCAGGGATGCTTAGGGACCAAGAGGGAGTTCAGTGGAGGGATAAGGTGAGCCATTAGATCACCTTGAGCAGTTCGTGTAATGTGTTTACACTTGATTCTGAATCAGGCAAGTTTGATTTTTTTTTTTCACTATACCCACTTGGCAATCTGACCCCTGGCACCTCTCAAAAATTTTTTTTGTGGAGGGGTAATAAGGTTAAGCAAATGTGCAGTTTGCCAGGATTGTAAACTATGTAAACTTCATGTTTCTTTTGTTCTGAATGGTGACCTAATTATAAGGTAGCAAAAAACTATATTTGATAATCTTAATGAGGATTCCACCTCTATTTGCTGAGGCTGGTGGTAAGTCAACCCAAGCAGATGGATGCTCTCCTGTTTGCTTCATTTCACAGAGCACTTACTGGGAAAGGCTTAAATGAACTTTAATCAAATATGTATATTAGGTTACTGAGACTCGAAATGCTGGTCATCTACTTGCTAGCAACTAGAACTTAGATAAACGAAAGGTAACTTTTTTTTCTTACCTTGAACTTGTGAATATCATGATCGAAATATCAAGGGGAAAAAGAGGGAGCTAACAAATCAGCAAATTTGCCATGTGCCAACTTCCAGATTTAAACAAAGAATTAGCTGTATACATTTCAAATGACTGCCTTCATATTATCTAGGCCTAAAAAACAAAAAAACAAAACTGCCTTTGAAGAGAAGAGGAAGCATTTACCATACCCTTTAATGGTAATGCTGTACAGATGTTGTAACTGCTTTTGCCAAAGGTGGGAGTAACTGTGTATGAATGGACTGGTTGCAGGATATTGTTTATCAGTACAATATTCAGAATAATGAAATTGTAGGTTATTACTTGGGGCATTTGCATTTTCCTGATAAGTAGTTTGCTTGAGGTTTCCTAAGATCTTTGAGCATGGGTCCCTCTAGAGAAATCTGTTTGTTCACAACTCTCAGGTTTTTTGTTGTTGTTCTTGTTCTTTGTTTGTTTTGTTTTACTGTATCCTATCGGCAATATTTGTCGCTAATGGGAACTCTGAGAATCAGCTGATTAGGTCATATTAGGAATTATTTTTTGCATGTTACAACTATCTTTCCAGACAGCAATGGGCGAAGATGTTTAAAAGAATTAGTATAGAGGGAGAGGTAGAAAAGAAAAATGTTATTAATATAATTGACTTTTTTTAAACTACTCACCAACCTAGTTCAAAGCACAAAGCTAAATCTAAGCTTTAGCTTCTAGAAAAGAGATATTAAGGCAGAACAGTGCAAATCTGAGTTGCTCAAACAGGAATGAAGACTAAGAAAATGTGAGGATAATTTATTGTCAAATATAAACAAATTTAGAGTGATTCCATTTTCTTGTAAAATATTTTTTTGATAATTCCAGCACTCCACCTTTGTAATGTAACTTATGCAATGCCAGTAAAGTTTCATCTAACTAAAATCTTTGAGAAATAAGATTTTACAGTCTACAAAGCAACTTTCCATCAGCACTATATGCAAGATAATTGAATTTTACTTTCCTATTGATAAAATCAAGAGTGATTTTATACAATTATAAACAAAATAACTACTCTTTCCTAGTAAGTATTTGCACAATATTTTTTTCAGAATATAATACACAGAAAGGTCAGGATACAAACATACATACATCCTATGTAATAATATACATTTACATATTTCCTTCTCCAGAACAGCCTCTGTGTCATAGAACAACAAAAATAAGTTCATCATAGTCTTGTTTAAAAGTGTTGTTTTCTATTATAAGAATCATGTGATAACCCTGTATGCAAGACAGCAAAAGAGACACAGATGTATAGAACAGTCTTTTGGACTCTGTGGGAGAGGGAGAGGGTGGGATGATTTGGGAGAATGGCATTGAAACATGTATAATATCATGTAAGAAACAAATCGCCAGTCTAAGTTCAATACAGGATACAGGATGCTTGGGGCTGGTGCACTGGGATGACCCAGAGGAATGGTATGGGGAGCGAGGTGGGAGGGGGGTTCAGGATTGGGAACACGTGTACACCTGTGGCAGATTCATGTCAATGTATGGCAATACCAATACAATATTGTAAAGTAAAATAATGATAATAATAAAATTTTAAAAAATCTATTCTACCCATAAAAAAGTAAATAAAAGAAAGACACAATTTTCAAAAAAAAATGAATCATGCAAGCTTACTAATGTTTCAGAAACGATAGTAAAATACCACTACAAGAATCAGTAATGGTAATTATTATAAAGCAATAAACCCAGCAGGGCTCCAGCTCCTGCAAATAAGGTGTTATCTTCTAACAGAAGTTGTGTGTGCATTGTGTGTGGATTTGTTGGTTCTATTCTATATGAAGGCTAAATCCTTCTTTGCAAACTCTTTAGTAATCTAGGTTCCTTCCATTATGAACAGATGAACTTCTTTTTGACATTTTCAGATAGTGCTTTCTTCATTTAGAAAAGACAATGTAAACTGGCAGATATATGGTATTATTACAATAAAAGTTTATTGGTATAAGGTCTTAGAAACTGAAGTCTTTTAAAAAAAGTACTTCACACTTATAAATCACAAAACTATTCTTGAAACCAGACATTAAATGTAGGGGGAATATTGGTGCAGAAAAATAAGAAAGAGCCCCTCTTGTATATATTTTACTGATGCTGCCACTTCTCTCGTTGTTCACACTTGTGCCCACTCTCATCCATTAAGGAAATTCAGTAAGCGACTGTAAGGATATAACAAACACAAGGAAAATTGAGAATCCCATAAAATTAATTAGCTGCTTTATAGTTGTGGAAACTTCAGGAAATTTGCATACAACAAATTTAGAAGAAACAACAGATTAGTGGTTTGAAGTTAAGTGGCAGGAAGTTGGAGGGTAGTGAAAGTGGCTGTAAAAGGGCAACATGAAGGATTTATATGATGATGGAAATTTTTTGTGTCTTAAAATATATATATATGATATATATCATATAATATAATCTATCACTATATTCTGGCTGTGAACTGAACCATAGTTTTGCAAAATGCTGCCTTTGGGTGAAACTGAGTAGAGGGTACATGGGATCTCTATGTTATTTCTTACAACTGTAGGTGAATCTGCAATTATCTCAAAATATTTAATGAAGAACATAAAACTGGTTATTTTGTCTTTCACTTCAGTTCAGTTCAGTCGCTCAGTCGTGTCTGACTCTTTGCGACCCCATGAATCACAGCATGCCAGGCCTCCCTGTCCATCACCAATTCCCGGGTTCACTCAAACTTACATCCATCAAGTCAGTGATGCCATCCAGCCATCTCATCCTCTGTAGTCCCCTTTTCCTCCTGCCCCAAATCCCTCCCAGCATCAGAGTCTTTTCCAATGACTCACCTCTTCGCATGAGGTGGCCAAAGTACTGGAGTTTCAGCTTTAGCATCAGTCTTTCCAAAGAAATCTCAGGGCTGATCTCTTTTAGAATGGACTAGTTGGATCTCCTTGCAGTCCAAGGGACTCTCAAAAGTCTTCTCCAACACCACAGTTCAAAAGCATCAATTCTTCAGCGCTCAGCCTTCTTCACAGTCCAACTCTCACATCCATACATGACCACTGGAAAAACAATAGCCTTGACTAGATGGACCTTTGTTGGCAAAGTAATGTCTCTGCTTTTGAATATGCTATCTAGGTTGGTCATAACTTTCTTTTTTTAATATTTTTATTTTTACTTTATTTTACTTTACAATTCTGTATTGGTTTTGCCATACATTGACATGGATCCACCACGGGTGTACCTGCGTTCCCAAACATGAACCCCCCTCCCACCTCCCTCCCCATAACGTCTCTCTGGGTCATCCCCGTGCACCAGCCCCAAGCATGCTCTATCCTGCATCGGACATAGACTGGAGATTCGATTCTTACATGATAGTATACATGTTTCAATGCCATTCTCCCAAATCATCCTACCCTCTCCCTCTCCCTCTGAGTTCAAAAGTCTGCTATACACATCTGTGTCTTTTTTGCTGTCTTGCATACAGGGTCATCATTGCCATCTTTCTAAATTCCATATATATGTGTTAGTATACTGTATTGGTGTTTTTCTTTCTGGCTGGCTTCACTCTGTATAATCGGCTCCAGTTTCATCCATCTCATCAGAACTGATTCAAATGTATTCTTTTTAACAGCTGAGTAATACTCCATTGTGTACATGTACATGTACATGTACACAATGGTCATAACTTTCCTTCCAAGGAGTAAGCATCTTTTAATTCCATGGCTGCAATCACCATCTGCAGTGATTTTGGAGCCCCCCAAAATAAAGCTGATACTGTGTTTCCACTGTTTCCCCATCTATTTCCCATGAAGTGATGGAACCAGATGCCATGATCTTAGTTTTCTGAATGTTGACCTTTAAGCCAACATTTTCACTCTCCTCCTTCGCTTTCATCAAGAGGCTTTTTAGTTCCTCTTCACTTTCTGCCATAAGGGTGGTGTCATCTACATATCTGAGGTTATTGATATTTCTCCCAGCAATCCCAGGTTGGGAAGATCCCTTGGAGAAGGAAATGGCTACCCACTCGAATATTCTTGCCTGGAGAATTCCATGGACAGAGGAACCAGGAAGGTTATAGTTCATGGGGTGGCAAAGAGTCAGACATGACTGTGTGACTTACACTTACACTGTCTTGATTAGAGGCTTAATCACTAAGTTGTGTCTGACTCCACAACCCCGTGGTCTGTATGTTACCAGACTGCTCTGCCCATGGAATTTTACAGGCAAGAATACTGGAGTGGGTTGCCATTTCCTTCTCCAGGGGATCTTCCCAACTCAGGGGTCGAACCCAGGTATCCTACACTGCAGGCAGATTCTCTTTTTTTAATATAAATTAATATATTTTATTTGGAGGCTAATTACTTTACAATATTGTATTGGTTTTGCCATACATTGACATGAATCTGCCACAGGTGTACACGTGTTCCCCATCCTGAACTCCCCTCCCACCTCCCTCCCCATACCATCCCTCTGGGTCATCCCAGTGCACCAGCCCCGAGCATCCTGTATCATGCATCGAACCTGGACTGGCAATTTGTTTCTGTGTCTCTTTGCTGTCTCACATACAGGGTTATCGTTACCATCTTTCTAAATTCCATATATCTGCATTAATATAATGTATTGGTGTTTTTCTTTCTGGCTTACTTCACTCTGCACAATAGGCTCCAGTTTCATCCACCTCATTAGAACTGATTCAAATGTATTCTTTTTAACGGCTGAGTAATACTCCATTGTGTATATGTACCACAGCTTTCTTATCCGCTCATCTGCTGATGGACATCTAGGTTGCTTCCATGTCCTGGCTATTATAAACAGTGCTGCAATTAACATTGGGGTACACGTGTCTCTTTCAATTCTGGTTTCTTCGATGTGTATGCCCAGCAGTGGGATTGCTGGGTCATAAGGCAGTTCTATTTGCAATTTTATAAGGAATCTCCACACTGTTCCCCATAGTGGCTGTACTATTTTGCTTTCCCACCAGCAGTGTAAGAGGGTTCCCTTCTCTCCACACCCTCTCCAGCTTTATTGCTTGTAGACTTTTGGATAGCAGCCATTCTGACTGACGTGAAATGGTACCTCATTGTGGTTTTGATTTGCATTTCTCTGGTAATGAGTGATGTTGAGCATCTTTTCATGTGTTTGTTAGCCATCTGTATGTCTTCTTTGGAGAAATGTCTGTCTAGTTCTTTGGCCCATTTTTTGATTGGGTCATTTATTTTTCTGGAGTTGGGCTGCAGGAGTTGCTTGTATATTTTTGAGATTAATTATTTGTCAGTTGCTTCATTTGGTATTATTTTTGCCCATTCGGAAGTCTCTCTTTTCACCTTGCTTATAGTTTCCTTTGTTGTGTAGAAGCTTTTAATTTTAATTAGGTCCCATTTGTTTATTTTTGCTTTTATTTCCAATATTCTGGGAGGTGGGTCATAGAGGATCCTGCTGTGATTTATGTCGGAGACTGCCTATGTTCTCTTCTAAGAGCTTTATAGTTTCTCGCCTTATGTTTAGAATTTAATCCATTTTGACTTTATTTTTGTGTATAGTGTTAGAAAGTGTTCTAGTTTCATTCTTTTACAAGTAGTTGACGAGTTTTCCCAACACCACTTGTTAAAGAGATTGTCTTTTCTCCATTGATAGTCTTGCCTCCTTTGTCAAAGATAAGGTGTCCATAGATGCGTGGATTTATCTCTGGGCTTTCTATTTTGTTCCATTGATTTATATTCCTGTCTTTTTGCCAGTACCATACTGTCTTGATGACTGTGGCTTTTAGGTAGAGCCTGAAGTCAGCAATCTCAAGATTGCTTTGGCTATTCGAGGTTTTTGATATTTCCATACAAATTGTGAAATTATGTGTTCTAGCTCTATGAAAAATACTGTTGTTAGCTTGATAGGGATAGCTTGCTTTGGGTAGTATACTCATTTTCACTATATTGATTCTTCTGATCCATGAACATGGTATATTTTTTCCATCTATTAGTGTCCTCTTTGATTTCTTTCACCAGTGTTTTATAGTTTTCCAAATATAGGTCTTTTGTTTCTTTAGGTAGATATATTCCTAAGTATTTTATTCTTTTCATTGAAATGGTGAATGGAATTGTTTCCTTTATTTCTCTTTCTATTTTCTCATTATTAGTGTATAGGAATGCAAGGGATTTTTGTGTGTTGATTTTATATCTTGCAACTTTACTATATTCATTGATTAGCTCTATAATTTTCTGGTGAGGTCTTTAGGGTTTTCTATGTAGAGGATCATGTCATCTGCAAACAGTGAGAGTTTTACTTCTTCTTTTCTAATTTGGATTCCTTTATTTCTTTTTCTGCTCTGATTGCTGTGGCCAAAATTCCAAAACTAGTGAGTGTGGGCACCCTTGTCTTGTTCCTGACTTTAGGGGAAAGGCTTTCAATTTTTCACCACTGAGGATAATGTTTGCTATGGGTCTGTCATATATAGCTTCTATTATGTTGAAGTATGTTCCTTCTATTCCTGCTTTCTGGAGAGTTTTTATCATAAATGGATGTTGAATTTTGTCAAAGGCTTTCTCTGCATCTATTGAAATAATCATATGGCTTTTATTTTTCAATTTGTTAATGTGGTGTATTACATTGATTGATTTGTGGATATTGAAGAATCCTTGCATCCCTGGGTTAAAGCCCACCTGGTCATGTATGATCTTTTTAATGTGTTGTTGGATTCTGATTGCTAGAATTTTGTTAAGGATTTTTGCATCTATGTTCATCAGTGATATTGGCCTGTAGTTTTCTTTTTTGTGGCATCTTTGTCAGGTTCTGGTATTAGGGTGATGGTGGTCTCATAGAATGAGTTTGGAAGTTTACCTTCCTCTGCAATTTTCTGGAAGAGTTTGAGTAGGATAGGTGTTAGCTCTTCTCTAAATTTTTGGTAGAATTCAGCTGTGAAGCCATCTGGACCTGGGCTTTTGTTTGCTGGAAGATTTCTGATTACAGTTTCAATTTCTGTGCTTTGATGGTCTGTTAAGATTTTCTATTTCTTCCTGGTTCAGTTTTGGAAAGTTGTACTTTTCTAAGAATTTGTCCATTTCTTCCACGTTGTCCTTTTTATTGGCATATAATTGCTGATAGTAGTCTCTTATGATCCTTTGTAATTCTGTGTTGTCTGTTGTGATCTCTCCATTTTCATTTCTAATTTTATTGATTTGACTTTTCTCCCTTTGTTTCTTGATGAGTCTGGCTAATGGTTTGTCAATTTTATTTATCCTTTCAAAGAACCAGCTTTTGGCTTTGTTGAATTTTGCTATGGTCTCTTGTTTCTTTTGCATTTATTTCTACCCTAATTTTTAAGATTTCTTTCTTTCTACTAACCCTGGGGTTTTTCATTTCTTCCTTTTCTAGTTGCTTTAGGTGTAGAGTTAGGTTATTTATTTGACTTTTTTCTTGTTCCTTGAGGTATACCTGTATTGCTATGAACCTTCCGCTTAGCACTGCTTTTACAGTGTCCCACAGGTTTTGGGTTGTTGTGTTTTCATTTTCATTTGTTTCTATACATATTTTGCTTTCTGTTTTGATTTCTTCTTTGATTTGTTGGTTATTTAGTAGCGTGTTGTTCAGCCTCCATATGTTGGAACTTTTAATAGTTTTTCTCCTGTAATTGAGATCTAATCTTACTGTATTGTGGTCAGAAAAGATGCTTGGAATGATTTCAAGTTTTTTGAATTTACCAAGGCTAGATTTATGGCCCAGGATGTGATCTATCCTGGAGAAGGTTCTGTGTGTGCTTGAGAAAAAGGTGAAATTCATTGTTTTGGGGTGAAATGTCCTACAGATATCAATTAGGTCTAACTGGTGTATTATATCATTTAGTTTATGTTTCCTTGTGAATTTTCTGGTTAGTTGATCTATCCATAGGTGTGAGTGGGGTATTAAAGTCTCCCACTATTATTGTGTTTTTGTTAATTTCCCCTTTCATACTTGTTAGCATTCGTCTTACGTATTGCAGTGTTCCTATGTTGGGTGCATATATATTTACAATTGTTATATCTTCTTCTTGGATTGATCCTTTGATCATTATGTATGTCCTTCTTTGACTCTTTTCACAGCCTTTGTTTTAAAGTCTATTTTATCTAATATGAGTATTGCTACTCCTGCTTTCTTTTGGTCTCTATTTGCATGGAATATCTTTTTCCAAACCTTCACTTTCAGTCTGCATGTGTCCCTTGTTTTGAGGTGGGTCTCTTGTAGACAACATATATAGGGGTCTTGTTTTTGTATCCATTCAGCCAGTCTTTGTCTTTTGGTTGGGGCATTCAAACCATTTACATTTAAGGTAATTATTGATAAGTATGATCCCATTGCCATTTACTTTTTTGTTTTGGGTTGGAGTTTATACACCCTTTCTGTGTTTCCTGTCTAGAGAAGATCCTTTAGCATTTGTTGGAGAGCTGGTTTGGTGGTGCTGAATTCTCTCAGCTTTTGCTTGTCTGTAAAGCTTTTGATTTCTCCTTCATATTTGAATGAGATCCTTGCTGGGTACAGTAATCTGGGCTGTAGGTTATTTTCTTTCATCACGTTAAGTATGTCCTGCCATTCTCTCCTTGCCTGAAGAGTTTCTATTGAAAGATCAGCTGTTATCCTGATGGGAATCCCCTTGTGTGTTATTTGTTGTTTTTCCCTTGCTGCTTTTAATATTTGTTCTTTGTGTTTGATCTTTGTTAATTTGATTATGTGTCTTGGGGTGTTTCACCTTGGGTTTATCCTGTATGGGACTCTCTGGGCTTCTTGGACTTGGGTGGTTATTTCCTTCCCCATTTTAGGGAAGTTTTCAACTATTATCTCCTCAAGTATTTTCTCATGGTCTTTCTTTTTGTCTTCTTCTTCTGGGACTCCTATGATTCAAATGTTGGGGCATTTCATTGTCCCAGAGGTCTCTGAGATTGTCCTCATTTCTTTTTTTTTTTTTTCCTGTTTCATTTATTTCCAACATTCTATCTTCTATCTCACTTATCCTATCTTCTGCCTCAGTTGTTCCACTGTTGGTTCTCTCCAGAGTATTTTTGATCTCACTTATTGCATTATTCATTATATGTTGACTCTTTTTTATTTCTTCTAGGTCCTTGTTAAACCTTTCTTGCACCTCTCAATCCTTGTCTCCAGGCTATTAATCTGTAACTCCATTTTGTTTTCAAGATTTTCAATCATTTTCACTATCATTATTTGGAATTCTTTATCAGGTAGATTCCCTATCTCTTCCTCTTTTGTTTGGTTTGGTGGGCATTTATCCTGTTCCTTTACCTGCTGGGTATTTCTCTGCCTCTTCATCTTGTTTATATTGCTGTGTTTGGGGTGGCCGTTCCATATTCTGGCAGTTTGTGGAGTCCTCTTTATTGTGGAGTTTCCTCACTGTGGGTGGGGTTGGACAGGTGGCTTGTCTAGGTTTCCTGGTTAGGGAAGCTTTTGTGGGTGTTCTGGTGGGTGGAGCTGGATTTCTTCTCTCTGGAGTGCAATGAAGTGTCTAGTAATGAGTTATGAGATGTCAGTGGGTTTGGAGTGACTTTGGGCAGTCTATATATTGAAGCTCAGGACTATGTTCCTGTGTTGCTGGAGAATTTGCATGGTATGCCTCGCTGTGGAACTTGTTGGCCCTTGGGTGGTGCTTGGTTTCAGTGTAGGTATGGAGGCGTTTGATGAGCTCCTATCAATTAATGTTCCCTGGAGTCAGGAGTTCTCTGGTGTTCTCAGGATTTGGACTTAAGCCTCCTGCCTCTGGTTTTCAGTCTTATTCTTAAAGTAGCCTTATGACTTCTCCATCTATACAGCACTGATGATAAAACATCTAGGTTAGTGATGAAAAGTTTATCCACAGTGAGGGACACTTGAAGAGGTACACAGAGTTACATGGAAAAGAAAAGAGGGAGGAGGGAGGTAGAGGTGAAAAGGAGGAGAAGAGGGGGAATCAAAAGAGGAGAGAGCAAGCTAGCCAGTAATCAATTCCTTATGTGTGCTCCACAATCTGGATCCCTCAGAGATGTTCACGGAGTTACACAAAGAAGAGAAGAGGGAGGAAGGGGACAGAGGTGGCCAGCAGGATAAAGGGGGGAATCAAGAGGGGAGAGACAGATCCAGCCAGTAATCAGTTCCCTAACTGTTCTCCACTGTCTGGAAGACACAAAGAGATTCACAGAGTTGGGTAGAGAAGGAAAGGGGGAGAGGGGAGATAGAGGTGACCTGGTGGAGAAAAAGGAGAGTCCAAAGGGGGAGAGAGCAGTCAAGCCAGTAATCTCACTCCCAAGTAAAAATGGGTACTGAAGATTGGGTTCTTAAAAGTACAAAATTGATAACTAATACCAAAAAAGAATGATTAAAAATCTAGAGTAGAGGTTGGATTCTCAAAAATACAATATTAAAGAAAAAAAAGTCACAAAAATTATAAAATATATATATATGAAGTTTACTTTAAAAAGAGTCTTTTTTTTGCAAAGTAATAGTAGGCTATAAAAATGAAAATTAAAGGAGTAATAGAGGACTTAAAAATAAAAAAAAAAATAAAGAATGATAATACTAAAAATAAGTCTAGCACTTTCTCTGGCGTTTTTGTGGACAGTGTGGGGTCAGTTCATTTTCAGATAGTTCCTTGATCCGGCTTATACTTCTCAAGATCTATAGGCCATTTCCTATGTAGTCGGTGCTAACTACAGGGTTCTAATCTATTGTACCTGTCACTTCCAGGGCAGTTCCTTCTGTTTCAGCTTCTTCTGTTTGCTGGTCTCTTCAGTGTCTAATTTCCACCCTGACCCAAGAGGGCGAAGGTGGTCATTTTTTTAGGCTCACTTGTTCAGTCTTACTGTGGGGAGGGAGGAACACTGCAAACAAATTTAATTGGCATCTGTGGGGAGTGCTCACAGTGTCTTGGCCACACTGGGTTTGCCCCCACTCATGGCATGTGTGCTTTCCCAGTCTACACTGCTCAGGCTCTAGGTTGCTTTGCCAGGAACTGTCTGAGGCATGCACTTCCCAGGTCTAAGCCACTCAGGTTCAGGTACTCGGGTACTCCTCAAAGGCGCAGACTCAATTGGGCCTGCGTTTTGTGTCCTTCCCAGGTCCAAGCCACTCAGGTGACCAGGTGTTTGGCGAATGTGGCAGCTGTGACTTAACGCCTCCCCCATCCCTGCCACTCGGTTTTCTGGGTGTACTACTGGCGCAACTTCTCAGGTGGATGTCAACCATCCAGAATCCCAAGAAATCTTGGTTAACAATGAAGCCTGGTTGCAGTTTGGTAGATGATGCCTCTCTGGGGCTGCGATTGCCCCCTACAGCTCGGGCTGCCCTTGCCTGCAGGCAGATTCTTTACTGACTGAACTACCAAGGAATTCCACCTTTAGAAAGATGGATATATGCATATCTACATACTTCTGCACAGATGACCTGCCTAAATTCTTTTTGGACTACAAACTTTTATTTCAGAAAAATGAAATATGCAAACACTGGCCCATGCATTGATTATGTTGAATATCTTAAACTTGATGATATTTTATTTAATTTGAAGAGTTATTTATGTATTATTTTGAAGACCTTAAGAAAGATTGTTTCTGAAAGCTGCGGCAGTGTCATGGTTAAAAAGCATGAACTTGGAAGTCAGATTGCCTGGTTTGAATCCCCTCTATCACATGAATAATGAATTTGAGTAGGTTATTTAATCAGTCTTCCCCAATTTGCTCCTAAAATAAAGACAATAGTAACTATCTCATAGCATTGTTATAAGGACTAGACAAATTAATACACAGAAAACACACAGAATACAGCCTGACATACAGTAGAACTATGTGTTAGCTGCTGCTATGAAGATAATGATGATGCTGTTTTACTAGCATCAACTTATAGAAAACTCATGTCAGCCCTAGTTGTAGGTATCATTATTGGTCTCATCTTAGATGACTAGATGATATATCTTGTCCAGGTAAAGCTTCTCCTGTTTCAGTTCAGTTCAGTTGCTCAGTCGGGTCCGACTCTTCATGATACCATGAACCACAGCATGCCAGACATCTCTGTTCATCACCAACTCCGGGGGTCCACCCAAACCCATGTCTACTGAGTTGATAATGCCATCCAACCATCTTATCCTCTGTCACCCCCTTCTCGTCCTGCCCTCAGTCTTTCCCATTGAAAGGGTCATTTCCATGGGTCTTTTCCAATAAATCAGCTTTTCACATGAGGTGGCCAACGT
The DNA here is from genome assembly GCF_023091745.1 of Budorcas taxicolor. Lineage (NCBI taxonomy): Eukaryota > Metazoa > Chordata > Mammalia > Artiodactyla > Bovidae > Budorcas > Budorcas taxicolor. The sequence goes on from NC_068911.1 coordinate 131,578,751, forward strand.
ATTTGAGTTTTAGCTTTAACATCAGTCCTTCCAATGAATACCCAGGACTGATCTCCTTTAGGATGGACTGGTTGGATCTCCTGGCAGTCCAAGGGACTCTCAAGAGTCTTCTCCAACACCACAGTTTAAAAGCATCAATTCTTTGGTGCTCAGCTTTCTTTATAGTCCAACTCTCACATCCATACATGACCCCTGGAAAAACCATAGCCTTGACTAGACAGACTTTTGTTGAGAAAGTAACGTCTCTGCTTTTTAATATGCTATCTAGATTGATCATAAATTTTCTTCTAAGGAGTAGGTGTCTTTTAATTTCATGGCAATCAATGAATGGCTATAATCACCATCTGTAGTGATTTTGGAGCCCCCCAAAATAAACTCAGCCACTGTTTCCACTGTTTCTCCATCTATTTCCCATGAAGTGATGGGACCGGATGCCATGGTCTTCGTTTTCTGAATGTTGAGCTTTAAGCCAACTTTTTCATTCTCCTCTTTCCCTTTCATCAAGAGGTCCTTTAGTTCTTTCTGCCATAAGGATGGTGTCATCTGCATATCTGAGGTTATTGATATTTCTCCCAGCAATCTGGATTTCAGCTTGTGCTTCTTCCAGCCCAGCATTTCTCATAATGTACTCTGCATAGAAGTTAAATAAGTAGGGTGACAATATACAGCCTTGATGTACTCCTTTACCTATTGGGAACCACTCTGTTGTTCCATGTCCAGTTCTAACTGTTGCTTCCTGACCTGCATACAGGTTTCTAAAGAGGCAGGTCAGGTGATCTGGTATTCCCATCTCTTTCAGAATTTTCCCAGTTTATTGTGATCCACACAGTCAAAGGCTTTGGCATAGTCAATAAAGCAGAAATAGATGTTTTTCTGGAACTTCTTGCTTTATTGATGATCCAGCAATTGGCAAGTTGATCTCTGGTTCCTCAGCCTTTCTAAATTCAGCTTGAACAACTGGAAATTCATGGTTCATGTATTGCTGAAGCCTGGCTTGGAGAATTTTGAGCATTAATTTACTAGCATGTGAGATGAGTGCAATTGTGCAGTAGTCTGAGCATTCTTTGGCATTGCCTTTCTTTGGGATTGGAATGAAAATTGACCTTTTCCAGTCCTGTGGTCACTGCTGAGTTTTCCAAACTTGCTGGCATATTGAGTGCAGCACTTTCACAGCATTATCTTTCAGGATTTGAAATAGCTCCACTAAACTTCCATCAGCTCCACTAGCTTTGTTCATAGTGATGCTTCTTAAGGCCCACTTGACTTCACATTCCAGGACGTCTGGCTCTAGATGAGTGATCACACCATCATGATTATCTGGGTCGTGAAGCTCTTTTTTGTACAGTTCTGTGTATTCTTCCACCTCTTCTCAATATCTTCTGCTTCTGTTAGGTCCATACCATTTCTGTCTTTTATTGAGCCCTTCTTTGCATGAAATGTTTCCTTAGTACCTCTAATTTTCTTGAAGAGATCTCTAGTGTTTCCCATTCTGTTCTTTTCCTCTATTTCTTAGCATTGATACTGAGGAAGGCTTTCTTTTCTCTCCTTGCGTCTTTGGAACTTTGCATTCAAATGGGTATATCTTTCCTTTTCTCCTTTGCTTTTCACTTCTCATCTTTTCACAGCTATTTGTAAGGCCTCCCCAGGCAGCCATTTTGCTTTCTTGCTTTCTTTTTCTTGGGGATGCTCTTGATCCTTGTCTCCTGTACAATGTCACAAGCCTCCGTTCATATTCACCAGGCACTCTATCAGATCTAGTCCCTTAAATCTATTTCTCACTACCACTGTATAATCATAAAGAATTTGATTTATGTCATACCTGAATGGTCTAGTGGTTTTCTTCACTTTCTTCAATTTCAGTCTGAATTTGGCAATAAGGTTTTCATGATCTGAGCCACAGTCAGCTCCCAGTCTTGTTTTTCCTGAATGTATAGAACTTCTCCATCTTTGGCTGCAAAGAATATAATGAATCTGATTTCAGTGTTGACTGTCTGGTGATGTCCATGTGTAGAGTCTTTTCTCGTGTTGTTGGAAGAGGGTGTTTGCTATGAGCAGTGCGTTCTCTTTGCAAAACTCTATTAGCCTTTGCCCTGCTTCATTCTGTACTCTAAGGCCAAATTTGCCTGTTACTCCAGGTGTTTCTTGACTTCCTACTTTTGCATTCCAGCCCCCTATAATGAAAAGGACATCTTTTGGGAGTGTCAGTTCTAGAAGGTGTTATAGGTCTTCATAGAACCATTCAACTTCAGCTTCTTCAGCTTTACTGGTCAGGGCATAGACTTGGATTACCGTGATATTGAATACTTTGCCTTGGAAACAAACAGAGATGATTCTGTCATTTCTGAGATTGCATCCAAGTACTACATTTTGGACTCTTGTTGACTATGATGGCTACTCCATTTCTTTTAAGGGATTCCTGCCCACAGTAGTTGATATAATGGTCATGTGAGTTAAATTCACCCATTCCAGTCCCTCTTAATTTGCTGATTCCTAGAATGTTGATGTTCACTCCTGTCATCTCCTGTTTGACTACTTCCATTTTGCCTTGATTCATGGACCTAACACTCCAGGTTCCTATGCAATATTGCTCTCTATAGCATTGAAACTTGCTTCTATCATGAGTCCCATCCACAACTGGGTATTGTTTTTGCTTTGGCTCTATCCCTTCATTCTTTGTGGAGTTATTTCTCCACTGATCTCCAATAGCCTATTGCGCACCTACCTTTTGGAAGGACTCTAATCACTCTACTATCAGTTTGCTAGTGAGATAGTCCAGAATTTTATTTTGTAAGAAAATAATGTTATGTTTTATTAGGCAAAGAAACACCTGATTTTCTATTTAAATAATAATGATTTTAGAAACAACACTACAAAACATTTTTCAAAAAGCCAACAGGTTTTCTTCTTAGGTTTCCATTGTTGATTCTGCTGGTTTTGGGAGGCATCTTTCCCCTGGTATTTTGGTCTTTCAGTTTTTCAGCCCGGATAAACCCAAAGTGAGAGGTGTAGAAAAACAAAGGAGAGGAAGCCAACCCAAAGTGCATTTTCAAAGCTCTGGAAAAGCTGAGGTTTGATTTCAGTCCAAAAAGGGTCAAGATTCAGGTCAAATCTTATTTTATATAAAATGACTGGCTTCGTTTTAAAGCAATCTAGTAGTTACAATTGTGGTAGTTTCTGGTTTTAGCTATCCTTTGAGAATAAATGCTGAAATTAATCTTTTCAATGGAAAGGGGACTCAACAATGTACCACAGCTACCAAAACAGGGACTTCCTGGCAAAGAATGACCATTTGTTAAACTGATTATCATGTGTAGTAAAGAGATTTTTTTGTTGCTGTTGTATTGAGTATGTGAAAGTGGGCATATGTTTGCCAGGTATATATGTGTGTGTAAAAAACCATTTCCAAATTGGAAAATTGAAATCTTCATCAAGTGATAGTGTAGCATGATTATTAAAAGTTCAGACTTTGGGCCCAGGCTTGGCTTTGCACTTAAACATATGTGACCTTATGAGAATGAAAATAAAAGAACAGTAGCTGCCATATCAACCTGTTTTAGAGAATAAACAGTGAATTTATACAAAGCACCTAGAAGACTGTATGGTAAATATTTAGAAAAGGCTTAATAAAATTTGGCTGTGCTACAAAATGCATAATTAACTGCTGACCATGTGCTGAGTTCAGACTACCTTATTTATATAAATAATTTTCCTTAATATTAGTCATTTCGTTCTAGTTATAGCAGTTAGACATATGCAAGACAATATACTAATAGCATAATTAAAGACACAGAAGAAATAAAGTGAATCAATTAGAAATGCATTTGGCTGCAAATTACAAAACACCTCCACTATAGTTGTTTTTTTTTTTTTTTCAAACTAAGGATTGAATTTCTCACATAGAGAGTTTAGGGCTAGTTTACTGCTAGTGTTAGAATACTGACTATTGCTAATATTTTTGCAGGTTTCTCAACATCTTCCTAATAGAGAGTCCATCACCTCTTCCTTTAAATTAGGAAGATCTTAGGAGAGGCAGTGCAAATGTTCAGGCAAGCTAAATCTTTCCCAGAAGCTACACTCTCTGCCAGACTTTTTCCAAATGTTTTTGAACATCCATTAAAAATGCAAATAATATTTTTTTCCTGAGTTACATGACATGCTTAGTTGCAAGGTAATCTGGAATAGGAGGGCGTAAGGTAACCATGATTGATCTAACCCATTTATGATCCATTACTTTGGGTCTGGACATATTTTTAGGGGGGTGGGGAACGAAGAAGAATAAGGAAAGAAAGCAGAGCTCTGTTTGCAATTATGAGGAAATCACTGTTGAGGAGATAGCCAATGGTGTTTGCCATTCATAGCCTTAGGGAACACAGTGAAAGAGAATATGGGTTAATGAGATAAGGCTTTCAAGGGGCAAAAGGTAGAAGAAAGAATGTTTTAAATGAAATGTTGACAGTGAATCAGTAGAAATATCTCCAGGAAAAAACAGAGTCTAGAAGAAGCCTTAAGGTGTTTGAAATGAATAAATGTGAAGCCATGTGGAGGAGTTAGTTTTGGATGAAACAATTTATTAATTTCCTTGTTTAAGTCTCTCAAACTGACCAGCCAGTAAATGGTCAAGAATTTGAGATTTCCAGACCTCAATAGATGTTTCTCCAAAGAAGACATACACATGGTTAACAGGCACACGAAAAGATGTTCAACATTGCTAATTCTTATCAGAGATATGTAAATCAAAACTACAATTTGTTTCTGAGGTACCTTACACTGGTCAGAATGGCCAACATCTAAAAGCTTAAAAATAATAAATGCTGGAAAGGGTGTGGAGAAAGCAACCCTCCCAAACAGTTGATGGAAATGTAAATTGGTACAACCACTATGGAGAATATATGGACGTTCCTTAAAATAAAAATAAAGTTACTATATAATCCAGCAATCCCACTTCAGGGTATATCTGTAGAAAACACAAAAACTCTAGCTCGAAAAGATACATGCACCCCAATATTCACCTCAGAACTATTCACAATAATCAAGACATGGAAGCAATCTAAATGTCCATTTCTCTGTTTATGAATATATATATATATATATATATATATATATATATATACATACATATATATATATATATAAAACTATGCATACATATATGTCAGGGAATGTTTACCAGTAGGATTCCTGTGTGCTGTTTCCTGTCTGTCATGAGCCCTCTGTTCCTTGTTAGTTCCAGGTAACAGAAGCGAGTGGAGTGGCATGCTGCTCCCAGGACTGAGGTCATGAGGTGGAACGCATGCATAGAATTCCCTTCATTAGCTTTTCCATATGGTGAAAGTGATTATTTATGACCCTCTTTTTTTGATATGCATTGTCTTCTGGTTTTATTATCTCTATTACTCCTTGTTTCCTTGGTAACTTGTAAAGTCTGGTCTTTTGGTCTTTATCTGAAGAAACTACCTTGTAAAATAGTATATATACTCACACAGAGTTCAATAAAGCACCCTTGTTCCGTCAGAACCTGGGTCATGTGTCCTTCTTTCTTTCTTTCTTTCTCTCTCTCTCTCTCCCTCCCTCCCTCTGGCTAATTCTCTGGAGCATGGAAGCCTGCTGAGCTCACTTTCCTGCCCAGGCTTTCAAGACCTCTTCGAGAGGCTGCTCTGTGCCTACGTGAGTGGTACAAGCCCTGTCCTAGGGCTTTATTGGTTCTCTGCATAACCCAGGGAATATTAGCCTCTTTCCTTCTTTCACTTTCTTATCATTGACTCTGGACCATCAGGTTCTGGTCCATTAAAGGACTGCAACACGGATATATTACACAGCCATAAAAACGTATGAAATAATGCCAATGCCATTTGGAGCAACATGGATAGAGCTACAGATTATCATACTGAGTGAAGTAAGTTAGAGGAAGGCAACTATCATATGATATCACTTATATGTGAATCTTAAAAAAAATGATACAAATGAACCTATTTATAAATCAGATACAGACTGACAGACATTGAAAACAAAATTATGCTTACCAAAGGAAAAAGGGAAAGGGGAGAGATTATGAGTTTGGGATTAATGTGCTACTTTATATATAAGATAGATAAGCAACAAAAACTTAGTGTACAGTACAGGGAATTATATTCAGTATCTCGTAATAACCTATAATAGAAAAAAAATCACTTTCTATATGCCTAAGACTAATACAACATTGTAAATCAACTATACTTCAATTGCAGCCATGAGATTAGAAGATGCTCACTCCTTAGAAGGAAAGTTATGACCAATGTAGACAGCATATTAAAAATCAGAGACATTACTTTACCAACAAAGGTCCGTCTAATCAAGGCTATGGTTTTTCCAGTGGTCTTGTATGAATATGAGAGTTGGACTATAAAGAAAGCTGAGCGCCAAAGAATTGATACTTTTAAACTGTGGTGTTGGAGAAGACTCTTGAGAGTCCCTTGGACTGCCAGGAGATCCAACCAGTCCATCCTAAAGGAGATCAATCCTGAGTGTTCATGGGAAGGACTGATGTTGAAGCTGAAACTCAAATACTTTGGCCACCTGATGCAAAGAGTTGACTCATTGGAAAAGATCCTGATGATGGTTAAGATTGAGGGCAGGGGGGGAGGACGGGATGACAGAGGGTGAGATGATTGGATGGTATCTTTGACTCAATGGACATGGGTTTTGGTGAACTCTGGGTGATGGACAGAGAGGCCTGGTGTCCTGCAGTTCATGGGGTCACAAATAGTCAGACCTGACTGAGCAACTGAACTGAACTGATACTTCAATTAAAAAAAACTTTTTTTAAAGCATTTGGGATTCTGGAGATATGTAGATAAACTGGAGATATGCTTTCCTTTCAAGCATCCACCATTTGCAAAAATGGAAAACCTCAATAAATTTCAATATTAAACTGCATTGTTTAATAAAAACAAAATAAAGCTAGAAATTAGTAACAGATGTATCAAAAATACTTCAACTTGGATATTAAGTATATGTATCCATATTTATACACACATAGTACATATAAATACATATATGTATGTGTATTAATTAAAAAATAAATCACAACTGCAATTATAAATTATTTTCAAATAAAAAATTATTTGAAGCTCTTAGTGTCAAGATATGTGAGATATAAACTAACACTATTCTTAGAGAAGATTCTTTAACTGAAAGGTTCTTCATTATTAAGCAGAAATCAAAGGAAACATCATTAATCAAGAAACCAAACAGGAAGAAAAGTGAACTAACTGATCCCACTTGGAGAAGTTGGAAAAAAGCAGCAAACAAAGAAAGTTTGAAAAGGAATTACTAAAAAATAAAACAAAATAAAGTAACGAATTCAGTTAAGTACAGTCACTCAGTCATATCTGACTCTTTGTGGCACCATGAAGCACAGCACGCAAGGCCTGCATGTCCATCACCAACTCCCAGTCTAACCAAATCCATGTCCATCAAATCGGTGATGCCACCAGCCATCTCATCCTCTGTCGTCCCCTTCTCCTCCTGCCCCCAATCCCTCCAGAATCAGAGTCTTTACCAACGAGTCAACTCTTCACATGAGGAGGCCAAAGTATTGGTTTCAGCTTCAGCAACAGTCCTTCCAATGAACAGCACTTTCACAGCATCATCTTTCAGGATTTGAAATAGCTCCACTAAAATTCCCTCACCGCCACTAGCTTTCTTGGTTATGATGCTTTCTAAGGCCCACTTGACTTCACATTCCAGGATGTCTGGCTCTAGGTGAGTGATCACACCATCGTGATTATCTGGGTCGTGAAGATCTTTTTTGTACAGTTCTGTGTATTCTTCTACCTCTTCTCAATATCTTCTGCTTCTGTTAGGTCCATTTCTGTCCTTTATCGAGCCCATCTTTGCATGAAATGTTTCCTTGGTATCTCTAATTTTCTTGAAGAGAAAATTAGTCTTTCCCATTCTGTTCTTTTCCTCTATTTTTTTGCATTGATCCCAGAGAAAGACTTGCTTATCTCTCCTTGCTATTCTTTGGAACTCTGCATTCAAATGGGTATATCTTTCCTTTTCTCCTTTGCTTTTCACTTCTCTTCTTTTCACAGCTATTTGTAGGGCCTCCTCAGACAGCCATTTTGCTTTTTTGCATTTCTTTTCCATGTGGTTCATCTTGATCCCTGTCTCCTGTACAATGTCACAAACCTCCATCCATAGTTCATCAGGCACTGTGTCTATCAGATCTAGTCCCTTAAATCTACTTCTCACTTCCACTGTATAGTCATAAGGGATTTTATTTAGATCATGCCTGAATGGTCTAGTGGTTTTCCCTACTTTCTTCAAATTAAGTCTGAATTTGGCAACAAGGAGTTCATGATATGAGCCACAGTCAGTTCCTGGTCTGGCTTTTGCTGACTGTATAGAGCTTCTCCATCTTTGGCTGCAAAGAATATAATCAATCTGATTTCAGTGTTGACCATCTGGTGATGTCCATATGTAGAGTCTTCTCTTGTGTTGTTGGAAGAGGGTGTTTGCTATGACCAGTGTGTTCTCTTGGCAAAACTCTGTTAGCCTTTGCCCTGCTTCATTCCGTACTCCAAGACCAGATTTTCCTGTTATTCCAGTGTTTCTTGACTTCTTACTTTTGCATTCCAGTCCCCTATAATGAAAAGGACATCTTTTTGGGGTGTCAGTTCTAAAAGGTCTTTTAGGTCTTCATAGAACTGTTCAATTTCAGCTTCTTCAGTGTTACTGGTGGGGCATAGGCTTGGATCACCATGATATTGAATGGTTTGCCTTGGAAATGAACAGAGATCATTCCATGGTTTTTGAGATTGCATCCAAGTACTGCATTTCAGATTCTTTTGTTGACCATGATGGCTACTCCATTTCTTCTAAGGGATTCCTGCCCACAGTAGTAGATATAATGGTCATCTGAGTTAAATTAGCCCATTCCAGTTTATTTTAGTTCGCTGACTCCTAGAATGTTGATGTTTACTCTTGCCATCTCCTATTTTACGTTTTCCAATTTGCCTCGATTCATGGACCTAACATTCCAGGTTCCTATGCAATATTACTCTCTATAGCATTCAACCTTGCTTCTATCACCAGTCACATCCACAACTGGATATTGTTTTTGCTTTGGCTCCATCCCTTCATTCTTTCTGGAGTTATTTCTCCACTGATCTCAAGTAGCATATTCAGCACTTACCGACCTGGGGAGTTCCTCTTTCAATATCCTATCATTTTGCCTTTCATATTGTTCATGGGGTTCTCAAGGCAAGAATACTGAAGTGATTTGCCATTCCCTTCTCCAGTGGACCACATTCTGTCAGACCTCTCCACCATGACCTGTCTGTCTTGGGTGACCCTACACAGAATGGCTTAGTTTCATTGAGTTAGAGAAGTCTGTGGTCTGTGTGATTAGATTGGCTAGTTTTCTGTGATTATAGTTTCAGTGTGTCTGCCCTCTGATGCCCTCTTGCAATACCTACCATCTTACTTGGGTTTCTCTTACCTTGGACGTTGGGTATCTCTTCACGGCTGTTCCAGTAAAGCACAGCTGCTGCTCCTTACCTTGGACAAATTCACGCCTCCTGACTTTGAACGTGGAGTAGCTCCTCTCTGCCCTCCTGTGCCCACGCAGCCATGGCTCCTTGGATGTGGGATTGCTCCTCTCTGCCGCCACCCCTGACCTCGGGCAAAGGGTAGCTCCTCTGGCTGCTCCTGTGCCATCACAGCCTGGCAGCTCTCAGTCACCTCCCCTGACCTTGGGTGTGGGGTAGCTCTTCTCAGCCATGCTTCAGATAATAGTAAGTAATAAATTGATAATATTCATGAATCCCCTTCATAGATTACTGCCTTATCATGGCAAAAGGGCTTGTGTAACTCAGTGAAAGTATGAGCCATGCCGTGCAAGGCAATCCAAGATGGATGGTCAAGGTGAAGAGTTCTGACAAAACGTGGTCTACTGGAGGAGGAAGTAGCAACCCACTCCAGTATTCATGCTGTGAGAACAGCACACAAAGTATGAAAAAGCAAAAAGATATGACTCCAGAAGATGAGCTCTACAGGTTAGGATTGTGTCCAATCTATTTCTGGGGAAGAGCAGAGGACAAAATATTAATAGCTTAAGAAAGAATGAGGTAGCTGGGCCAAATCAGAAATGATGCTCAGTTGTGTATGTGTCTGGTGGTGAAAGTAGTCTGATGCTTAAAGAACACTATTGCATAGGAACCTGAAATGTTAGGTCCATGAATCAAGGTAAATTGCATGTTATCAAGCAGGAGATGGCAAGAGTGAATATCAACATTTTAGAAATCAGTGAACTAAAAATGGGTGGGAATGAGTGAATTTAATTCAAGTGACCTTTATATCTACTACTGTGGGCAAGAATCCCTTAGAAAACAATGGAGAACCCCCCCACAGTCAACAAAAGAGTCCAAAATGCAGTGTGTGCACGTGTGCTCAGTCACGTCAGTCATGTCCGACTTGCTGCGACCCCATGGACCATGGCCTGTCAGGCTCCTCTGTCCGTGGGATTCTCCAGGCAAGAATATCTGAGTGGGTTGCCATTTCCTTTTCCAGTGATAAAGTATGAAGTGAAGTCGCTCAGTTGTGTCTGACTCTTTGCAACCCCAGGGACTGTAGCCTACCGGCCTCCTCCATCCATGGGATTTTCCAGGCAAGAGTACCTGGAAAATGGTAGAAATGGGTTGCCATTTCCTTCTTCCCAAAATGCAGTACTTGGGTGCAATCTCAAAGATGACAGAATGATCTTGGTTCATTTCCAGGGCAAAGATTTCAACATCACAGTAATCCAAGTCTATGACCCAACCACTAAGATGCCAAAGATGCTGAAGCTGAGTGATTTTATGAAGATCTACATAGAACTAACACTAAAAAAAGATGTCCTTTTTATCACAGGGGATTGGAATGCAAAAGTATGCAGTGAAGAGATATCTGGAGTAATAGGCAAGTTTGGCCTTGGAGTACAAAATGAAGCAGGGCAAAAGCTAACAGAGTTTTGTCAAGAGAACACACTGGTCATAGCAAACACTCTTTTCAACAACAGAAGAGATGACTCTACACATGGACATCATTAGATGGTCAATACCGAAATTAGATTGATTACATTCTTTGCAACCAAATATGGAGAAGCTCTATACAACAGCAAAAACAAGACCTGGAGCTGACTGTGGCTCAGATCATCAGCTCCTTATTGCAAAATTCTGGCTTAAATTGAAGAAAGTAGGGAAAACTACTTGGCCATTCAGGTATGACCTAAATCAAATCCCTTATGATTATACGGTGGAGGTGATGAATAGATTTAAGGGATTTGATCCGGTAGACAGAATGCCTTAAGAGATATGGACAGAGGTTCATAACATTGTACAGGAGGCAATGACCAAAATCATCCCAAAGGAAAAAAAATGCAGGAAAAGAAAGTAGTTGTCTGAGCGGGCTTTACAAATAGCTGAGGAAAGAAGAGAAGCAACAGGCAAGGAAGAAAGGGAAAGATATATCCAACTGAATGCAGAATTCCAGAGAACAGCAAGGAGAAATAAGGGCCTCCTTAAATGAACAGTGCAAAGAAATAGAGGAAAATACTGGAATTGGAAAGACTACAGATCTCTTGATGAAATTAAAAGATGCTCGCTCTTTGAAAGGAAAGCTATGATAAACCTAGACAACTTATTAAAAAGAAGAGATACGACTTTTTTGGCAAAGGTGCATGCATGCTAAGTTGCTTCAGTCTTGTCTTACTCTTTGCAACCCCAATCCAAGGCTGTCCATGATTTCACAGGCAAGGATACCGGAGTGGGTTGCCATGGCTTTCTCCGGGGGCTCTTCCTGACCCAGGGATTGAACCCCTATCTCTCAAGTCTCCTGCACTGGCAAGCACTAGTGCCACCTGGGAAGCCAACAAACATGTATATAGTCAAAGCTATGATTTTTCTAGTAGTCATGTACAGTTGTGAGAGTTGGACCATAAAGAAGCCTGAAGAATTGATGCTTTCAAATTTTGGTGCTGGAGAAAACTTTGAAAGTCCCTTGGACTGCAAAGAGATCAAATCAGTCGATCAAAGAGGAAATTCAACCCCAAATATTCATTGGAAGGACTGATGCTGAAGTTCCAATAGTTTGGCCACCTGATGCTTAGAGCTGACTCGTTGGTAAAGACCCTGATGCTGGGAAAGATTGAAGGCAAAAGAAGAAGCCAGTAGAGGATGAGTTGGTTAGCCTCACCGACTCAATGGACATGAATTTGAAAAAACTCTGGAAGATAATGAAAAACGGAGGATCCTGGCGTGCTCTAGTCAATGGGGTCTCAAAGAGCTGGGCATGACTTTATGAATTTAACTTGTAAACATTATTAAAAGCTATAACAAAACCTGAATATGTTAGTAACCATAGCAAATGCTAAGAAAATTGTCAAAGAAATTTCTCTTTGTTAATATTACTAGGCTCACAGAATTTCATGGAGAATTTCTTTCAGAAAAGCTTGACAGAAAATTCTTAAATCACTCAACAACTTTCATAGGATAAAAGGTAAAAGAAAATAAAAAGCTTTCCAAATGTAAGAAATTCTGGAAATTCTGATAGCAGAGATATCATCAGAAAATATAATCAATAAAAGATATAAGATAAAGAGAAACAAATAAGTATGATTTAAACTCACTTAAATTATAGTAAAAAACTCTTTAGTGAATTAACAGAGATAGAATTCAGCTATTGATTCAAAGAAAGCTCAATGTTAGGAAATTTATTAGCTGAGTTATCATACCTCTAGGATAAAGAGGAAAAAAAAAATCACAATCACTGTCTTAGTCGCTATTAATATATTTGATAATATTGAAGATCATCTATATTATAGTTAGTAAAAACCACTTTTAGTATACTAAAATTTTTAGGATTGTTTTCTAACAAGACAAATAAACTTTATAGGTAGTCAACGTTCAGCATCACACTTGTTGGTTTAACATTAGAAAAAAGTAAAAGAAAGTGTTAGTCGCACAGTCATGTCTGACTTTTGCAACCCTAAGGGCTGTAGTTGGCCTCCTCTGTCCTTGAAATTTTCCAGGCAGGACTACTGGAGTGGGTTGCCATTTCCTACTCCAGGGGATCTTCCTGACCCAGGGATTGAATCCGGGTCTCCTGCATTGCAGGTTGACCCATGAGGGAAGGAATACAGTCTTTGCAGTTTGACCCACAAGGGAAGCACTAGAAGAAATGCATTTAAAATCAGGTAAAACCTGAAACCAACACAATTTTGTAAATCAATTATACTGCAAGTTTAAAAAATTAAAATAATAGGACAATATATTATAGAAATGCAGTAGATCATCTAATAAACCTCTCAAGCTACACAGCTATCTTGTATACCCATCATTACCTCTAGAAAAATGATATAGCCAAGAATCCCATTAATTGTGATAGTTAAAAGAGCTAAATGTCAGGTTTCAAATTTGTTAAGAAGTTCCCAAGTTTTATCCAGAACTTATAATTTACTAAAGGGCTTTTCAATAAAGACATAGTTAAATCAAAACATACCTTATTCTTAGCTATAAAATTTAAATAGTATAAACACATACAATCTTCTGACAATCAACTATAAATCTGATTTAAGCCTGATCAAAACCTAGGTGAAATTTATTTTAAAAACTTGAAAATATATCTGACATTTGTAGAATATGTCATTAAGAAAATTGTGAAAGAAAATATGAATTGGAAGCAATGAAGCCTCTTTATACCATATGTCCAAGGCCAGGAGTAGCAGCTGTGCATTGCTGGAGCAGCCGTGAACAGATACTTCACATCCAAGGTAAGAGAAACCCCACTAAGACAGTAGGTGCTGAGAGAGGGCATCAGAGGGCAGACACACTGAAACCACAATCACAGAAAACTAACCAACCTAACCACATGGACCACAGCCTTGTCTAACTCAATGAAACTAAACCATGCTGTGTAGGGCCACCCAAGACAGACAGGTCATGGTGGAGAGTTCTGATAAAATGTGGTCCGCTGGGAAAAGGAATGGCAAACCACTTCAATATTCTTGTCTTGAGAACCCATGAACAGTATGAAAAGGCAAAAAGATAGGACACTGAAAGATGACCTTCCCAGGTTGGTAGGTGCCCAGTATGCTACTGGAGATCAGTGGAGAAATAACTCCAGAGAGAATAATGGGACAGAGCCAAAGCAAAAACAATATCCAGTTGTGGATGTGACTGGTGATAGAAGCAAGGTCTGATGCGATAGAGAGCAATATTGCATAGGAACCTGGAATGTTAGGTCCATGAATCAAGGCAAATTGGACTAGATCTGATAGACAGAGTGCCTGATGAACTATGGATGGAGGTTCATAATATTCTACAGGAGACAGGGATCAAGACCATCCCCAAGGGAAAAAAATGCGAAAAAGCAAAATCGCTGTCTGAGGAGGCCCTACAAATAGCTGTGAAAAGAAGCAAAGCGAAAAGCAAAGTAGAAAAGGAAAGATATACCCATTTGAATGCAGAGTTCCAAAGAATAGCAGGGAGAGATAAGAAAGCCTTCCTCAGTGATCAGTGCAAAGAAATAGAAGAAAATAATAGAATGGGAAAGACTAGAGATCCCTTCAAGAAAATTAGAGATACTAAAGAAACATTTTATGCAAAGATGTGCTCAATAAAGACAGAAATGGCAGGGATCAGACAGAAATGGGAGGGACTGAACAGAAGCAGAAGATATTAAGAAGAGGTGGCAAGAATACACAGAATAACTGGACAGAACAGATCTTCATGACCCAGATAATCACAATGGTATGATCACTCACCTAGAGCCAGACATCCTGGAATATGTAGTCAAGTGGGCCTTAGGAAGTATCACTATCATATAAGAAATGAATCGCCAGTCTAGGTTTGATACAGGATACAGGATGCCTGGGGCTGGTGCGCTGGGATGACCCAGAGAGATGGTATGGGGAGGGAGGTGGGAGGGGGGTTCAGGATTGGGAACATGTGTACACCCGTGGTGGATACATGTTGATGTATGGCAAAACCAATACAGTATTGTAAAGTAAAATAAAGTAAAAAAATAAATTAATTAATTTTAAAAAGGAAGCATCACTATGAAGAAAGCTAGTGGAGGTGATGGAATTCCAGTGGAGCTCTTTCAAATCCTAAAAGATGATGCTGTGAAAGCGCTGCACTCAATACATCAGCAAATTTGGAAAATTCAGCAGTGGTCAAAGGATTGGAAAAGTTCAGTTTTCATTCCAATCCCAAAGAAAGGCAATGCCAAAGAATGCTCAAACTACTGCACAATTGTACTCATCTCAGAAGCTAGTAAAGTAATGCTCAAAATTCTCCAAGCCAGGCTTCAGCAATACATAAATGGTGATCTTCCAGATGTTCAAGCTGGATTTAGAAAAGGCAGAAGAACCAGAGATCAAATTGCCAACATCCGCTGGATCATGGAAAAAGCAAGAGAATTCAAAAAGAAAATATCTATTTCTGCCTTATTGACTATGCCAAAGCCTTTGATTGTGTGGATCACAAAAAACTGTGGAAAATCTGAAAGAGATGGGAATACCAGACCATCTGAACTGCCTCTTGAGAAATTTGTATGCAGGTCAGGAAGCAACAGTTAGAACTGGACACAGAACAACAGACTGGTTCCAAATAGGAAAAGGAGTACGTCAAGGCTGTATATTGTCACCCTGCTTATTTAACTTCTATGCAGAGTACATCATGAGAAACGCTGAGCTAGATGAAGCACAAGCTGGAATCAAGATTGCTGGGGGAAATATCAATAACCTCAGATATGCAGATGACACCACCCTTATGGCAGAAAGTGAAGAAGAACTAAAGAGCCTCTTGATGAAAGTGAAAAAGGAGAGTGAAAAATTTGGCTTAAAGCTCAACATGCAGAAAACTAAGATCATGGCATCTGGTCCCATAACTTCATGGGAAATAGATGGAGAAACAGTGGACACAGTGGCTGACTTTATTTTTCTGGGCTCCAAAATCACTGCAGATGGTGACTGCAGCCATGAAATTAAAAGATGCTTACTCCTTGGAAGGAAAGTTATGACCAACCTAGAGAGCATATTCAAAAGCAGAGATATTACTTTGCCAACAAAAGTCTGTCTAGTGAACGTTATGGTTTTTCCAGTAGTCATGTATGGATGTGAGAGAGGACTATAAAGAAAGCTGAGCACTGAAGAATTGATGCTTTTGAACTGTGATGTTAGAGATGACCCTTGAGAGTCCCTTGGACTGCATGGAGATCCATCCAGTCCATCCTAAAGGAAATCAGTCCTAGGTGTTCATTGGAAGGACTGATGAAGCTGAAACTCCAAAACTTTGCCACCTGATGTGAAGAGCTGACTCACTTGAAAAGACCCTGATGCTGGGAAAGATTGAGGGCAGGAGGAGAAGGGGATGACAGAAGATGACGTGGTGGGATGGCATCACTGACTCAATGGACATGAGTTTGGGTAATATCCGGGAGTTGGTTACGGACAGGGAAGTCTAGAGTGCTGCAGTCCATGAGGTTGCAAAGAGTCAGACATGAGTGAGTGACAACTGAACTGAACTTATACCACAGAGTTAATGTATACATGGCACCCTGAATCTCCCCTTCTCAGCACATGCCTTACTTTGTGAGTATACGTTTACTTGTGAAATTATTATTCTCCACCTTCTCCATTAAACTGCAAGCCTCATAGTGGCAATAGTCATGATTCTCTTGCTCATTGTCCACACTTGCTAAGTCGCTTCAGTCGTGGCCAACTCTATGTGACACCACGGACTGTGGCTCGCCAGGCTCCTCTGTCCCTGGGCTTCTCCAGGCAGAAATACTGCAGTGGGTTTCCTTGCTCTCCTCTAGAGCATCTTCCCAACCCAGGGACTGAACCCACGTCTCCTGCATTGGTGGCTGGATTTTTTACCACTAGTGCCACCTGGATGGAGAAGGCGATGGCACCCCACTCCAGTACTCCTGCTTGGAAAATCCCATGGATGGAGGAGCCTGGTAGGCTGCAGTCCATGGGGTTGCAAAGAGTCAGACACGACTGGGCAACTTCCCTTTCACTTTTCACTTTCATGCATTGGAGAAGGAAATGGCAACCGACTCTAGTGTTCTTGCCTGGAGAATCCCAGGGTCTGGGGAGCCTGGTGGGGGGCCTTCTATAGGGTCACACAGAGTCTAACACGACTGAAGTGACTTATCAGCAGCATCAGCGGCAGCAGTGCCACCTGGAAAGCCCTTTGCTGTTTGGTAGTGAAGTGAAAGTCACTCAGTTGTGTCCGACTCTTTGCGACCCCATAGACTATACAGTCCATGGAATTCTCCAGGCCAGAATACTGGAGTGGGTAGCCTTTCCCTTCTCCAGGGGATCTTCCTGACCCAGGGATTGAACCCAGGTCTCCCACATTGTAGACAGATTCTTTACCAGCTGAGCCACAAGGGAAGCCCTTTGCTCTTTGATAATCCGCAATAAATATTTGTTGATAGGTAAATAATTATTTTCAAAATTACTGAATATCATAATAAAATGTTTGATGTTTTCCTGAGGATATAAGGCAAGCCAATGGATCAGAATGAAAAGCACTGAAATTTAACTGTCTGTTGACCCTCTGTTATCTACCAATTCATTATTAGGTCTTTTAGCTACATCTTTCTATAATGATGGGCAAATAATGGTGGAAATAGATGGGTCATAATCCCACCAATGTTATTAACTTTTATTATAAATTGTATTATATTGAACACAAAATTTAATCATGAGATACTTGGAAGCCACAACCAAACATTGTAGTATTGATTAAAAACAAAAAAAATAAATTCACAAGAATTATTTCTTTAAGAGTGGTGTTTCATAAGATGAAAGTCTAAGAGAAATGTTTATATGGAGTTCTACATAGTGATAATTAAATAGCTTACAGATAATTTCTCTAGTTTTCCTAGCAAAACAAAGTGTTTTTCATACAGGTAAGTCTTTAACTGACTGAATTAAAAGATGAGAAAAGTAAAAGTGTTGGTCACTCAGTCATGTCCAACTCTTGAAGACCCCTGGGCTGTAGCCCCATCAGAATCCTCTGTCCATGGAATTCTCCAGGCAAGAATATTTGTGCCACCTGGGAAACCCACTTAAATGTGTAGTCTTTCCTTTCTCCAGGGGATCTTGCTGATCCAGATATCGAAGTCAAGTTTCCTGCATAACAGGCAAATTCTACTGTCTGAACCACAAGAGATAAATGTAGCCAGATATTTCAGCAGAAAGGTAACTAGTCTGGGCCACTGCTTTTATAATGAATTGGAAACTAACTTTTAGGATATTTGGGGGAATGGGTGGCTATACTCTATTTTAGATTGTTTCTCAAATGTGTTTTTTTCAACTGGTTATCAGGAATTGAATAGAATTCAGCTCAAATCTGAGTTCATTGACCAATGCCTGGGACACCAGAATTTGCTGTTGTCAGGAAACAGGAATTTGGTGTTGAAACAGGACTCAGAATCTGATTGCCAGATTTTCAAGTCCCAAGTTGACTTTCTGTTATGACTACTGTATTAAAGATTTTGATTTGTATTATTTTTCCACAGAATAAACAATCTCTCTACATGGGGGGGGGGATTTTTTTTCAGTGAAAAGTTTTTTTTCTTTTTTATTAAAGTGTAATCCACATATCATATCATATTATTTTCAGGTGTACATAATAGTGATTTGATATTTATATGTTTTGAAATGATCACCATGATAAGTTTATTTACCACTTGTCACCATACAAAATTATTACAGTATTATGAATATATTTCTTGACTGTATATTACACTCTGAGATTTATCTATTATATAGCTGGAAATTTATAGCTTTTAATCCCCTTTACCTATTTAGTTTCCCGATCCAATTCCTTTCCCTTCTGGAAACCATCAATTTGTTTTCTGTATCTATGAGTTTGTTTCTCTTTTGTTTGTTTTGTTTTTCGGATTCCACATACAGTATATGTGAAATCATATGCTAATTGTCTTTCTTTGACTTATTTCATTTAGCATAATATCCTCTAGTTCATCCATGTCATTGTATATGGCAAGAGTTCATTGTTTAAAGTAAATGCATAGTATTCCATTGTACATATGACACATCTTTATCTATTCAGCTGTCAATGGACACTTTGGTTGTTCCATATTTGGACTGTTGTGAATAGTGCTGTAATAAACATGGAATGCAGATATCTCTTTGATATCTGGCTTTCATTCCCTTTGGTAAATACCCAGAAGAGGGTATTGCTGGGTCAGATGGTAATTGTATTTTTTTTTTTTTTTGAGGACCTTCCCTACTTTTTTGTATGTTGCTGAGACAGTTTATATTCCCACCAACACAAGGGTTATTTTCTCCACCCACATTCTCACAACACTTGTTATTTGTTGTCTTTGATTTCTTGCCATTCAGACAGGGGTGAGGTGATATCTCATTGTAGTCTTAGTTTGCATTTCCCTGAATATGTGAAAAGATGTTCAACATCAGTCAAGGTCTTAATATGACCAGGGACCATGTGCACACAGGAATAAATGACATCTATTAATAATGGCCAACATTTATTTTAAAAACATGTCAGGAAACGTGCCTTACATGTATTGTCTCATTTAATCCTCACATCTATCTGTGAAGTTAAGATTATTTTCCTCTTTATTTCATAGATGGGAAAGTTAGACAAGTCCTTGAATTGCACAGTTAGTATGAGTTGGTGCCGAGATGGAATCAGGTTGTCTGTCGACAGCACTCAAGTCCTGACAATTCTGCTATCTGCCTCTTATATCCATTTGTCTCCAATCTCCTGCCACCACCTTAGTTCAAGTCCTCATCACCTCTTGCCAGAATTCTGAGCCAGAGACACCCTTCATAGGTGTATTGCCAAAATTTGAAATGCAAATCAGTTTTGCAAACATTATTTTTAGTTAGAAGATATTTTTTTTTTTTTTTAATTCTCAGGTCCACAGAATGTTCTTTCAAATTTATCAGTTTCACATTTTAAAATGTCATAGCTTTTGTTTTTGTATAAGTTCAACCTGGAAAGAAAGAAATTAACATTTATTAAGTCCTAATATAATAAATGGGTATATTTGTTATATTAGGGTCTTATTTGCAATATTTGCTTAGGATTCCTTGAAATAACCCTGTAAAGGGGATGGAGACTGATACCTATGGATTGCCTCTTCTGGGATTCATGCTGAGCACAGTACTTTGCACATGTTTATTAATTTAGCAGTTTTAGAGTTTAAACTATGAGGTAGATGGTCAGCGATATCTGCTTTCTGACATGGAGCAGCCAAAACATAGGAGATCCTTGGATTTCAAACAGTTCATTTTTAAGTTTACTGATTGTTTCTCTCTGATTATTAATTATGGTGAACCCAAGTCAGGATTAAAGTAGTCAGAAAATAATTTTCCTTTGAAGATCAAAAATTGACATACACTTTTTCCAAACAAAACAAAAAACGCTATGGTTAGATTTGTGGACATTTAATTGAATTTGAGTTTGCCTGCTTTTTGAGTTCTGCCAAACGTCCTTCTTTTCTTTTACATTCCCTATAGCACTTAATGGTATGATGTCTCATGAAGAGTGAGGCTAGCTTTGATAAGTTCTTAAATAATCTTGGGACTTTGGAATTCACAGGGCAATCCAGAGTTAATAATTCTATCTTCCTGCCAGAAATCATGCTTAAACAGTGCCTTTGTTGACCATAAACCACTGCTTACCTGTTTTTGCCATAGCTTCTTCTGAAATTGCCAGATTGAGCACCTAATGTTAGGAGTGGGTGGGAGGGTATATAATAAACACAGATGGCTGATTCACAGAATACCAGTCATTTAATTTAAATAATATGGATTTAGGGTTCATTTGGGTGCTAGTTCTGCAAAGTGGCTGTTAATTTATCCCAGATATCTTAGTTCAGGCTGCTATAACAAATACCATAGACTGGGTGGGTTAAAACAACATACATTTATGTTTCACAATACCAGCAATTGGGAAGTCCAGGATCAAGCTTCTAGCAGATTTGCTGTCTGGTGAAAGCCCTCTTAAACTGATTTGCAGATAGCCTCCTTGTAGCATCCTCCTTGTAGCATGCTCTCCATTTCCTTGTAGAGAGGAAAGGGAGAGCAAACGTTCTGTTAAAACTCTTCTAAGAGTGCTAGTTGCATCATGAGAACCCACCCTCATGATCTAATCCTAATTACCTTTGAAAGGTTTTACCTCATCACTTTGGGGATTAGGGATTCAACATACAAGTTTTGCAGTGACAACACATATTCAGTCCATAGCACTAGGGTTAAATTTCAAAGATTTTGATTTATTTTCATTAGTCTCCTTAGAGGAAGATACATGCAATTGGGGGAGGAAGGAACAACTTACCACTCATTCAAACCTTTATTGTTTTGGTGGCACTCATGTTCACTATCATGTTCAGAAACAGTAAGAGAAAGTTCTCAGCATAAAGTCCCTGCCTATGGAAATGTCTGCCTTTTGCTGAATTAGAGGACAATATTAGATATCATCTGATATCCCTACATTTTCAAAAAGTGTTCTTAAAAGTGCTCCCCTCTCTTTCTCAATCTGTGCACACACACAAACACACACACACACACACACACACACACACACACACAGGGAGCATGCGGAGGGTACTTTTCCTTTGATGCTGTGACATTTGTCAACTACATAGGATGCTCACAGCCCCACATAAGGTTACTGCCAGGCAATACAGAATTGGGGCCAGGAGTCGTATGGGAGTGAGGGGGCAGGGGGATAAGGGATGTCAAACCAATTATTGATCAATTTACTACATCTATTTAGTAAGTCAGTCAGTCTCCAGATACTTTTGTAGTCTTTAAGGAAGACAAATGTTCACAGTTTAAATATCCCTAAATATATAACAGATGAACAAGCATGCTTTGGTGTGTAAATGCTGCATAGATTCAGAACCATCAAAAAGCCCCTCAAAAATGCTTTTCCATCTGCTGCTTCTAACTACATATCGCACGTCCTGGCAGCGCACTTCACAGTGGTGTGAAAGATAGGTTCAGAGCCAACCTGGCAAAATCTATTTATCTTTTTTTTCTTCTCCAAAATGTGTTTCTTTGTGCAGCTAAACTAGCAAACATATATAGGAACAAGGTGCCAGGGCTAAGAGGAGGCACTTGTCAGGCCTTAACTGTTCAAGAGAAAACCTGCCTCATGTTATGTCCTAAAACACTGACACCAAATTGCATCTTCTTAGAAAGTATGAGTTGGAGAAGCCTTGGATTTGCCTTCTTGATAAAACGTGTTTCTGAGGGTTGCCTCAGTGTCCAGGGAAAATTGAGGGCTCCCTGAAAAAGCCCATAGATTGAGCAGCCAGGAACATACCTTTGGGAGGTGTGTAACAGCTTCCTTTAGAAGAGCATCCATTGGTTTTGTTTAAAGTATTGATATACAAATTGGAAAGTAGATTCATGAGAGGCATGCTCTGCTTTTTGTTATTTTTTGAAAGAATTTTTTGGCTTTGCCAAGGGGTATGTGAAATCTTAGTTCCCCCACCAGTGATGGAAAATGTGCCCCCCACTCCCCTACATTGAATACATGGAGTCTTAACCACTGGACAGCCATGAAAGTCCCTGCATGCTGTGTTTTTATGCGAAGTAGCTCTCAAATATAATCCTTCTCATAACCTGTTTAGAAGCGTGGCCTTTGTAACCATTGTGACAATCCAGGTGAACAGTGATTGGAGTTAGTGACCTATTGATAAAGGCTTCTTTGAAATGGTGAAACAGTTAGTTCCTCTACATAGTGAATATTCTTATTTCACAAGGTAAAAATGTCTCTGCAAAGACACCATTTATAACTGCCTTTTGGATTATGTTATATTCCCAGACTATGTTAATATCATAGAGATGACTGATTTCTCCTTCTTTATATGATTACTGATACTCCAAGCTCATAGAGGGTAGGAGTATTGGTATTAATATTTGAGCACATTAGAGCATAAGAGATGGTATTATACTTTTTATCAGTCAATAAAAATAAAATTAAATAATCATATCTTTACCTTACAGTGAAATTATATATCCCCTCAAATTCACTAATCATGTTTGATAAATAGCAAGAACAATCCTAGAATTACAGTATGATTTATGTTGATACTCTTTAAGAGTTGAGATTTTGCTTCCAATTTAGTTACTGTTATTGTGATCATTTAATAATTGTTACCACCTGATCTGACCAACATGATGTTCAAGACAATGGTTCTCTTATGGTGACATCATGAGGTATTTTGTGGGAGCACAGAGGAGGTTTGCTTTGTGTTATTAATGCCAAATAATGATGTACATTTTCTGGTGACACATTTCTTCTCTGTAGTGCAGGGCTTGACTTGTGGGCAGTGAGAAAGTTCTTTGGCAATAACTTTTAATCATCCTTAATTTTTTATGCTTCATGTACATTTTATTCTTTTTGAACATTTTCATGATTTTTGTCTGGGAAACTTTTAACTCATGCATTGATTCCACCAATGTTCAATGCAGTCTTCTATAGTCAGTGGGGATGATTTGGTGAAAATATAACAAACATGGTCCCTTCAGTTGTGGGGCTTATAATCTAGTAAACAAAGTAAATGATAACTGAGGAAGCAAACACACTGTGTGTGCATATACATACACATATATTCATTTATTCATTCTTACTCATTCATCCATTTATGTAACTGCTGGGTATAAAAACAACAATTACAAATTACAAATCATAAAGGAGACAGTCAAGTACTGCAACAGGAAAGTATGGGCAGAGAAATCCCCCATTAGGTAATTATAAAATCAAGTCTTTGAAGGCTTGATATAATCCCAATACATAGAATGTGAGAAGAGCATATCATGTAAGGGAGTATGGGCAGCCTTAGCAGAGGAGACTGTATGTATGAAAGTCACAGGCAAGAAAGACTTTCCTGTGTTCATGGAACCAAAAAGAGGCTAAGTTGTCTGGAGCCAAGTATGAGAGTGATAAGAAATGAAGCTAGATTTGGGAACCAGCTCAATTTGTTAAGAAATGTAGACTTTATTCCAAGTGCAATGAGCAGCCATTGAAGGGGTTAAGCAGGATATGACAGGATCCAAATATTTGTTTTTGTTTTACCATGCTCACTCTGGTGCTGCCTGGAAAACAGATTGGATAGAAACAAGAGTAAAATCTGGAAGACCATTAAGAAGGCAGGAGACCAAATGAGATATAATAGTGTCTTGGACTAGCAGAGATGAGAGTATGAAAGGAGAGGAAAAGTTGTGTTCAAGAAAGATTTTGGAATGAAAGAAAACATTAATACTGATTATCAGTTTACGGAGGATGGGAGAAAGTGGACGTATTCAAATTTATGGCCAACACAATTCTAGATTATAATTTACTGAGAGGAGACAGACCTGGGAGGATCAAGTTTGCAACAAAACCAAGGATCAATTGTGAACAAGTTAAGTTTATGAACTTTGGGAGAAATAATCCCATTGCCTCCATTCCATTCTAAAGGAAACATTAATAACTAATGTTTATTGAGAAGTTACTGTGCCATCAACTATTTTATTTCTATGTAATAACTTGTTAGTCCTCAAACAGCCTTGTGAGGTAGGAGATACTATTATTTTCCTTATCCTATGAAGATATTGAGGCTCACAGATGTTTAAAAACCTTGTACAGAAGCATGCAGTTAGTAAACAGAGGAGCTAGGAGTCAAACAGGTGTAATCCGGCCCAAGAACGCATCATCCCAACCGACTTGCTACCACTTCTAATTACAGGAGAATTAATGATTAGGAAACCACGATCCCAAGTTGAGAAGCATTAGCAAGTAAACATTCTGTGAAGTGGAATAGATACAATCCCTTACAGAAAAAATGAAAGAAGACTTCTCTAGGTGTCTCCTCCATCTCTGTTACAAATTACATTTTTGTTGTTTAATTCTAACTTTTCCTCTATGGAGCTTCAAGGGTTTAAGTTGTCTGAGATTTGAGGGGCTAATATGGCTCACCTAGTCGTATATTTTAGTGTGAAGGTACATATAGAAATTCTAACATTCATTATAGTAAGCAAGGGTAACTTCTATTTAACAATAGCAACCTGTATTTCAGCAAAAATTGTTTGCAGATATATAAACAAAACATTTGTAGTTGCACAGTCAGTTGCTTGGTCATGTCTGACTCTTCGCAACCCATGGACTACAGCATGCCAGGCTTCTCTGTCCTTCACTATCTCCCAGAGCTTGCTCAAATTCATGTCCATTGAGTCAGTAATGCTATCCAACCATCTCATCCTAAGCTGCCCTCTTCTCCTTTTACCTCCAATCTTTCCCAGTATCAGGGTGTTTGCCAATGAGTCATCTGTAAGCATCTGGTGGTCAAATTATTGGAGCTGCAGCTTCAGCATCAGTCCTTCCAAAGAATATTCAGGACTGATTTCTTTTTAGGATTGACTGATTTGATCTCCTTGCAGTCCAGGGGACACTCAAGAGTCTTCTCCAGAACCACAATTTGAAAACATCAATTCTTTGGCAATCAGCCTTCTTTTGGAGAAAGCAATGGCAACCCACTCCAGTGCTCTTATCTGGAAAATCCCATGGATGGAGGAGCCTGGTAGGCTGCAGTCCATGGGGTCATTAGGAGTCGGACATGACTGAGAGAATTCACTTTCACTTTTCACTTTTATGCACTGGAGAAGAAAACAACAACCCAATCCAGTGTTCTTGCCTGGAGAATATCAATGATGGGGGAGCCTGGTGGGCTGCAGTCTATGGGGTCACACAGAGTCGGACACGACTGAAGCAACTTAGGAGCAGCAGCAGCATTCTTTATGATCCAAATCTAACACCTCTACCTGACTACAGGGAAGCAAGGTCTGATGCTGTAAAGAGCAATATTGCATAGGAACCTGGAATTTTAGGTCCATAAATCAAGGTAAATTGGGAGTGGTCCAACAGGAGATGGCAAGAGTGAACACTGACACTCTAGAAATCAGCGAACTAAAATGGACTGGAATGGGTGAATTTAACTCAGATGACCATTATATCTACTACTGTGGGCAGGAATCCCTAGGAAGAAATGGAGTAGCCATCATGGTCAAAAAAAGAGTCCAAAATATAGTACTTGGATGCAATTTCAAAAACAACAGAATGATCTCTGTTCGTTTCCAAGGCAAACCATTCAATATCACAGTAAGCCAAGCCTCTACCCCAACCAGTAACGCTGAAGAAACTGAAGTTGAACAGTTCTATGAAGACCTACAAGACTTTTTGGAACTAATACCCCCAAAAGATGTCCTTTTCATTAGAGGGGACTGGAATGCAAAAGTAGGAAGTCAAGAAACACCTGGGGTAACAGGCAAACTTGGCCTTGGAATGCGGAATGAAGCAGGGAAAAAGCTAATAGAGTTTTGCCAAGAGAACGCACTGGTCATAGCAAACACCCTCCTCCAATAACACGAGAAGACTCTACACATGAACATCACCAGATGGGCAACACCAAAATCAGACTGATTATATTCTTTGCAGCCAAAGATGGAGAAGCTCTATACAGTCAGGAAAATCAAGACCAAGAGGTGACTGTGGCTCATATCATGAACTCCTTATTGCCAAATTTAGACTTAAATTGAAGAAAGAAGGGAAAGCCACTGGACCAATCAGGTATGACCAAAGTGAAATCCCTTATGATCATACAGTGAAAGTGAGAACTAGATTTAAGGGACTAGGACTGATAGACAGAGTGCCTGATGAACTATGGATGGAGATTCGTGATATTGTATGGGAGACAGTGATCAAGACCATCCCCATGGAAAAGAAATGCAAAAAAGCAAAATGGCTATCTGAGGAGGCCCTACAAATAGCTGTGAAAAGAAGAGAAGCAAAAAGCAAAGGAGAAAAGGAAAGATGCATCTGAGTGCAAAGTTCCAAAAAATAACAAGGAGAGACAAGAAAGCCTTCTTCAGCGGTCAATGCAAAGAAATAGAGGAAAACAACAGAATGGGAAAGACTAGAGATCTCTTCAAGAAAATTAGAGATACCAAAGGAACGTTTCATGCAAGGATGGGCTCAATAAAGTACAGAAATGGTATGGACCTAACAGAAGCAGAAGATATTAAGAAGAGGTGGCAAGAATACACGGAAGAACTGTACAAAAAGGATCTTCACGACCCAGATATCACGATGGTGTGATCAGTCACTTAGAGCAAGACATCCTGGAATATGAAGTCAGGTGGGCCTTAGAAAGCATCACTACGAACAAAGCTAGTGGAGGTGATGGAATTCCAGTTGAGCTATTTCCAATCCTGAAAGATGATGCTGTGAAAATGCTGCACTCAATATGCCAGCAAATTTGGAAAACTCAGCAGTGGCCACAGGATTGGAAAAGGTCAGTTTTCATTCCAATCCCAAAGAAAGGCAATGCCAAAAAAATGCTCAAACTAGCACACACATGTACTCATCTCACATGCTAGTAAAGTAATGTTCAAAATTCTCCAAGCCAGGCTTCAGCAATATGTAAATTGTGAACTCCCTGATGTTCAAGCTGGTTTTAGAAAAGGCTGAGGAACCAGAGATCAAATTGCCAACATCTTCTGGATCATGGAAAAAGTAAGAGAGTTCTAGAAAAACATCTATTTCTGCTTTAATGACTATGCCAAATCCTTTGACTGTGTGGATCACAATAAACTGGGAAAATTCTGAAAGAGATGGGAGTACCAGACTACCTGACTTGCCTCTTGAGAAACCTATATGCAGGTCAGGAAGCAACAGTTAGAACTGGACATGGAACAACAGACTGTTTCCAAAAAGGAAAAGGAGTACATCAAGGCTGTATATTGTCACCCTGCTTATTTAACTTCTATGCAGAGTACATCATGAGAAATGCTGGACTGGAAGAAACACAAGCTGGAATCAAGATTGCCAGGAGAAATATCAATAACTTCAGATATGCAGATGACACCACCCTTAGGGCAGAAAGTGAAGAGGAGCTAAAAAGCCTCTTGATGAAAGTGAAAGAGGAGAGTGAAAAAGTTGGCTTAAAGCTCAACATTCAGAAAACAAAGATCATGGCATCTGGTCCCATCACTTCATGGGAAACAGATGGGGACACAGTGGAAACGGTGTCAGACTTTATTTTTGGGGGCTCCAAAATCACTGCAGATGGTGATTGCAGCCCTGAAATTAAAAGACGCTTACTTCTTGAAAGGAAAGTTATGACCACATTGATAGTATATTGAAAAGCAGAGACATTACTTGCCAACAAATGTCCGTCTAGTCCAGGCTATGGTTTTTCCTGTGGTCATCTATGGATGTGAGAGTTGGACTATGAAGAAAGCTGAACGCTGAAAAATTGATGCTTTTGAGCTGCGGTGTTGGAGAAGGCTCTTGAGGGTCCCTTGTAGATCCAACCAGTCCATTCTAAAGGAAATCAGTCCTGGGTGTTCATTGGAAGGACTGATGCTAAAGCTGAAACTCCAATACTTTGGCCACCTGATGCAAAGAGCTGACTCATTGGAAAAGACCCTGATGCTGGGAGGGATTGGGTGCAGGATGAGAAGGGGACGACAGGATGAGATGGCTGGATGACATCACCGATTCGATGCACATGAGTTTGAGCCAACTCCGGGAGTTGGTGATGGACAGGGAGTCCTGGCATGCTGTGATTCATGGGGTCGTAAAGATTTAGACATGACTGAGTGACTCAACTGAACTGAACTGTCTGGAAAAACCATACCATTGACTATAAGGACCTTTGTCAGCAGAGTGATGTCTTTGCTTCTTAATATGCTGTCTAGGTTTGTCATAGCTTTCCTTTCAAGGAGCAAGTGTCTTTTAATTTCAAAGCTGCACTCACTGTCCACAGTGATTTTGGAGGACAAGGAAATAAAATCTGTCACTGTTCCCTCTTCCTCAGTTCTGTTTGCCATGAAGCATATTCAAAAGCAGAGACATTACTTTGCTGACTAAGGTCCATCTAGTCAAGGCTATGATTTTTCCTGTAGTCATGCATGGATGTGAGAGTTGGACTGTGAAGAAGGCTGAGTGCTGAAGAATTGATGCTTTTGAACTGTGGTGTTGGAGAAGACTCTTGAAAGTCCCTTGGACTGCAAGGAGATCCAACCAGTCCATTCTGAAGGAGATCAGCCCTAGGATTTCTTTTGAAGGAATGATGCTAAAGCTGAAACTCCAGTACTTTGGCCACCTCATGCAAAGAGTTGACTCATTGGGCAAGACTCTGATGCTGGGAGGGATTGGGGGCAGGAGGAGAAGGGGACAACAGAGGATGAGATTGCTGTATGGCATCACGGACTTGATGGACGTGAGTCTGAGTGAACTCTGGGAGTTGGTGATGGACAGGGAGGCCTGGCGTGCTGTGATTCATGGGGTCGCAGAATCAGACACAACTGAGTGACTGAACTGAACTGAATTGAACTGAACTGAATGGGACTTGATGCCATAATCTTATTTTTTTGAATGTTGACTTTTAAGCCAGCTTTTTCACTGTCCTCTTTCACCCTCATCAAGAGGCTCTTCAGTTCCTCTTCACTTTTTTGCCATTATAGTGGTATCATCCATAGGAAAGATGAGGCTGACTAGAATGCAGGGCTGGCAGTGTCCTTGCTTCTGTTTCCTCCCAGACAGCTACACTCCTAGCTGAAGGAACCCTTCTCAGGATTTCAGAAAGAATACTTGAAAGAGTATAGCACTTGTGCAAGCATTGAGACTAAAACATTTACAGCAGACAGCCAAGTATAGAAGTCAGGGAACGAAAAAAGAGATTACTGTATTGTTATAATGGTAGTGAATAAATTGTTTTAATTCTGTTATCTGAGTTAAAAGAAAAAAGTATTAAAAACAACTATAACTAAATGATGTTAAGGGATACAAAGTGTAAATAGATGCAATGTGGGTCATCAGTAGTGTATAATGTAAGGGGAAGAAAGATAAAAACAAAGAGTTTGCAAGTAAAGTTTATTTTTTATTAGCTTAAATAAACATAATTTTATGATATTTTATATGAACCCC
The DNA here is from genome assembly GCF_023091745.1 of Budorcas taxicolor. NCBI lineage: Eukaryota > Metazoa > Chordata > Mammalia > Artiodactyla > Bovidae > Budorcas > Budorcas taxicolor. The sequence goes on from NC_068911.1 coordinate 131,608,759, forward strand.
TTAATAACTACAAAAAATACCTATGGAACTCACACACACACACAAAGACACAGGAATCAAAACCTATCAATACCAAGAAAAAAAAAAAAAAGAAGAAACACAAAGGAAAACAGCAAGAGAAGAAAGAGGGACAAAATAACTACAAACAGAAAACAGGTAACAAAATGGCGATAGTAAGTCCTTCTCTGTCAGTAACCATGTTAAATGGAAATGGACTAAACTCCCCAGTGAAAAGGCACTGAGTGCCTGAATAATCTAACTGTATACTGAATACTAGAGCTCAGTTTAGATTCAGGGATACACATAGACTGAAAATAAAGGATAAACAAGATATTACATCCCAATAGTAACCCCCAAAATGCTGGAGTGGCTACGCTAATATCTGATAAGGTAGATTTTAAGTAAAAAACTGTCTCTAGAGACAAAGAAGGTCATTACATAATGATAGAAATGTTCACTCAGCAGGAAGATATAACAATTGCAAATATATGTGCACTCAACATCAGAATTCCTAAGTATAGTAGTCCCGGCTTATCCTTGCTTTTGCTTTTTTGTAGCTTCGGTCGCCCACAGTTTATCATAGTTTGAAAATGTCTAGAGGATCATTTGTTGCTCTGTGCAGCTTTTCCCTAGTGGTGAATGGGGGCTACTCTCTAGTTGCAGTCCACAAGACTCTCACTGTGGTAGCTTCTCCTGTTGTGGAACACAGGTTCTAGGGGTGTGGGCTCAGTAGTTGTGATGCATAGGCTTAGTTGCTCTGTGGCATGTGGGGTCTTCCCTGACAAGGGATTGAATTCATTTTCCCTCCATTGACAGGCAAATTCTTAACCATTGGACCACCAGGGAAGTCCAAAAATTCATAAATCTTAAGTTGCACACTATTCTGAGTAGCTAGGTGAAATCTTATGCCATCCTTCTCTGGCCTGCCTAGAATGTGAAGTATCCTTTTGTTCAGCAAATCCATGCTGTATACAGTACCAGCCCATTAGTATAGAAAAAGCACAGTGTAGATGTATATAGGGTTTGGTACTACCATAGTTTCAGACATCCACTGGGAGTATTGAAAATATCTACACCAAGAAAGAAGAAAGATCTCAAATAAACAACTTAACTTTACACATATCTGAGGTTGTTGACATTTCTCCCCAACAATCTTGATTCCAGCTTGTGAGTCATCCAGCCTGACATTTCATATAATGTATTCTGCATATAAGTTAAATAAGCAGAGTGACAGTGACAATACACAGCCTTGACATACTTCTTTCCCAATTTTGAACCAGTCCGTTGTTCCATGTCTCTTTCTAACTGTTGCTTCTTGTCATGCATACAGACTTCTCAGGAGACAGGCAAGGTTGTCTGTTATTCCCTTCTCTTTAAGAATTTCCCACAGTTACCTGTGATCAAACCTGTCAATCCTAAAGGAAATCAACCCTGAATATTCATTGGAGGGACTGATGCTAAAGCTGAAGCTCTAATATTTTGGCCACCTGATGCGAGGAACCAACTCTCTGGAAAAGACTCTGATGCTGGAAAAGATTGAAGGAAAGGAGAGAAGGGGGAAGCAGAGGATGAGATGCTTAGATAGCATCACCAACTCAATGGACATGAATTTGACCAAACTCTGGGAGATATGAAGGACAGGAAGGCCTGGCGTGCTGTAGTTCATGGAGTTGTGAAGAGTAGGTCATGACTTAGCAACTGAACAACAATTTCACACATTAAGGACTGAAATAGGAAGAAAATAAGCCCAAAGTTAACAGAATGAGAAAATAGTAAGGATCAGAAAAGACATAGAGAAAAGAAAAGCCATAAAAAAAGTTTTAAAATTGAGTTAAACTTTTTTTTTTTGAGTTAAACTTTTAAAAGATTGACAAAATTGACAATCCTTTAGCTAGATTAGTAAAGGAAGAACACTACTACTACTACTACTAAGTCGCTTCAGTCGTGTCCAACTCTGTGCGACCCCATAGACAGCAGCCCACCAGGCTCCCTCGTCCCTGCGATTCTCCAGGCAAGAACACTGGAGTGGGTTGCCATTTCCTTCTCCAATGCATGAAAGTGAAAAGTGAAAGTGAAGTCGCTCAGTCGTGTTCGACTCTTAGCGACCCCATGGACTGCAGCCTACCAGGCTCCTCCGTCCATGGGATTTTCCAGGCAAGAGTACTGGAGTGGGGTGCCGTTGCCTTCTCCAGCAAAAAGAACACAGACTCAAACAAATAAGTTAGAGACGGGTACTAGGTGTTTTATATTAAATGTGTGGGCGTGTTTTTCATTTTCACAAAGAAATATGCTTTCTAGGCTCATAGAAAACAGTTCTCAAAATCCATTTCTTATTTATAACTTTTGGTGGTGACATGGTATTAGAGACAATAGGATAAACATGATTTTTCAAAGGCAACCTACAACATCAGGATGGCAGTGGTATCAGGAAGCATTGCAAGCCATGGCAAAGAGAACACAGGCAATCTAAGAGGGACGAATGCTACCTTGCTTCTGCCATGTACTGATCTGTGAATATATTGGTACAGTATTGCTGGAGCCTTCTGAATGCTTAAAAAGGATTTCAAATCCAGGTTTTTATGTGAAATATCTTGATTTTTAAGATATTGACTCAATATTTTTAAACATTTTGCTAGCTGAGTAAAACAACTACAAATCAAATTTGGCCCAGTCTGTGGGCTGCTATAAATATTTTGTAACTGCTCTAACTTTTTTGTTTGAGTCTGTGCTTTTTTTTTTTTTTTAATCTAACTAAGGGATTGTCAATATTGTTAATTTTTTTAAAGCTTCAACTCAATTTTAAAACTTTTTCTATTGATTTTCTTTTCTGTATGTCTTTTCTGATCCTTATTATTTCCTGCATTTTGTTAACTTTGGGCTTCTTTACTTCCTATTACAGTTTCTTGATATGTAAAATTATTGTTGTTCAGTCACTAAGTCGTGCCTTACTCTTCATGACCCCAAGAACTGCAGCATGCCAGGCTTCCCTGTCCTTCACTGTCTCCCAAAGTTTGGTCAGATTCATGTCCACTGAGTCAGTGATGCTGTCTAAGCATCTCGTCCTCTTTCCTGTCTCCTGAGAAACCTGCATACAGGTTAAGAAGCAAAAGTTAGAACACTGTATGTAGCAACTGATTGGTTCAAGATTGAGAAAGGAGTACAACAGGGCTGTGTGCTGTCAGCCTGTTTGTTTAACCTATATGCTGAGCACACCATGAGAAGTGCCAGGCTGGATGAGTCACAAGTTAGAATCCAGACAGGTGGGAGAAAAATCAACAATCTCAGATATGTAGTCAATACCACTCTAATGGCAGAAAGCAAAGAGAAACTAAAGAGCCTCTTGATGAGGGTGAAGGAAGAGAGTGAAGAGCCAGCTTAAAACTAAATATTAAAATACATGAAAATCATGGCATCTGGCCCCATTCAGTTCAGTTCAGTTCAGTTCAGTAGCTCAGTCATTGTAAGACTCTCTGAGACCCCATGAACTGCAGCACGCCAGGCCTCCCTGTCCATCACCAACTCCCGGAGTTCACTCAGACTCACGTCCATAGAGTTCGTGATGCCATCCAGCCATCTCATCCTCTGTTGTCCCCTTCTCATCCTGCCCCCAATCCCTCCCAGCATCAGAGTCTTTACCAATGAGTCAACTCTTTGCATGACGTGGCCAAGTACTGGAGTTTCAGCTTTAGCATCATTCCTTCAAAAGAAATCCCAGGGTTGATCTTCAGAATGGACTGGTTGGATCTCCTTGCAGTCCAAGGGATTCTCAAGAGTCTTCTCCAACACCACAGTTCAAAAGCATCAATTCTTTGGCACTCAGCCTTCTTCACAGTCCAACTCTCACATCCATACATGACCACAGGAAAAACCATAGCCTTGACTAGACAGACCTTAGTCGGCAAAGTAATGTCTCTGCTTTTGAATATGCTATCTAGGTTGATCATAGCTTTCCTTCCAAGGAGTAAGCATCTTTTAATTTCATGGCTGCAATCATCATCTGCAGTGATTTTGGAGCCCAAAAAAATAAAGTCTGACACTGTTTCCACAGTTTCCCCATACATTTCCCATGAAGTGATGGGACCGGATGCCATGATATTCGTTTTCTGAATGTTGAGCTTTAAGTCAACTTTTTCACTCTCCTCTTTCACTTTCATCAAGAGGCTTTTTAGTTCCTCTTCACTTTCTGCCATAAGGGTGGTGTCATCTGCATATCTGAGGTTATTGATATTTCTCCCGGCAATCTTGATTCCAGCTTGTGTTTCTTCCAGTCCAGCGTTTCTCATGATGTACTCTGCATAGAAGTTAAATAAGCAGGGTGACAATGTACAGCCTTGATGTACTCCTTTTCCTATTTGGCCCCATTACTTCCTGGCAAATAGAGGTGGGGAAAGGTGAAATTAGTGACAGATTTCCTCTTCTTGGGCTCTAAAATCACTGCAGGTGGTGACTGTAAGCCATGAAATTAAAAGACATTTGCTTCTTGGCAGGAAAGGTGTGACAAACCTAGACAGTGTGTTGAAAAGCAGAGACATTACTCTGCTGACAAGGGTCCGTATAGTCAAGGCTATGGTCTTTCCAGTGGTCACGTACAGTTGTAAGAGCTGGACTGTAAAGAAGATGGAATGCTGGAAAATTGATGTCTTTGAACTATGGTGCTGGAGAAGACTCCTGAGAATTTCTTGGACATCAGGGTGATCAAACCAGTCAATATTAAGGGAAATTAACCATGAATATTCATTGGGAGGACTGATGCTGATGCTGAAACTCCAGTATTTTGGTCATCTGATGCAAACAGCTGACTTATTGGAAACGTCCCTTGATACTGGGGAAGGAAAGCAGAAGAGCAGAAAGAGAAGAGGGTGTCAGAGGATGAGATGGCTGGATGGCATCACCGATGCAATGGACATGACCTTGGGCAAATTTGAGGAGATAGTGAGGGACAGGGAGGTCTGGCATGCTGCAGTCCATGGGGTCACAAAGAATCAGACATCACTGGGTGACTGGACAACAGCAACAACTTGCTTTAAAAGAATCTATATTTGCCAGTTGGGACAAATTAGAACATCCAATATTTAGTTTATTTGAACTGAATTCTTATCATAATCTGTAGACAATTTTGAGTAATAGTTAGAGGTTTGAATTATAAACTATGAAATAAAAGCCATATAATGAGTTTTCAAATTCAAGAAGATGAATTTAATGCCTGGGTCTATCACGAAGATTTAAAGCACTTCAGACACACTGAGCCCCTAAAATAATTCCTTGTGAAAACAGAAAACTTAATGTCTTTTGTATTTTGGAAAGAACACAGTTTTGGTAGTGGAACAGGAGTTCTTGACACTAGATCTTCTGTGTGACTTTGGGCAAATTAACTAAAGTCTCTTAGCCTTTTCTCCTCAAACATAACCACGGTGAAAATGGTACTCTTCCAGTGAGTATATAAAGATTACACTAGGTAATAAATGTTAACACCTGGCATTTAGTAGATGCTGAGTACATACAGATATATAATTATCACAGATTGTATCTTTATATACATTACTTTCTCATGACCTAACATGTTCCCAAAGTTTGTAAGGCTGATTAAATTACATAACCTATATGACCTGTTGAATACAATGCCTGCTAAATCTTCAGTCGATGTTGGTTATCATTATTATTTGTAACAACAGTCCCATGTTACCCAGAAATGTACAATGAATAGCTCATGAAAAGCACAATATTGTATCTCTGGTCAGTGGATTCACATTTCTCCCATCCAAGTACTAACTAAGCCCAACCTCCTGGCTTCAGAGATAAGATAAAATTGGGCATGTTCAGGATGGTATGGCCATAGAGGGATTCACAGTTCTGATTAATCCTCATAGTGCCCAGTGGTCATATTCTTAAGTTTTGAATAGCTAGTAAGCATCTAATTTCTCTAAAATCAAAATTGATTTTTTTTGGTTGTTTTGTTTTTGTCCAGTATAGTTCTCAGAGTATCCTACATAGCAAGAATGAATTCGCCAAAAGATTTTGGGAGACTCAGATTTTATAGGAATGTTCTCTGTGTCATGATCTATTTTAGAAAATTTTAAAATACCCTTCTACATAAAACAGTCCTTCTAGAAGTTTCCACCATAGAGTGACCAGATCTCTTATTTTGTCACTCATTTTACAATCATTAAGAGGCATGCTGAAAAGGCTCTTTCCATTCTGTCTAGACACCTTTTCCTAGACAACATCCTGAAATATAAGAATAAGCACAAAAATGAATATATTACATCAAACGTACCATTGAGAGGAAAGATAAGTTTAACCGTTTCCCACGTGGGAGGCATATTGATGGTAATTATCTTTCCTCCTACTACACTCAGCTTTACAGGTTCCTCTGTTGCGGTTGGGAGGCTCTGGTCATGCTTAACCACATACTTGAAGCATGTTTTAATTGGCTGGGAGACTGCTGTGGCTTGGCTATGGGGAAGGATGCTGGGAGTTTAAAGGGAATTGGGTGTTCCATGGTGGGTAGACTATGTGTTGCCCATTGCTAGTACTCATGGGAAATTCATTCTTATGGGGACCTAGTGAGTGAACAGTGTGTATAAAACACTATTGTCAATTAGCAAGAATTTTTCAATACTAAGACGATTTTTTTCAAGGACATTTAACTACCTATGGGAAACAATTTATTCTTCATGGTAGGTATTCAAGATAGGAATTTTATTCAAGATAGGAATTATGATTTTAAGCTAGCAAAACACCAGCTGACATGGAAAACCTCTCTTCTGTTAATTCTTTCTTTAGCTGATAGACTTGAAATGTTAGCTGCCTAGGAAGACCTTCACACCAACATTCGACCAGATATAGTAAGAGAACAGTCTTTCAGTAGAACCTGAAGTCTTTCTAAACAGTGTTCAGGAAAACAGGTAGTTCATAAGACCACTTAATACCTCTTTTGAAGGCAAATGCTTGTAGAACTGTCCTTAAGGTTTTTAAGAAGATGGAATGCTTATTGCACACCACATCTAATAATACAAAATAGCCTTAATACATTTTAATTCCTGCCAAATTTTAATGATTGATGCATAATCACATTCCCATTAATTTATAAGGATATATACATAGCATCAGAAAAAGAATGACACCATGACTTCAAATTTTCAGACATTTTTTTGAAGTTTTTATACCCCTGAGAGAAAATTAAGATAATTTAAAAATTTAACTCTGATCCTCTATTTGTTTTAGGGAAAAATGCATCTATCCCCAAATAGAAAATTTTATATGATGTAATGTTTCTGAACACTTCCTATTTTATCTTATTTTTAAAAACATTTATTATGTATCTGAGTATAGTCAGTTAACAATGTTGTGATAGTTTCAGGTGGACAGCAAAGGGACTCAGCCAAACATATACTTATTTCTCCCCGGAACTCCCCTCCCATCCAGGTTGCCACATAATAATGAGCAGAGTTCCCTGTGCTATACAATAGGTCCTTGTTGGTTAAACACTTCCTACTTTAAAGTTAAAACTATTCTAAATGCCTTTTCCCCATTATCTTTCACATACATATATGCACACACATATATATTTATATTTGGCAAGTATAATCTACTACATGTAAATATGAGTGAGTGAAGTTGCTCAGTCATGTCCTACTCTTTGCGACCCCATGGACTGTAGCCTACCAGACTCCTCCCTCCATGGGATTCTTCAGGCAAGAGTACTGGAGTGGGTTGCCATTTCCTTCTCCAGAGGATGTTCCTGATCCAGGGATCGAACCCAGGTCTCCCACATTCCAAGCAGACGCTTTAGCCTCTGAGCCACCAGGGAAGCCCAATTTATATAATACAAAGTAAATTAGTCCTAGAATGATACCTGCCACATGTCATTCAATAAAATGGTGACTATTCACATGTAGTGCATTAATAAAACAGAGAAAATGTGTCTATTTGTACTTTTCCTTGCTTAACAAAATGATTAAAAATTTTAGTCAGCCTAGGAGGCAGGGGTGTAACTTATTCATTGACATTATATGACAAAGTTTTCCATTCATACAATTTTCTGCCTCCTCCTCATTGCCTTTAGCAATTGAAGTACAGTATGAAATTGCTTACTGCAGATACCACACCTCATGATTATGGCTCTGTGGAAATAATTCTAAGTAAACCTGGAAACATATTTTTAGGATTGTACTTTAATTGAAGAATAGTTGATTTACAAAGTTATGTTAGTTTTTGGAGTACAGCAAAGTGATTCAGTTATATATGCATATGTGTGTGTGTGTGTATTCTTTTTCTGATTCTTTTCCATTATAGTTTATTACAATATGTTGAATATAGTTTCCTGGGCTATACAGTAGGACCTTGTTGTTTATCTATTTTGAATATAGTTGTTTGTATCTACTAATGCAAAACTCCTAATTTATCTCTTTTCTCATCCGACTTTTCCCTTTGGTAACCATAATTTTGTTTTCTATGTCTGTGAGTCTGTTTCTGTTCTATAAATAAGTTCCTTTGTATCATATTTTTAAGATTTCACATATAACAGATATTGTGTGATATTTGTCTTTCTCTGTCTGACTTAACTTCACTTAGTATGATGATCTCTAGGTACATCAGTGCTAAATCACTTCAGTTGGGTCTGACTCTTTGCAACCCTATGGATGGTATCTGGTCAGGCTCCTCTGTCCATGGGATTCTCTAGTCAAAAATGCTGGAGTGGGTTGCCATGGCCTCCTGCAAGGGATCTTCCCAACCCAGGAATCGAATGAGTGTCTCTTACATCTCTTGCATCAGCAGTTGGGTTTTTAACCACTGCTGCTGCTCCTACTGCTAAGTCGCTTCAGTTGTGTCTTACTCTGTGTGACCCCAGAGATGGAAGCACACCAGGCTTCCCCGTCCTTGGGATTCTCCAAACAAGAACACTGGAGTGGGTTGCCATTTCCTTCTCCAATGCATGAAAGTGAAAAGTGAAAGGGAAGTCACTCAGATGTGGCTGACTCTTAACAACCCCGTAGACTGCAGCCTACCAGGCTCCTCCGCCCATGGGATTTTCCAGGCAATAGTACTGGAGTCGGGTAGCACCACCAGGAAAGCCCTCTAGGTCCATCCATTTTCCTCCAAATGGCATTATTTTATTCTTTTACCTTATGATCCAACAATCCTACTTCTGGGTAAGGATCCAGAGAAAACTCTAATCTGAAGAAAATACATGTACCGGAATGCTTATAGAAGAACTATTTTACAATTGCCAAGACATGGAAGCAATCTAAGTGTTCACTGGCAGATTTTGTGTGTGTGTGTGTGTGTGTGTATACATACATTCAGTTCAGTTCAGTTCAGTTGCTCAGTCGTGTCTGACTCTTTGCAACCCCATGAATCACAGTAAGCCAGGCCTCCCTGTCCATCACCATCACCTGGAGTTCACTCAGACTCCCGTCCATCGAGTCAGTGATGCCATCCAGCCATCTCATCCTCGGTCGTCCCCTTCTCCTCCTGCCCCCAATCCCTCCCAGCTTCAGAGTTTTGTCCAATGAGTCAACTCTTCTCATGAGGTGGCCCAAGTACTGGAGCTTCAGCTTTAGCATCATTCCTTCAAAAGAAATCCCAGGGTTCATCTCCTTCAGAATGGACTGGTTGGATCTCCTTTCAGTTCAAGGGACTCTCAAGAGTCTTCTCCAACACCACGGTTCAAAAGCATCAATTCTTTGGCACTCAGCCTTCTTCACAGTCCAACTCTCACATCCATACATGACCACAGGAAAAACCATAGCCTTGACTAGATGGACCTTAGTCGGCAAAGTAATGTCTCTGCTTTTGAATATATCATCTAGGTTGGTCATAACTTTTCTTCCAAGAAGTAAGCATCTTTTAATTTCATGGCTTCAGTCACCATCTGCAGTGATTTTGGAGCCCAAAAAAATAAAGTCTGACACTGTTTCCACTGTGTCCCCATCTATTTCCCTGAAGTGATGGGACCGGATGCCATGATATTCGTTTTATAAATGTTGAGCATTAAGCCAACTTTTTCGCTCTCCTCTTTCACTTTCATCAAGAGGCTTTTTAGCTCCTCTTCACTTTCTGCCATAAGGGTGGTGTCATCTGCATATCTGAGGTTATTGATATTTCTCCCGGCAATCTTGATTCCAGCTTGTGCTTCTTCCAGTCTTGCGTTTCTCATGATGTACTCTGCATATAAGTTAAATAAGCGGGGTGACAATATACAGCCTTGACGTACTCCTTTTCCTATTTGGAACCAGTCTGTTGTTCCATGTCCAGTTCTAACTGTTGCTTCCTGACCTGCATACAAGTTTCTCAAGAGGCAGGTCAGGTGGTCTGGTATTCCCATCTCTTTCAGAATTTTCCACAGTTTATTGTGATCCATACAGTCAAAGGCTTTGGCATAGTCAATAAAGCAGAAATGGATGTTTTTCTGGAACTCTCTTGCTTTTTCCATGATCCAGCAGATGTTGGCAATTTGATCTCTGGTTCCTCAGCCTTTTCTAAAACCAGCTTGAACATCAGGGAGTTCACAGTTCACATATTGCTGAAGCCTGGCTTGGAGAATTTTGAACATTACTTTACTAGCATGTGAGATGAGTGCAATTGTGCGGTAGTTTGAGCATTCTTTGGCATTGCCTTTCTTTGGAATTGGAATGAAAACTGACCTTTTCCAGTTCTGTGGCCACTGCTGAGTTTTCCAAATTTGCTGGCATATTGAGTGCAGCACTTTCACAGCATCATCTTTCAGAATTTGAAATAGCTCAACTGGAATGCCATCACCTCCACTAGCTTTGTTCATAGTGATGCTTTCTAAGGCCCACTTGACTTCACATTCCAGGATGTCTAGCTCTAGATGAGTGATCACACCATCGTGATTATCTGGGTCGTGAAGAACTTTTTTGTACAGTTCTTCCGTGTATTCTTGCCACCTCTTCTTAATATCTTCTGCTTCTGTTAGGTCCAGACCATTTCTGTCCTTTATCGAGCCCAGCTTTGCATGAAATGTTCCCTTGGTATCTCTCATTTTCTTGAAGAGATCTCTAGTCTTCCCCATTCTGTTGTTTTCCTCTATTTCTTGGCATTGATCGCTGAAGAAGGCTTTCTTATCTCTTCTTGCTATTCTTTGGAACTCTGCATTCAGATGCTTATATCTTTCCTTTTCTCCTTTGCTTTTCGCCTTTCTTCTTTTCACAGCTATTTGTAAGGCCTCCTCAGACAGCCATTTTGCTTTTTTGCATTTCTTTTCCATGGGGATGGTCTTGATCCCTGTCTCCTGCACAATGTCATGAACTTCATTCCATAATTCATCAGGCACTCTATCTATCAGATCTAGGCCCTTAAATCTATTTCTCACTTCCACTGTATAATCACAAGGGATTTGATTTAGGTCATACCTGAATGGTCTAGTGGTTTTCCCTACTTTCTTCAATTTGAGTCTGAATTTGGTAATAAGGAGTTCATGATCTGAGCCACAGTCAGCTCCTGTTCTTGTTATTGTTAACTGTATAGAGCTTCTCCATCTTTGGCTGCAAAGAATATAATCAATGTGATTTCGGTGTTGACCATCTGGTGATGTGCATGTGTAGAGTCTTCTCTTGTAGTGTTGGAAGAGGTTGTTTGCTATGACCAGTGCATTTTCTTGGCAAAACTCTATTAGTCTTTGCCCTGCTTCATTCTGCATACCAAGGGCAAATTTGCCTGTTACTCCAGGTGTTTCTTGACTTCCTACTTTTGTATTCCAGTCCCCTATAATGAAAAGGACATCTGTTTGGGGTGTCAGTTCTAAAAGGTCTTGTAGGTCTTCATAGAACTGTTAAACTTCAGTTTCTTCAGCGTTACTGGTTGGGTCATAGACTTGGATAAGTGTGATATTAAATGGTTTGCCTTGGAGACGAACAGAGATCATACTGTCGTTTTTGAGATTCCATCCAAGTACTGCATTATGGACTCATTTGTTGACCGTGATGGCTACTCCATTTCTTCTGAGGGATTCCTGCCCGCAGTAATAGATAATAATGGTCATCTGAGTTAAATTCACCAGTTTATTTTAGTTTATTTTAGTTCCAGTTTATTTTAGTTCGCTGATTCCTAGAATGTCGACATTCACCCTTGCCATCTCTTGTTTGACCACTTTAAATTTGCCTTGATTCATGGACTTGGCATTCCAGGTTCCTATGCAATATTGCTTTTTACAGCATCGGATCTTACTTCTATCACCACTCGCATCCACAACTGGGTATTGTTTTTGCTTTGGCTCCATCCCTTCATTCTTTCTGGAGTTATTTCTCCACTGATCTCCAGTAGCATATTGGGCACCTACTGACCTGGGGAGTTCCTCTTCTGTTATCCTATCATTTTGCCTTTCTCAAGGCAAGAATACTGAAGTGGCTTGCCATTCCCTTCTCCAGTGGACCACATTCTGCCAGACCTCTCCACCATGACTTGCCGGTCTTGGGTTGCCCCACGGGCATGGCTTGGTTTCATTGAGTTAGACAAGGCTGTCATCCTAGTGTTATTAGATTGACTAGTTTTCTGTGAGTATGTTTCTGTGTGTCTGCCCTCCGATGCCCTCTTGCAACACCTACCATCTTACTTAGGTTTCTCTTACCTTGGGTGTGGGGTATCTCTTCACGGCTGTTCCAGCAAAGCACCGCCGCTGTTCCTTACCTTGGATGAGGGGTATCTCCTCACCTCCGCTGTTCCTGACCTTCAGCGTGAGATAACTCCTCTAGGCCCTCCTGTGACTGCGCAGCCACTGCTCCTCGGGTTGCTCCTCCCGGCTGCGAGCCCTCGCCTTGGGCTCAGGGTGGCTCCTCAGGGTCACCGCCCCTGGCCTCGGGCACGAGGTGGCTTTTCCGGCTTTTCCTTGGGGTTTCTCCTCCCAGCCGCCGCCCTGACCTCGGACAAGGGGTGTCTCCTCCCGGCCGCCACTGACGTCGGACGCAGGGTAGCTCCTCTCAGCTTCCGCCCCTGACCTTGGACGTGGGGTAGCTCCTTTCGGCCGTGCTTAGTGCACCGGGTGGCCGCCGCCACCTGCGCTTAGTGCTGAGCTTAGTGCGCCGGCTCGCCGCCGCTGCATACATACATACATACATATACACATATGTATATATATGTATATTTGTGTGTAGTATATATGTATGTATATGTATATATGTATGTATGTATGTACAGAAGGGCTGTATGTTTTTAGACTAATAAATGTGTTCGAACTTGACTCACTGCTCTATTTAACCCCCAAAATTCCTTCCAGCAGTTGTTTCATTTGTACTCACTGCCTGAATAGTGTTCCTATGAATCATTTACTTTTCTCTGAAAATATAGATACTATAAACTAAATTGGAAATTAATAATGGACAGCCTCATCAGCTCTCTTGAATCAGATTCCAGCATAGGGAGAAAACCATATCTGGTTATTGTATGCCTGGAATGCAATTCCAGGGGAGATTTCTCAACTTTTACAAAGAAATATAACATCATATTTCAAAAGATGACATTTTTGGAGAATATGTTTGGTTCAGTCAGTAAAGAATCCACCTGCAATGCAGGAGACCTGGTTTGATCCCTGGGTTGGGAAGATCCCCTGGAGGAGGGCATGGCAACTCACTCTAGTATTCTTGTCTGGAGAATCCCCATGGACAGAAGAGCCTGGTGGACTACAGTCCATGGGGTCACAAAGAGTCAGACACTATTGAGCAGCTAAGTACATTTGGTTCTCTTAAAATCAAATGAAAAACATTTTATATTCTTCTTATTTTCTTCTTTTTTCTAAGCAGATAAAGTCTCTTGATCTTTTTGTGATCCACCAATACCGTTCATATACAAAAAGGAATCGTAGATTTGTTTGCCAAACAAAGTTTGAAAGAATTAACAGAGGTGGTATCATTCAATAGTAATTTAGCCTCAGATCTAATGTTTCAATTAAAACTTAATAAGCATGCATGAGATGTATTTGCAGTGTATGTTGAGTAGTGGTAAAAAAAACTTGTTTTGCCCACTTTTGCAAACTGGTAGATAGAACATATTTGTTTACTTGTAACATGATAATTCCTGGAGGTGTGAACACTAGGGTATGGAAGAGGTGAAGAGACAAACATTGTAACAGGTATTCTGCAGAAGTGTCAAGAGATGCAGAATGTTGCAACACAAACAAAAGATGGTGAATTGAAAATGATCTGTCCAGGGGTTGAACTAAAATTCTAAAAATGGCAAATAATCACATTATGTTGCTTGATTCATGAATCTTTAGAAGTATTCAATGTGGATTCAAGAAGGAATGTTGAATTGTAATTTTTGAATAGATATTATTTCTTTATTAATGATTAGTGCTTATTAAGGGAAAATAAGCACTAATACATGTGTCCTATCACATAAAGCAAAAATAATAGCCATGTTCCATTGCCTTAATTTAAAACATAATTTTTTTATACAGTAAGTAAAATTATCACCTACTTAACTGAAGCCACCAATACAGACATCTATATTGTATTTTAATAATAATTAAAATGGTAATAATTGAGTATAAAATGCATTTCAAAAATATCAAACATAGTATCAAGCCTTTTATTTTCTAATTTCCGATAAGTTTAAATCTTTTAAATAGGCCATTTTGGTTATTTGCAATGAGCCCAAAAGCAGAGACATTACTTTACCAACAATGGTCCATCTAGTCAAGGCTATGGTTTTTCCCGTAGTCATGTATGGATATGAGAGCTGGACTGTGGAGAAAGCTGAGCACCAAAGAATTGATGCTTTTGAACTGTGGTGTTGGAGAAGACTCTTGAGAGTCCCTTGGACTGCAAGGAGATCCAACCAGTCCATCCTAAAGGAGATCAGCCCTGAGATTTCGTTGGAAGGAATGATGCTAAAGCTGAAACTCCAGTACTTTGGCCACTTGATGCAAAGAGTTGACTCATTGGAAAAGACTCTGATGCTGGGAGGGATTGGGGGCAGGAGGAGAAGGGGACAACAGAGTATGAGATGGGTGGATGGCATCACTGACTCGATGGACGTGAGTCGGAGTGAACTCCGGGAGATGGTGATGAACAGGGAGGCCTGGCGTGCTGCAATTCATGGGGTCAAAGAGTCGGACACGACTGAGTGACTGAACTGAACTGAACTGATCATAAACTTTATTTTTTTTAATTTGAAATGTTATTATCAAAATCAGGCTTGATTTACATATTTAGTAAAATGGTAGAATCATAACATAAAGCCAAGTATAACTCAAAACTTCCTCTCCTTTTGCAGATTCTAAAGTCAATATTGAAAAAGCCTACTAATTTGTGGAAAGTAATTTTTTTTTTCAACATTGATCAAATTTTGTTTTATTTTATTTTTTCTTTTGATGTACAGAGACATTTCACTTTGGAAAGAGAACACATGCTTAAGAAAAAAGGACGAATCTTACTATTAAATAAGCATGTTTCAAAGAGAAAAGTAATATCTCAGTATATCAGGGAAGTATATGATATAAAGGAAAATGGCATTGTTTGCTCTACTAATTCCATCTTTAACCACATTTTTTGAAAAGTCTAATTCTTCAAATTATATTTTTAAAAAATCTACCTGATTTAAGAAAGCAAGCTTTTCAGCTCTTCAACCTACAGTATATATTTTTCACTCCAATTCTAGGCACTTCATTGAAAAAGTGAAACTTGCTACACATAGCCAAAGCAACCAGGCAAGTTAATGATATTTTTCCCTCTCTACCAGGTTGATTTGGCACTTTGTAGACACTGCTAAGCCAGCTCGAGCTAGTGCTTGAAGTAAAGTGTTTTGGGGTTTTGCTTAGTTATTTTTTCTCATTTTGTTAGAACTTTTGTTTTCTGGAAATCTTCAAGAAATTTGTTATCCAACACTACTAAAACAACCTGTTGCTTTTTAAAATTTTAAATATCATAACAAAAAAGAATAAATCAAATGTGAGAACAGCTAAGTTTTTTAGAACATTTCAGTCTTTTGCTGCAACATAACACTCATTGCTATGATAATGACCATGAAAACAGGAAAAGATTTGTAAATGCTGACAAGAGAAGAAATGTATTTGCTGGCTCCACAGATCAACTCTAAGACATAATTTCATGTAACAGTATTTGCCATAGTAACAAAGGTAAAAAAACTAATACTAATATAAAATTGTTACCAAGTAATTAATGGTTAAGTTACTTTGTTAATTTATAACTAGTATCAGACCAAAAATTACTTTAAACCACTTCTAAAAAAATAAATTGTATCCATAAAAGTAATAGGTCCTTTTTTAGTTTTATATAAATTTGACCTCCAATATTAAAATATTTGCCTTGATCTCTAACTGGTTTTACACTGATTTATTTTATGTGGTTGTGTTTAAGAACACACATACTTACACACATAGTCACACATCCCAATCATACACACACCCTCATACACATTCTCAAACAGCACACTCACACATGCATGTATTTGTACACACACACTCAGAAATGTGTATAGTGCTTCTGGACCAATGAAAATGAAACCAAAGGAAATACTGAGAAGAACAGATGTAAGCTTGATGATGGTGAGGATGTGCTACCTGATCTTATGTCTAAGAGTGAACAAATTCAGTAAAAAGGAAAAAACTCATTTTTCTGTACTAGTTAGATTCAGAATGTAAGAACTGAAAACACAAACTGAAAAGCATATATGTAGTCCTGAAGTAAATTAGAAACAAATTTGTCAATAAAGTTGCACCAGTGTTAAAATACAGTCTAGAAAAAACGTAGGGATTCAATCACTTGATGAAATGGTGAAAAACATCTTGGAAATGCCTTGTGCATTCCACTGGTTTTTGACAATTGTTAGGTTGGGGAATCTTGACAACAACCTGCAGCCGAGCTTGTTTTCCAATCAGTGCCACAGAAAAATTGATCTGGCTCTTCTAATGATTACCAATATTTTCAGCATATCCTTCCAGATTTCCATGTGTTCTTTGGCAGAGACAGAAGCAGTTTGAAGATTTTTCCTTTAAGCCTTTGAAATTTTGGAATTTTTCTGCAACATTTGTCAGTACACTCATGTCTCTGACATCACACCAACTCCTTCCCAATTCTGGATATTTCTCTGAAGTTCTAATCAGAATTATTGAATATATCAGTATTCCTGATATTTCCCTGAGCCAGAAAGAGTGAATATAGATCAGTTCAGTTCAGTTCAGTCGCTCAGTCATGTCTGACTCTTTGCGACCCCATGAATCACAGCACTCCAGGCCACCCTGTCCATCACCAACTCCCAGAGTTCACTCAGACTCACGTCCATCGAGTCCGTGATGCCATCCAGCCATCTCATCCTCTGTTGACCCCTTTTCCTCCTGCCCCCAATCCCTCCCAGCATCAGATTCTTTTCCAATGAGTCAACTCTTCGCATGAGGTGGCCAAAGTACTGGAGTTTCAGCTTTAGCATCATCCCCTCCAAAGAACACCCAAGCCTGATCTCCTTTAGAATGGACTGGTTGGATCTCCTTGCAGTCCAAGGGACTCTCGGGAGTCTTCTCCAACACCACAGTTCAAAAGCATCAATTCTTTGGCGTTCAGCATTCTTCACAGTCCAGCTCTTACATCCATACATGACCACAGGAAAAATCAAAAGCGTTGACTAGATGGACCTTTGTTGGCAAAGTAACGTCTCTGCTTTTCAACATGCTATCTAGGTTGCTCATAACTTTTCTTCCAAGGAGTAAGCATCTTATAATTTCATGGCTGCAGTCATCATCTGCAGTGATTTTGGAGCCCCCCAAAAATAAAGTCTGACACTGTTTCCCCATCTATTTCCCATGAAGTGATGGGTCCAGATGCCATGATCTTAGTTTTCTGAAAGTTGAGCTCTAAGCCAACTTTTTCACTCTCCTCTTTCACTTTCATCAGGAGGCTTTTGAGTTCCTCTTCACTTTCTGCCATAAGGGTGGTGTCATCTGCACATCTGAGGTTATTGATATTTCTCCTGGCAATCTTGATTCTAACTTGTGCTTCTTCCAGTCCAGCGTTTCTCATGATGTACTCTGCATAGAAGTTAAATAAGCAGGGTGACAATATCCAGCCTTGACGTACTTCTTTTCCTATTTGGAACCAGTCTGTTGTTCCATGTCCAGTTCTAACTGCTGCTTCCTGACCTGCATATAGGTTTTTCATCATTAGGTATTAATTAATTCCATAATGGTGGTAAATTTATTTCAACTTTGGACTAGTATTTTAAGAATAATATGAGCTTATTTAAGTCCTGGGAAATGAATCTCTCTGCCTTATATTATTTCTGTGATTAATTGGGAGTAAAAGTGGGGTTGTGGCATGTTTTGGTTTCCTTACCTATATATCCTCTTTGAAACAGTATCTAGATTTCCACTGTAACTATCTCTCTTTTTCAGAATGCAGTGCACAGTAACCTAGACATACAATGCAAGTCAGCCATGAGATGCTCCAAACTTGGTTTGTATTTGGGAGCCTGAAATATGGATACAGGCAATTTTTTTCTCCTGGTTTCTTGTTTCCCACATACTAATTATATATTCATAAGAAAAATCAAACTTTTAAAATATTTAAAAGTTACTCTTTAGAAGAGCGGCAAGTCATTTCTCCAGTCTAATGGGAATGGAGTGGGGAAGGTGATAAGAGCTGTGTCCACTTTGACTTCTTTCTGCAACATGATGAAGTTACAGAAGTAATCAAGGCGCAAATTCAAACTGACCTATGTGAAATGTGCTCTCTTGGTTTGAGTCAGAATCTGCGTGTGTAACAGCATCCACTGTAACTTAAATGCGGTGATGCTGGAGAACCATTATAGATTTACCCAAGAATTAGAAGCATGAGTTTTGAGGTCAGTTCAATGTTGAGCATCCTGTTGAGTGGAATTCCTTTCTGCAGAGATACAAGGATTTAGGTTTCAATGTTTCTCCTACCTTGTAATCTATGTATCCAAGGGAGTCTCAGACTATTCAGATGCCAGATAGGGAGAAAGATGATAAAGAATATAGACTTCTTAAAAATCCTTGCCTGGAAGTGACAGTTGTCATTTCTAGCCACAGTTTATTGTCGGAACCTGGACTCTTGGCAATAACTGAAGGCATAGAAGCCTGAGAAATGTGGTCTTTGACTGGGAAACCATTGTTTTTAGCAAGGACTACACACTATGGAAAGTGAAGCCCAAATATTTGGAGGAGTGTTCATCTCTAACACAACAGTCACTTAACTATCTGAACCTTAATATTTTAGGTTAAGTTTAGGTTAAAATGGGATAAATAATAAACAGCCTGAATATCTACTGTGATGATAAAATCATGCAATGCCTGAAACTCTTTGTAATTTAATACTCATGTCACTAGACAATTGCACATTATTTCTAATAAATCCTATGTATATCTTTATTTAACAATTGTTGATATATACATTATAACTAGTTAGCTATTACTGATGCATTTTCAATGTAATGCAGGCTGCTTTGTGTTGAATATTTTGTCATAGCACAGTATGAAAGTACATCAAATCCTTTGCAACAGCGCTTGTTCTTATCATAGTGAATGCAAAACAAGTAAACAAACAAATTAAAAAAAAAACCTACCATATAGAATTTATCAAAGGGAATTTGAAGAAGAGAATAGATTTATTTTTGACCTTGAGAAACCCATAGACTGTGCATGACACACAAACAATTGTTGTGCTTTCCTAACGATAATTAATAGAATTAAATCTTCTTTTTCATTACCTTGTTGACAATAAAGCAACAACAAACGAGAGCCAAATATATTTCCATTCAATGAAAATTTTCCTTTTAGGGCATGGGCCATGTGGTCTGAACTAAGGGATACAGTTATTCAGAGATGTTATATATTATCCTCCTCTGAGATACATTTTGATAATATCTGGCCATAAAAAGGCACATGAATTGATTACAAGTTCGGATTTGTTTGTTTAGTAGATGATCAGAACCACTGACTCAAACTGGGTCATTTTAGAATGTTACACTATAAGAAGCTGAATGAGTCTTAAACTCCAAACTCTTCACAAAAGACCTGTTAAAACAGGGAAACATCCGTGGAAACAACAATTTTCTTTTTAATTTTTATTTTTACTTTATTTTACTTTACAATACTGTATTGGTTTTGCCATACATTGACATGAATCCGCCACGGGTGTACATGAGTTCCCAATCAGGAACCCCCCTCTCACCTCCCACCCCATATCATCTCTCTGGATCATCCCAGTGCACCAGCCCAAGCATCCTGTATCCTGTATCCGACATAGACTGGCGATTCATTTCTTACATGATAGTACACATGTTTCCATGCCATTCTCCCAGATCATCCCACCCTCTCCCTCTGCCTCAGAGTCCAAAATTCTTCCGCCATCTTAGGACCGCCTCCTTGGAAGCAACAGTTTTTTCTTTTTTTTTTTTTTTTACTTTAAAATTCAACACAAAATGCTCATAGATTGACTGTTGTATGCCTGGTCGTCAAGCCAAAAGTTTGGTGTGATTGTTGTTCAGTTGCTGGGTTGTGTCTGACTCTGCGAACCCAAGGACTGCAATAGGCCAGGCTTCCCTATCCTTAGGCCAGGCTTCCCTGTCCGTTAGCCTCTCCTGGAGTTGCTCAAACTCATGTCCATCAAGTCAGTGATGCCATCCAACTATCTTGTCCTCTGTTGTCCCCTTCTCCTCCTGCCTTCAATATTTC
The DNA here is from genome assembly GCF_023091745.1 of Budorcas taxicolor. Taxonomy (NCBI): domain Eukaryota; kingdom Metazoa; phylum Chordata; class Mammalia; order Artiodactyla; family Bovidae; genus Budorcas; species Budorcas taxicolor. The sequence goes on from NC_068911.1 coordinate 131,629,421, forward strand.
CCTGCATCAGAGACTCTTCCAATGAGCTGGCTCTTAGCATCAGGTGGCCAAAGTATTGTAGCTTCAGCTTCAGCATCAATCCTTCCAATGAATATTCAGGACTGATTTCCTTTAGGATGGACTGGTAATTCCTTGCTGTTCAATGGACTCTCAGGAGTCTTCTCCAACACCACAGTTCCAAAGCAATTCTTCAACACTCAGCTTTCTTTACAGTCCAACTCTCATATCTATGCATGACCACTGGAAAAACCATAGCTTTGACTAGCTGGACCTTTGTTGGTAAACTAATGTTTATGCTTTTTAATATGCTGTCTAGGTTGGTCATAACTTTTCTTCCAAGGAGCAAGGATCTTTTAATTTCATGGCTGCAATCACTGTCTGCAGTGATTTTGGAGCCCAAGAAAATGTCTGTCATTGTTTCCATTTTTTCCCCAACTATTTGCCATGAAGTGATGGGACTGGATGTCATGATCTTCATTTTTTGAATGCCAAGTTTTAGACCAGCTATTTCACTCTCCTCTTGCACCTTAATCAAGAGGCTCTTTAGTTCCTTTTTGCTTTCTGCCATAAGGGTGGTGTCATCTGCATATCTGGGTTGTTGATATTTTTCCTGGTAATTTTGATTCCAGCTTTTGCTTCATCCAGTCTGGCATTTTGCATGACGTACTCTGCATATAAGTTAGATAAGCAGTATGACAATATACAGCCTGATGTACTCCTCTCCCAGTTATAAGCCAGTTCATTGTTTCATGCCTGGTTCTCACTGTTGCTTCTTGACCTACATACAGGAGGTAGGTAAGGTGGTTTGGTATTCCCATCTCTTTAAGAATTTTCCACAGTTTATTGTGATCCACAGAGTCAAAGGGGTTAGCAAAGTCAATGAAGCAGAAGTAGATGTTTTCTGGAACTCTCTTGCTTTTTCTATGATCCAAGAGATGTTGGCAATTTGATCTCTGGTCCCTTTACCTTTTCTAAATCCAGCTTGAACATCTGGAAGTTCTCAGTCCACATACTGTTGAAGACTAGCTTGGAGGGTTTTGAGCATTACTTTGCTAGCATGGTGTGGTAAGTAGCCATTTATACAATGACCTTGACATTTATTGAGTGCCTCCTATTCTCTAGATATTGTTCTACATGGTATTTTCATGTTTTCTTCTAGGAATTTATAGTCTTAGGTCTATATTTAGGTCTTTAATCCATTTTGAGTTGTTTGTATATGGAATGAAGTGAGGGTCTGATTTCATTCTTTTGCATGCAGAATATAAAGTCTCATTTATTCAAACAACAGTTGTAGGAGGTAAATATTTGTCTTGTGCCATGTTTCCCAGAGCAGACCTTGAGATGATGTTCAAACATTTCATATGGAAATACAAAAAACCTCGAATAGCCAAAGCAATCTTGAGAAAGAAGAATGGAACTGGAGGAATCAACTTGCCTGACTTCAGGCTCTACTACAAAGCCACAGTCATAAAGACAGTATGGTACTGGCACAAAGACAGACATATAGATCAATGGAACAAAATAGAAAGCCCAGAGATAAATCCACACACCTATGGACAGCTTATCTTTGACAAAGGAGGCAAGAATATACAATGGAGTAAAAACAATCTCTTTAACAAGTGGTGCTGGGAAAACTGGTCAACCACTTGTAAAAGAATGAAATTAGATCACTTTCTAACTCCGCACATGAAAATAAACTCTAAATGGATTAAAGATCTAAATGTAAGACCAGAAACTATAAAACTCCTAGAGGAGAACATAGGCAAAACACTCTCAGACATAAATCACAGCAGGATCCTCTATGATCCACCTCCCAGAATTCTGGAAATAAAAGCAAAAATAAACAAATGGGATCTAATTAAAATTAAAAGCTTCTGCACAACAAAGGAAACTATAAGCAAGGTGAAAAGACAGCCTTCTGAATGGGAGAAAATAATAGCAAATGAAACAACTGACAAACAACTAATCTCAAAAATATACAAGCAACTTATGCAGCTCAATTCCAGAAAAATAAATGACCCAATCAAAAAATGGGCCAAAGAACTTAATAGACATTTCTCCAAAGAAGACATACGGATGGTTAACAAACACATGAAAAGATGCTCAACATCACTCATTATTAGAGAAATGCAAATCAAAACCACAATGAGGTTCCACTTCACACCAGTGAGAATGTCTGCGATCCAAAAATCTGCAAGCAATAAATGCTGGAGAGGGTGTGGAGAAAAGGGAACCCTCCTACACTGTTGGTGGGAATGCAAACTAGTGCAACCACTATGGAAAACAGTGTGGAGATTCCTTAAAAAATTGCAAATAGAACTGCCATATGACCCAGCAATCCCACTGCTGGGCATACACACTGAGGAAACCAGAATTGAAAGAGACACATGTACCCCAATGTTCATCGCAGCACTGTTTATAATAGCCAGGACATGGAAACAACCTAGATGTCCATCAGCAGATGAATGGATAAGAAAGCAGTGGTACATATACACAATGGAGTATTACTCAGCCGTTAAAAAGAATACATTTGAATCAGTTCTGTTGAGATGGATGAAACTGGAGCCGATTATACAGAGTGAAGTAAGCCAGCAAGAAAAACATCAATACAGTATACTAACACATATATATATGGAATTTAGAAAGATGGCAATGATGACCCTGTATGCAAGACAGCAAAAAAGACACAGATGTGTATAGCGGACTTTGGGACTCAGAGGGAGAGGGAGAGGGTGGGATGATTTGGGAGCATGGCATTGAAACATGCATACTGTCATGTAAGAATTGAATCACCAGTCTATGTCTGATGCAGGATACAGCATGCTTGGGGCTGGTGCATGGGGATGACCCAGAGGGATGTTGTGGGGAGGGAGGTGGGAGGGGGGTTCATGTTGGGATCGCATGTACACCCGTGGTGGATTCAGGTCAATGTATGTCGAAACCAATACAGTATTGTAAAGTAAAATAAAGTAAAAAAAAAAAAAAAAGAAGAAAGAAAAAAAAAAGGTATTGCTCACTTCATGAGAAGACAGTGAGGGAGTGATGGAAGCAGGATGAAAAGAGATAAGAAACTACACAGGTTGCAACTTGAAGGGAACTTACAGCCTGAGTCTGCACCTTCAGGGGAATTCTGGAGGGCAAATGACAGCTTGCGGGTTGCCACCTTTAAGGCAAAGGCTTTCTTACTCCTAGTGTAAGGATTACCCTCAGGCTTATGTAGACTCCAAGGCACTTCCAGTTATCTGGCTAGGTAGGCAGAATGTTCCAGTGGCTCAAGGGCTGCCTTCTGAAGAGAATTTCTGATGCAGTCTATTTCAAGCCAAGATATAAGAGCTGAAGGATGGCTACCCTACCCATGAAAGAAACCCGAGGGAATCTGTGCAGAACACCAACAATGTTCATTTCAACATCAGTACCTTCACTTAGTAAAGAGGGATAGGAAAGCTAGAAAGGTGGAATTACGCTCTAATTGACATGACTAATAACTGCTACAGCTCAAAATAAACCCGTCTGTGGCTCTATAGCTTGTGTTTTGGAAAGTTATGGGACACATGGAAAGAATGTGGTAGGTGGAATGTGACATTTTAGCAGGTTAAAGTGAGGTGGGCACATACTGGTTACTACATTACCACTTAGAGTCCTTCTGTGACCACCCCCCCAATATTCATTCCCCTCAAAAAAAAAAAAAAAAAAAGACTGATATGAAGTGATGAAGACTTGAATTAGAGGAGATATTACAAGTTACTTTTTAAATGTCCATGATATTTCAACAAGTTAATCCCCTACTTCACAGCATATTTAAAAAATAATTCAAAATGATTAAAGAACTAATGTAAGCACTAAAACTGTAAAACTCTTAGATATGCAGATGACGCCACTCTTATGGCAGAAAGCACAGAGGAACTAAAGAGTCTTGATGAACATAAAAGAGGAGATGAAAAAACTCTTAGAAGAAAATATAAGAGTAAATCTTTGAATTTGGCAACAGTTTCTTGGATATGACATCAAAAACACAAGGAATAGAACTAAAAATAGATAAATTGGTCTTCATCAAATTTAAATTCATTTATGTTTCAAAGGACAGTCTCAAGAAAGTGAAAACAGGGACTTCCCTGGTGGTCCAGTGATTAGGACTCCACACTTCCAATGCAGGGGTGCAGGTTCGATCCTTGGTCCAGGAACTAAGATCTCTCATCTCTTATGCCTCGTAACATGGCCAAAAAAAAAAAAAAAAAAAAGAGAAAGTGAAAACACAACTCAAAGAATGGGGAAAGTATTTGAAAATTACATATTTGATAAAGGACTTGTTAGAATACACAAAAAACACAAGTCAATAATGAAAAGACACACACAAATTATAAATAGCAATTGTGAAATGGGAAAAGGATCTGGAAGAACATTTTTCTAAAGAAGATATTAAAATGCCCACTAAGCACATGGAAAGATGCTCAGCATCACTGGTCACAAATCCAAAGCACTATGAGATAACATGCACTTGCTAGGATAGCTTTAATAAAATAAAAATGATTATTAGTGAGGATGTGGAAATCAGAAACTCATATTCTGCTGGTGGGAATGTAAAATAGCAAAACTCCTATGGCAAATTATTTGGCAGTCCCTCAAAAGCTAAACAGAGAGTCACTGTTTGACCCAGCAATTCTACTTCTAGATATATACCCAAGAGAAATGAAAACATATGCCCACATGAAAACTTGTACATGAATGTCCAAAGCAGCATTATTCATAATGACCAAAATGTAGAAACAGTCACCATGGATAAACAAAATATGGTATACCCATATAATGGAATAACTCTCAGGCATAAAAATAAACAAAATACTGATACATACTACAGCATGAATGCAATGGTCTTAATGAATATTTGTATCCCCTTAAAACTGATATGTTGAAATTCTAAGTTCCAAAAGTGATGATATGAGTAGGTGGTGATTAGATCATGAGGGTGAAGCCTCATGAATGGGATTAGTGCTCTTATAAAAGAGATCCCTCAAAGCTCCCTAGCCCCTTTCAGCAGGTAAGGATAAGTGAGAAGTCTTCAACCCTCAAGAAGGTCCTCACTCATACTTGCTGGTACCTTGATCTCAGATTTCCAGCTTCCTGAACTATAAGAAATAAATGTCTGTTGTTTATAAGCTACCTAATGTGTGGTATTTATAGCAACTCAAACATTCTAAGACAATCAATGAGCCTTGAAAACAGTATGCTAAGTGAAAGAAGCCAGACATAAAATGTCACTTGTTATATGATTCCATTTATGAAATATCCAGAATAGGTGAACCTATAGAAACAGAAAGATTAGTGTTTGACTCAGACTGCCAGGAAAAGGAGAACTGATGACAGCTATAGGATATGGGGTTTCTAAAACTGATCATGTTGATGGTTGTACAGTGCTGTGGATATACTAAAAACTCCACACTGTCAATGAGTGAATTGTTTGGTATGTGAATTATATCAATAAAAATGTGAAAGGAAAAGAGACCATAGTAATAAGAAGCCTACCAATAGTAATAATAGTACTAATAAATTTTAAGTCTTCTCACTTATAAATATCTAGACTGATAGCCTGGAACTGAAGAAGTAAAGCATTCATCTAAGGTCTTGCTGGCAGATGTTTCGTGCTCCTTCAAGGCTACTTCACAGTTATGGGTGAGGCTCCTGTTACAGAGCTGGGTTGGGTTTGGGAAATGCTCATTGAGAGTAGTTACTCAACAGCCAGGAGGTTGGGGCGATCTCAGGGTAGCACCTGCCTTACCCATGGTGATTGTGTGCAACGTACACTTTGTGGGGCAAAGTGAATCCTGGAAGCTGAGTGTTTGAAAGAGCTCTGTCCTCTTGTCACCTGCTGGCCCACTTTGCTCTTTGGATGCACGGACTGGAGGCAGGGAGACCTTGTTTGAGCCACTCCTTGAGCAGGGAGACCCAGTATGTGTAGTTCCAGGAGCGGACTATAGATTGAAGGCGACTTCTTGTGAAATCAGCAGGGCGGGCAGCTGAAGAGCATGAGAATATTGTGCATTTGTAAATATTTGAGCACATCTGCTTAGCTTCTTCCCAGAAAACCACTGGGAAAACCCGCCTTGCCTTGTGCCATGCAATGCTGTTGCCCTGCTCTAATTGTCAAATCTGTCGAGTGTTTTTCTCATGCACACAAAAATTAAACATCGCTCTCCTCATTCATGATTAATTCAGCTGCAGCGCTGCACTGTGTCACACTGCATCTTTTAAAGTAATTGTTAAATTCTACCTCATAATCGGAGCAGTTTTAATTAACTTTTTGTCAGTTAATCTTTTTTTCCTCATGCATTTTCCATGTCTAGGGTGAATACTGCCGGTCTCTGCCCAGGGGTTTGCAACCCCTCGGTATGAATAGCTTAAACCCTATTAGTGCCGATGGGCGTGCCACGTGCGGGTGGAGAGAGGAAGCCTCTCAGGCTCCATTCTGCTCTGCTTTCCTGAGCCTGGCTGGTTTGGTCGTTTGCATTAAACAGCTCCTCCATAGTGAGCTCGTTTATGTGCTGCAAAGTTCAGGCTTGCTTTTCCCTTGCTGCTAGAATATGTTCTCTGTGTCCAGGAGAGAGAAAGCACACAGAAATGAAAAAGGTAGATGTGCAGGATAAGAGGGAAGAGACCCAAACTGGAATGTAGAGGAAACCCAGGGCAAGGAATGGGTCCTGTTAAGTATTCTGGAGTGATTCTTCCCTTCAGGGTAAGCCCTTCCTTCCCTTCTTCCTTCCTTCCACCAAAGCTGAAGAGTAAGGATACTGCCTCTAGTGTCTCTGACCTTGTCATTCTTACCAAAGTCACATTTCACATATTTAAACTTTTTTTTGTATAGTTCAAATGCCAATTATACCTACCCTTCAACTTATGGCTCTGCCTGCCCATTACTTTTATCTCTCAAATGATATTACCCATGTGTACATAACATAGCAAATCCAATTCCATATTAAACAGCACACATTCAGGCAGTTTTCTCTCTCGCAAGGGGCCTGTGTTTAAAGGCAATTGTGTTTTAGCTTTTCTGAAACTTTAAACAAATGTGCACATCTGTGTAATAGTGCCACTACTGCTACTTCTAGCAAAGGAGTCACTTTTGTATATTTACAGGGTATATTTTTCAGGATATGGCATCAGTTTCTCAGTTTTAAAATGCATACGATTGAGGAAATAGGAACTGATAATTACTGTGTTAGGATCTGATGCTAAAATGCTGAGAGAGTCAATAAATACACCAGATGTGCAAAATGCTAGTTAGGGTATTTAAACAGAATGTGGTCAAACCCTCAAAGAGGGACTATACTCACTCTATGGACATTTGTGCTGAGGTGTCACCATATTGAATTTGTTAATTAACCTGTCTGGTCCAAAGTTGACCTGAAAGACTGAGTATAGTTCAGATAAAAGTTGTGCCAAAGAGTTTCCTACTAAGAAATACATTAGAAAATAGCTTTAGGACAAAGCGTAATTTGTATGGAGTGCTTTGATCTTAGAAAGATTAAGAAAGAATGTGGGATTCAGGGTCTATGCTCAAATCCTAAGTATGTAATTTGCAGGGTATGGACAAACAAGTAGCTTATTCCCTCTCAGTCATATATAAAATGGGGATTACAATATTCTCTACATTACGCTGTTTTCTGATGACTAAAAATCTTTTTTATAGAAATGTGGTTGATTAATAATACTGTGTTAGTTTCTACAGTATAGCAAGGTGATATGGTTATATATATGTGTGCATTCTTTTTTATATTCTTGTCCACTATGGTTTATCACAGGATATTGAATATAGTTCCCTTTGGGATACAGTAGGACCTTGTTGGTTATCCATTCTATATATAATAGTTTGAATCTACCAATCTCAAACTCTCCATCTTTCCCTGACTCACCCCCTTCCTCCTCGGCAACCATACAGACACAAACTCTTTGTGTCTATAAGTCTGTTTCTGTTTCATAGATAGGTTCATTTTTGTCATATTTTAGATTACATGTATAAGTAATGTCATATGGTATTTGTCTTTCTCTGTCTGCCTTACTTCACTAGTATGATAAAATGAATTTTTTAATGTATTTAGCAGTGATGATGATGATGATAAAGGTTTGTGCTTTTCTCTGTGCCTGATATAAAATCCTTTACATACTCTGCACATAAATTCTGTGACAAGTACTTGGTGGATCTAGGTGAATCAATTTGGTGATCTGCCCTCCGTCTTTCTTACAGAGGGAAGCTCCTTCCTGTAAGTTCTTGTAGGACTAGTTTCATATCTTGTTTAGCTTGTATCTCCCATGGCCCTAACACAATGTCTTTTTTGTGTTAGGTATGTGTTTAATAGAGAGTTGCTGAGTTGTAACTGAATCCTCATTTTTATACTTTTACTCATTCAACAATATTCAGTAAATCATATTGTTGAAAGCCAAATGAAACATGGTTCCTGTTCTGAGTAAAGCATGGTTCCATGCCAGTATCCTTGCCTGGAGCAGTCCATGGACAGAAGAGCCTGGTGGGCTATAGTCCATGGGATCACAAAGATTCGGACATGACTGAGTAACACACACACATACACACACACACCTGTTTCAGAATTGAGGGAGTTATTACCTACATAGACAAATAATTATAGAACCATGTGGAGTGCAGTCATTCTGCCTCCTGGAGCTGGGGAAATCTTTACTGAGAAGCAAGAGAACCTGAGCCTTGAATAAGCAGGAGTTTTACACAAATTGAGTCTAAGGTAAGATCATTCAAGATAATCAAAGTAGAATAATACACATAGAGTAGAATCATGAAACAGCCAAAGCACATGCAGGAAACGGTGAAAGGTGCCATGTGGTTGGATTTGGGTACACAGAGGTTTCATCCTATTAGCCTGTTTCTATAATTCATATGCTGAAGTGAAGTGAAAGTTGCTCAGTCGTGTGTGAATACTGGAGTGGGTAGCCTATCCCTTCTTCAGCAGATCTTCCCAATCCAGGAATTGAACTGGGGTCTCCTGCATTGCAGGCGGATTCTTTACCAACTGGACATATACTAAAAATCTATGAAATTCTTTGACTTGGATGAGTGATTGTTGCATTGCAAACAGTGGTGGTTGTGGAAGATGGGGAGAGGGGGAAAAATGCAAACCAAGTGCCAATGTTCTTGGTGAATGCTTCAGAGGTAAGCACTAGGTAGTGAGGGCGGATGAATGTAAAGAGTGACGGCTGATGTAGACAGGCTATGGGACAGTCTGGAGATAACTTTGCCACTTGCTATCCATAAAAAATCAATTTTTATTTCCTTTAGTTAATCCTTTAGTTGTGTGTGTATGTGGGCAGAAATGAACCTTAATTCTACTCCTAATGTGGTTGAGAAATTCAGCTCACTGTTTGTGCTTTCCCAGAACTCTCTTATTTGCTCTTTGTGTTCAAGTACAAAGTAGAGTGGCTCTAATCCAATTTTGATTTGGAAGCCAAGTATGATGGGAGTGTAGATGTCACAGCAACGTGCCCAAATTTACTTTATTTTTGAAATGTCGTGAATATGCTGCTTAGAATTATTCATCGCTGGTATTCATTTTCCTACATAGGAGTATATTATGATTCTATTTCTTAATTTGTGAGTTCTAATGTAAAATGTGCTGATGTATCAACTTTATTAATATATGATCCCTGGAGCCATATACTTTAATATGTAATAATTTCTAAACATATTTAAAAATACATTTGCAGAAGACTACATAAAACTATTATAACTGTTAAATCAATACTCAACAATATTTTAATTTCTAGAAATTCCCCATGAGGAGATCATTCATTTCTTGTTAATAGAGACAGGGAATATATGTTAAAGACATTTTTCATATTTAATTTCAAATAAATTTAGCTATACCATAAAATAACAAATAATTTTGGAGTTAATTTATAACTAAAATGAGTTGACCGATAAAAATTTTAGATTGCTAAATTTATAGTTTTTATCAGAATGAACATTCTTCACTTTTGTGTGTAATATAAACTAAAGGCAAACACATATAAAGCAGAATTTAGTATTTTTTATTGTATACAAGAATTTATATTGAATCCATTAAAAAATTATTTTAATGTTAAATCTTCATGACCTGCCTCAACTTCAATTTTTCCTTTTAGCTTATTAAACAAGTCACTTTAATTATAATTGAAAAGAATAAATAAAATTTTGCTAGGTTTGTGGGGGATTCTGGATCATGGCCATATTTGATCTGACCCCAAACTCAATAAAATTATTAATTACTAAGAAGGGATCCCCAAGGACTTCCTTTTAGAACTGAAAGCCCATGAAGTTCAGATGTATTTGTAACTGGATATTTCCAAACTAATATTAAATAGCAAATCTTTAATTAGTGTGCATAAAATTAAAATTTACTTATAGAGTATTAAACTGGAATTTGAAGTTCTCATAACCCAAACCAATATGAAGATGAGAAATTCAATTTCACAGTCTCTTTTTTGTTACAACATATAATGTGCTTTATTTTTTATTGTTATGCCATTTAACAGTTCTTTTTAAAGCAAAGTTTGTGGAACAATCCTAAAATTATGAAGAAAGATCATTAGGCAAAACTATTAAAAGAGCTACCAGGTTAAAAATAGGCAACAAAAGGAATATAGTTTATTATATATTAAATATATATTGTATGTAACCACTTTTACATTAAAATGCTTTAGAGCTGAAAGACCTCAGTTTAGAATCTGGGGCCCTATACATTCAAATGGGCTAAGTTTGGGGCAATAATATCACTTTTGCTATATCCTAAACTTCAGAATTCAACTTCTATTTACCCTATTAGACACATATAGCGATCGAAAAGATGCCAGATTTCCAAAAAAAAACACCTCTTTTCGTATTGATTAAAAGTGTATGAGCCATTGCTATCTAAAAGTGTCAGCCAAAATCAAAACAGACAGCCAACAAAATAGAGCGCCTATTGTAAGAATAGAAATGGATTTCAGAATCAACAGTAAATAAACTATGGTGCTGCCTTCATCTGTACTCCACTGGAGATAGTTTGCAGAATTTTTACTGGCATTCTGCCATACTTATTTTCATTTATCTGCCTCAAAGCACCATTTCAAAAAGTGCAAAAGCATGTTGTTGATAAAGTAGATTGTTTATAGCTGAATTGAAAATTTCAGAACAACACGTTTTGTAATAAAGTTGGGGGAGGGAGGTCCAGGAAGACTGCAGCTGCAGCTTTTTGAAACCTATGTCAACATCACTGCTAGAAATGGGAAGATGTGTTATTTTGCCCTACAAAATTTAATAAGCAAATCTTTATAAACTGTATTAAGTGACAAGTATTACCAAAAGCCATAAAGTCTACTGAGTCTTTATTTACTGAAACGCTTTCCCAGCACATTGTTCCCATATTGCAGGCTCCTTTATAGTGTTGTGTTTGTAATGTGCTTAGCGATTCAGGGGTGATTTCAATGATAGTAAATCCTGGGCCAATGAGTCCCCATGTGTACCATAGTAATTTTAATACTTCTGCTGTTAAGTCCTGTTGGGTGTAAATTTAAGTACCAACTTTAGTTGCTGTTGCTTCACTGTTGTGTTTTTTTTTTTTTTTCTTGTGACTGCTCTTGCAGAAGCATAGCCAATAGCTATGGAAAGAAGAGAAATGCTTAAACAAATGACAATTAGAAGAAGAGAGACAGGACATCTTTCTCTATATAGTTAAATATCATAGCTGATGTAATTTATGTACTCCATTCAATAAGTGATTGGTATGAACATTTCAGAAAAACAAGTGTTTTCTGAAAACAATAACCTTCCTAATTTGGGTTCCCCAGATCACTAGGATTCCTTGAAATGTCACTTCGAATTCTTGGGGGGGAAATATGTTCTGTGGTCCAGTGTATTCAGTAAAAAATGTGAGGTTAAGCAAAGTTAGATTTCTTAGATGTTTTGGTCTTTTCTGTGCAACATGCCATGTCAGTCTACAAGAAGATATTCCATCTCCCTACATATTTTGCCATAAAAAAATGAACAAACCTATTGCACACCTGTGGAACACCAGGTGTTCTGTTATAATCAGCAGGAAATGCTGGGTTAGCCTTCTAATACATTTAATACACTGGGATTTAAGCAAACCTTTTGTGTCTAAATTCTGAGCATTTAGGAAGATCAGTGACTAGCCTAAGATATTTTGTAAAATTTTGTTGAGTAAATTGATGAGTTCTTGAATGAAGGCTATTTTGATAATTAATGAGGGCATAACAAGCTAACTGGTGGTATCATTCTGTTGATGAATCCAATGACTTGTACCAATTTTAAGGGTTATATTGATTTATCTTGCCTCAAGGGGTTCCCAGGTTGTACTAGTGGTGAAGAACTCTCCTCCTAATGTAGGAGAACTGAAAGACGTGGATTTGATCCCTGGATGGGAAAATTCCCTGGAAGAAGGCATGAACCCACTTCAATATTCATGCCTGGAGAATTCCATAGACAAAAGAGCCTGGTGGGCTACAGTCCATAGACTCGGAAAGAGTCGGACACGACTGAAGCGACTTAGCACACACTTATGCGTCTCCCCTGTTGTCTTTTAGAAATCTGATTCTTTCACATTTATGCATGATTTACACCCCCTCCACCACGAACTATAGGACCTTTTAGAATTTCTTTCGAGTTTTTTTTAAATTACTCTTAGGTTTTAACTCTTATCTTTCTCTTTGATGTTCTTCAATTTTGCTACAACATATCTTTACTAACCTAAGATCCCTTTTCTTATGGAGTTTTTCTTTTATCTTTTATGAGATGTTTCAATTATCACTTATTCAAATATATTTATCCTTTTTGATTATTATTTTGTTCTCAGTGTTCTAGTATCTGTTTGTTGACATTTTTTTACTTCAATTTTCTATATCATTTAAGTTTACTTAAAAATTTTTGTTCCCTTTATTTTTATCAAGTGCCTTCAATTTCAACTTGATTTTTCAGGACAATAATTTATACTTAGACTATACTCATCCTGATTAGACTTGCCAGATAAAATATAGAACACCCAGTTAAATTTGAATTTCAGATAAACTCTGACTACTTTTTTAGTATAAATTGGCCAAAATGGTGTAAGTTGTAAAGTGGGACATACTTAATTAAAATTTTTTTTCATTTATCTGAAATTCAAATTTAACTGGAAACCCTCTATTTTTATTTGCTAAATCTGTTTCCTCTGTTTCTACAACCTAAACACCAGTTTCTTCTTTTTTGCTTCCATGATCAGTAAAATTATCTCTAGAACTCCCATTTCTTAGTGTCAATATATTATTTGTCAATGAATGAATGGCTATAAATCATTGATATGAATCTCCATAAAACGAGATTCCTGATGTGTTGAAAATAGAATAGCCAAACTCTGGAATCAATTAAGTATGCTATTCAGAAAAACAATGGTCTGATTTTCAGGGGTTTTAGGAATACTTGTCTGAATTATATAGAAAAATACCACCTGCTATGAGAAATGGATCTCCAAATGTATACTGTCTCAAAAACAATAGAATTTTATTGCTTCGTAACATAACAATCCTGAGTGGATAAAAAGTCAAGCATTTCAGGCAACTAAATACTTGGGTTTTTGTTCCACACCTATAGTTTACAGCCACCATGATTACCTCCATCCCAGTCAGCCAGAAAAGGGAGTAAAGCCTGGAAGAACATGCATGAAATTTTCTAGAAAATAAAGCCTGAAAGTGATACATATCATGTCTGTTCATACTTGGTTAGTTGGCATTCAATCACATAGCCATGTCTAACTACAAGAGTGTCAGTAAATGGTAACCCAGCTCTCCCCAGGAAGAAGAGGAGTAGATGGATTTCAATGAGTAGCTAGAATTTGTGATCATACACACAGTGCTTCAAGTGAGGCATGGCTTTGCTAAAGAAGTACAGAACAAACTTCCTGGATAATGCTTGAGAATATTTGATTTTTCTGGAATTCATAACAATTGGATTTTTGCTTCATCTGTAATTATTTGTGGATATGATTGAATAGCACAGGTGCCTCCAGGAGGAAAATAAAATAAAACAAAAATTTTAACATTTCATTGTCATTTCCCAAGATTCAAGGAATAAACAGATCATATTTTCTACTTTGATACTTAACAGATTAATTATTAAGATGAATCTCCATTATGGTTTGAGAAAAACAAGGTGGTTTTATGTGGAATATGGATAAACCATTAAACAAAGCAGACTAAGGAAGTCTGCCAAGGTATGTGAACACCTCTTTAGCAGATGAATCAGAAATTTCTGTTTGCCGAGCTGTCAACATACCCCCTCTCCTAAATACTAATTGCCTAACAAACAAGATATTAAGATCTTTAAAATAAGTGTTTCTTTGTTATATATGTGTATTTATAAACATAGAACGGAAATCTCTACATGCAAAATATTTAGAGTTAGATGCTGTTGTAGGTAATTAGTGAAAAAGACTGTATGTTTTCTCATCCACCTGCTGGTAGAAGCAGATGGTAGCTTATTTCTGCCCATGTGACCTACAGATTCTTCAGGTTTACCAAAATACTATGACTATGGTAATAGCATTGTTCTCTTCCCAGGTATGATTAGGATTCTGGTGTATATAAACAGTCTGATTTCCTGCCTTGCCTCACCAACCTTTTTAGAGGAAGTAAAAATAGATAGGGTATGGGTCTTACCACCTGAAAAGCAGCTTTTAATGATACTTTCAAAAGCGTAACTTTCCCCAACTATAACATTTATAATTTTTGATGGAAAGAAGGCTATTATTTGCAGTCTTACAATTAAAGAGAATATTTTGGAGTTTATATCTTGTTTGATTTTAGCAAAAAACAGTCCCCAGGTAGAAGGGGATTGTCACCCTAGCCATTATGACCTGTATCCAAGTTTTTTGCACTACTGATTATTTAGCTCTTTATTCTTTTATAAGAAACCAGTGTATACTTTATAATTTTATTAGCATATTAGAGAAAATAAGATCTAATTATTCAGTATATTGATTTGAATAATTATATGAAATTATAAAATTATTTAAATTTAATTATTTATTTTTACTATCCTTGCCCAGTTCTGAAAATGTGAGTTTAAAAAGGTGAAATGAAAAATGAAAAGGACATTTTATGCAGCATCTGCTTAATCTTAGAACTAAAATGTGTTCATGAAACTAATAGGATAAAAAGAATTCATGAAAAGATGTTAGACTGTAGTTGTAAAATAAATATCTGATTGACCCTTTTCTTTGGCCAAACCATTGGACTAGAAGAGGATACAACCATCTCAAGCCTGCTAGAGCCCTGCGGGCTCAGATAGTAAAGAATCTGCTTGCAATGCAAGAGACCCTGGTTTGATCCCTGGGTCAGGAAGATCCCCTGGAGAAGGGAATGACTATTCATTCCAGTATCTTGCCTGGAGAATTCCATGGGCAGAGGAGCCTGATGAGCTACAGCCCATGGGGTCAAAAAGAGTTGGACACAACTGAGAGACTGTCACTTTCATTTATGTTTCCTGCATTGACAAGCAGGGTCTTTACCAGGTGCCACATGGGAAGCCCTTCACTTTCACAGTTCAGATAATTGCCAAGTCGTTATAAGGAGAGCTTGTCTCTTCTTAGAGGACTATCCCAGAAGATTTTTCTTTTTGACCTCAGCCTCACTTAATGTTAACTTGTTTTAAACTTTGCCACGACTCTTGAGTTCATTTAAAAGAGTTCATTTATATGTGGCAAGCAGAATTTGAAATGTTTTTTCCTAAGCTCTTCCTGATGTCTAGAAATGTGGTTAGTACAAAATTAGACTTTTTATACAATTTTTAAAATTTCAGTTTTTTATAATGCATTTATAAACCAGGCTTTTGGTTTCCATTCTTCCACCTAATTAAGAAGTACATAAGCAGCCAAAAAGTTGAATAAATCAAGAAATTCTGGTTACGTGTATCGAAGACTCATGATTCACTCTTACAGGACCAGTGCTCTCCTCTGCTTGAAACCCTAGACATATCCATTCATTGTTTTCTATCTGGGCCTCCTCTTGAAATGGACATATCAAATATCTTTTTAAAAATGGCTATTTTATAAGCTTGAAAACAGTAGTGCAATATATTTGGGGAAAAAAATAATGTGGAAAAAACCCAAAGTATTGTTGTTATAATTAAATGTAAGTTTAGTTAATTGTATGCTAAATGCTTTGAGATTTCAAAAGCCTCACACTCAAAGGTGGCTTCTGGGACCAGACACAGGAGCATCAAATGAGAGCTTGCTAGAAACTCAGAATTGGAGCTCCACTCCAGATTATTTAATTGAATTTTCATTTTAGTAAGATTCTTGAGATATTAATATGCACCTTAAACTTTAAGAGAGACTTCCTTGTAGCTCAAACAGTAAAAAATTTGCTCATGAGGCAGGAGACCAGAGTTTGATCCCTGGGTTGGGAAGTTCCTCTGGAGAAGGGAATGGCAATCCACTCCAGTATTCTTGCCTGGAGAATTCCATGGATAGAGAAGCCTGGCGGGCTATAGTCTGCAGGGTCGCAAAGAGTCAGACACAACTGAGACACTAATACACAGTAAACTTTAAAAAGAACTAAAAAGCAATCCTAAGAAGTGTGTAGCGTATGATGATTTCAGTTCTACAGATAAGGAATCTAGGCTTAGAGAGACAAAATTGTACAACTTGAGAACTTAAGCTCAGGTCTGTTTGAAGCTCACGTTCACACATTTCTACCACACTTTCTTGCTTTCAGTGCACTGTAGCCAGTTTTTAAAGACAAGTGCAAAATCGTTGTCTATTTTTTTTTTTTTTTTTACTATTTTTACTAGCTTTTGACTTATTCTGGCAATGTTCTTCAAAAGGACATGCACTTACACAAATTCTGATGACAGTGGAGCCATGCATTGCTTGAGACCAAGTTTGGTGGGAAGATCAATAGCATGAATTTTTGTGGCTTTGCGCAGTTCTATTTTTGAGTGCTTGGAGGATCTTATTTATTAGAGTGTGTTTGCAGAAACTGTCAGTAAACATCTTTTCTTTGTTAATATTTAACCCACCAACTCTTTCAAGCTTCCATCTTTTTCAGTCTCACGGTCCCACATGCTTTTTAATCCACTAATAGCACCAAACTGTCTCCATGGTGCAATAAAAGTCTTCTATTTTATGACTTCCTTGAATTACTACCCTAACTTATAATTTGCCAGATTTGTTTTTGCCTTTAAATCCCTTACTTCATTGTAGCCACATGAAAAATGTTACTCCCTATGAATTTTCCTCCCCAAACTCTAATGCTTATTTTTAATATACTAATAGTTCTTTCTCAGAATAATTTAGTCTCCTGACACTCAGACTGTTTTACTCACCATTCAAAAGGACTTTTAGAAAGTTTCTCTATAAAATACTAAGAAATATCTTAAGTAGTTCTAATGATTGTTGAAATATAGTAAACTTTAATTACATAATGTAATTGAAAAAAATCTCCCAAAGAGTTTAGGAAAACTACCAAAAAAAAAAAAGATTGGCTATTTAGATGCTTTCTAAATTTGCTTTTTAATGCTACAGTATTTTCAGAGAAATCATGGACGGAGTTTCCAGAAGTCAAGAGTGCTTCTATGTGAGTGGCAGTCATAAATACCTTGACCTTATCTGAAAGAAGTGAAAGAGTGTGGTTTGAGTTGAAGATAATTTTATTTTCATTGTATTTACTTAAGAGCCAGAAGGTGAAGAAAGGTTTAGTTTACAGCTTCCTGTCCTAAAGAAGGGGAGATAAACTATCAAATATGAAAAGTATCTAATCATCAGTCCTCTTTCTTTTATCGTAGCTCTAAGTGTTGACACTAGCTGTATGTGCAAGTATATGTTTGGATGAAAAGGCTAAGTAGAAGGAAAGAACAGTACAGAGGTGACAATGATGGGTATTCTCCCCATTCCCACACTCACCCTAGAGACTGTCATTTGTGTGATAATTGATGTACTTCCCAGTGGGTCAATGTCTAGGAGGACATGGTTTCTATATTAGAATCTGCCTAATACTTGTTCATGAGAGCTGGACAATAAAAAAGGCTGAGCACTGAAGAATTGATGCTTTTGAATTGTGGTGTTGGAGAAGACTCTTGAGAGTCCCTTGGACTGCAAGGAGATCCAACCAGTCCATCCTTCAGGAAATTAGTCCTGAATATTCATTGGAGGGACTAATACTGAAGCTGAAGCTCCAACACTTTGGCCACCTGATGCACTGACTCATTGAAAAAGATCCTGATGCTGAGAAAGACTGAAGGCAAATAGAGAAGGAGGCGGCAAGGATGAGGTGGTTAGATAGCTTCACTAACTTAATAGACATGAATTTGAGCAAACTCCGGGAGACAGTGAAGGATGGGGAAGCCTGGTGTGCTGCAGTCCGTAGGGTTGCAAAGAGTTGGACATAACTTAGTGACTGAACAACAGCAATAACAAATCTCTCGGCTTAGAACTTTTGCCCAGGATGCCAGAGGACTTTGGCAAGTTGTACACAGCTGAACCAAACACAAATGCTCTCTGGAATTCTAACTCAGAAGTTTCAAGCCATGTAAGGCAGTGAATAGAATAGGGCAGTGTCAATTACTCTTCACCACATGTAAAGCAGCTGAGTTAGGCTATTGAACCAACAATATACAGATTGAGTAACTGGGGAAAATGTGTCTGTGATTTCATAGCTGGATATACTCATCAGGAAATGTAGAAGAAAGTTGTAATCTTTTCTAAATCATTTTAGTTCTAAAATAGTCAAGAGGGACATGAAACATTTATTTGGAAAATTGATTCTGCTTAACTGGCCACTGATATAATTTCAATCAAAACTTCTTTTATTTTATAGATGATTTTACTAAATTACATATTGATCATGCAGCTTATGTAGTTCTGGATATGTAGTAAATGCTCAGGAAACATTATTTTATTGCAAACAATAGCAATAATTATATAAGTATCATCATAGGATTTGTCAACATAAAACTTATCCTAATTAATATGGAAAATATTGCTGTCATCTTTTAAGTAATTTTGTATCTGTTATGCCTAATAAGACAAAAGTCTTGGAAAATGCAATGCATTTGTAATGGAAAAGGTTGTAATGCATGAAGGTATTATTTTCATACTGTAACAATGGAGATTTCTCTAACTTACTTATTTGAATTTAGCATTGTAATATTTATTCTTTCCATATACAAGTGTAAAATGAAACCTAGACTTTTGTTTTCAAGGTACGTTATTAGATTACATCAGAAGTACTCCCACCTGGCGTGCTGCAGTTCATGGAGTGGCAAAGAGTTGGTCACGACTGAGCAGCTGAACTGAACTGAACTGAAGATTATAGAAAATCCCTTTAAAAAAGTTATGAGGCATCAAGACTTAAGGGACAATGGACATAGAGATTACCATACTAAGTGAGGTAAGTCAGATAAAGACAAACATCACATGATATTGCTTATATATGGAATCTAAAATATAATGCAAATGAACTTATTTGCAAAAGAGAAGTAGACTCAAAACACATAGAGAACAAATTTATGGCTACCAAAGAGGAAAGTAGGGGTCAGGGATAAATTATAAGCTTGGGATTAACAGATATACATTACTGTAAATAAAATTGTTGCCTATTTAACTGGGATATATGGCACAGGAAACTATATTCAGTATCTTGTAATAATTTATAATGGAAAAGAAACTGAAAAAGAAAGCGTATATATGTATACATACATATATATATAAATCCCAGATTGAATTAAAGTGATCTGTCAGAAGTAAGTCAATTCCCCTGAAGACAGATCACGTATCCCAGACTCTTAAATAATCTCTATGATTTTTGATACAAAATATCCTGTAATCAAAAAACAAAGCATACCAAGAGATAAGATTAAATGACAAGAAATTAAAAGAAATACAGAAAATAAAAACAATCTTGTAGAAATCCAGATAGTGAAGATACTGAACACATATGTCGGGAGCCAGCGTGAGGAATTCCACCCATGACAAGGTCATGCGGAAGGAAGCCTGACAAAAAGCAAGGACGTGTTCGGCTGCAGGGATTCTCCCTGGAAATTCCTGAGCATCCACCCCCCAAGACCAGAATCTGCCTGCTTTACTATGTTATGCTTTCCACCTACTCTTCTGTCATTAACAGGGGACTGTCCCCCCACCACCTTTTTCTGGAAAAAATTAGAGCTCTTAGATAATAAATCTCCTGGGCATAATACCAGTGTTTCAATCCAAAAAACCCCTCTGATGGCTTTCTAGCCTGCCTGCAGGACTCGTACAGCTGTGCATGTGATTGTTTGAGGCCTCCCGACTGCGGGAGGCATACGAAGCTTAAAACATCCTAGGAATGTAGGGGCTTCCGAGGAGTCAAAATCTTTAGAATAGGACTGATTAAAAGTTTCATTTGTTGAGCCAATACTTGCTGCCAGATTTTCATATCTTTTATTTTTAGGTATAGTTGGTATATGGAAAAACAGGTAGTAGACCTGGTCTTAGCAACACTAGATCTTTGAGTTAAGTACTTTCTTTGTTATAACCCACTGCACCTTTGTTCTATAGGAATGTAACTTTTTTGTACTTTGAGGGTGATGCAGAGTAAAGAAAAAACACTTCTAGGGAAAAGGAGTTTTCTGGACAATTATCCAGGAAGAGAGCCATAAAAATGTAACAAGCCTCTTGGCCAGAAGATAATGTAAACCACCTGAGACCTTTTGTATACTGGAGGGTATGCAAAACGAAAGCCTTGTCTCAGTGAGGGTCAGGACTGCTGCCCCTGCATAACTCTATTTCTTTATGTACAACTTGGGGTATATAAGCTGATTTTGAAAAATAGTTTTTGGAGTCTTGCACCGATGCTGGGCTTCCCCATGTCGTTCTTCTCTTTTTCCGGCTGAATTCCCATCTGGAGCAGGGAGGCTCATCATGTCTACTTATTTGTCCCGGCTTCTAAGATCCATAAGAGAGAGAGCCCAAGGCGGGGCACTCTCCGATATTCAAACGGGCGCCGGCGGCCTAACGTAGACGGTGCAAGTTCCTTGTCTGGGACTTTATTGGTCTTCCACATAATCCAAGTTACTCAGCCCTCTTTCTCTACTTAATTTTCCTACTATACTATTGTTTCTTAATCTAATCTTATATTAATAAATAAGTCTTTCCTCGCCAACGCCGTCCCCGCTTCGAATTCCCTGGATCCACCGGGGCAGGACCCTGGCACACATATATTGAAATAACTAGAGTTAAAGCAACTAGTCAGTTCAGTTCAGTTGCTCAGTCGTGTCCAAATCTCTGAGACCCCATGGACTGCAGCACACCAGGCTTCCCCTGTCCATCACCAACAATCAGAGATTGCTCAAACTCACGTCCATTGAGTCGATGATGCCATCCAACCATCTCATCCTTTGTGGTCCTCTTCTTCTCCTGCCTTCAATCTTTCCCAGCCTCAGGATCTTTTCCAGTGAGTCAGTTCTTCACCTCAGGTGGCCAAGTATTGGAGTTTCAACTCGGCATGAATCCTTCCAATGCATATTCAGGACTGATTTCCTTTAGGATGGACTGGTTGGATCTCTTTGCAGTTAAAGGGACTCTCAAGAGTCTTTTCCAACACCGTAGTTCAAAAGCATCAATTCTTTGGTGTTCAGCTTTATTTACAGCCCAACTCTCACATCCATACATGACTACTGGAAAAACCATAGCTTTGACTAAATGGACCTTTGTTGGCAAAGTAATGTCTCTGCTTTTTAATATGCTGTCTAGGTTGGTCATAGCTTTTCTTCCAAAGAGGAAGCATCTTTTAATTTCACGGCTATAGTCACCATATGCAATGATTTTGGAGCTCCCAAAAATAAAGTCTCTCACTATTTCCATTGTTTTGCCATCTATTTGCCATGAAGTGATGGGACCAGATGCCATGATCTTAATATTCTGAATGTTGAGCTTTAAGCCAACTTTTTCACTCTCTTCTTTCACTTTCATCAAGAGGCTCTTTAGTTCTTCATTTTCTGGCATAAGGGTGGGGTCATCTGTGTATCTGAGGTTATTGGTATTTCTCCCGGCAATCTTGATTCCAGTTTGTGCTTCATCCAGCCCGGCATTTCACCTGATGTACATTGTATATAAGTTAAATAAGCAGGGTGACAATATACAGCCCTGCTGTATTCCTTTCCCTATTTGAAACCAGTCTGTTGTTCCATGTTCAATTCTAACTGTTGCTTCTTAACCTCCATGCAAATTTCACAGGAGCCAGGTCAGGTTGTCTGGTATTCCCATCTCTTTCAGAATTTTCCACAGTTTGTTGTGATCCACACAGTCAAAGGATTAGGCATAGTCAATAAAGCAGAAGTAGATTTTTTCTGGAACTCTCTTTCAATGATCCAACAGATGTTGGCAATTTCATATCTGGTTCTGCTGCCTTTTCTAAATCCATCTTGAACATCTGGAAGTTCACGGTTCATGTACTGTTGAAGCCTAGCTTGTAGAATTTTGAGTATTACTTTGCTAGCGTGTGAGATGAGTGCAATTGTTGGGTAGTTTAAGCATTCTTTGGCATTGCCTTTCTTTGGGATTGGAATGAAAACTGACCTTTTCCAGTCCTGTGGCCACTGCTGAGGGTTCTAAATTGCTGACATATTGAATACAGCACTTTTTCAGCATCATTTTTTAGGATTTGACATAGTTCAACTGGAATTCCATTAACTCCACTAGTTTTGTTCATAGAGATGCTTTTTAAGGCCCACTTGACTTCGCTTTCCAGGATGTCCAGTTCTAGGTGAGTGATCAAAAGATCGTGGTTATTTGGGTCATGAAGATCTTTTTTGTGCAGTTCTTCTGTGTATTCTTGCCACCTCTTCTTAATATCTTCTGCTTCTGTTAGGTCCATCCTATTTCTGTCCTTTATTGTGTCCATCTTTGCATGATATGTTCCCTTGGTATCTCTAATTTTCTTAGAGCGATCTAGTCTTTCCCATTCTATATTTTTCCTTTTTATTTTTTTGCATTGATATGAGGAAGGCTTTCTTATCTCTCCTTTCTATTCTTTGGAACTCTGCATTTAAATGGGCTTATCTTTCCTTTTTGTTTGCCTTTAGCTTCTCTTCTTTTCCCAGCTATTTGTAAGGCCTCCTCAAAGGACCATTTTGCCTTTTTGCATTTCTTTTTCTTGGGGATGTTCTTGATCACTGCCTCCTGTACAATGTCACACTTTGTACACTGTCTCCTGTAAAAGCAGCTAGTATCAAAGTAAATTTTTCCCAATTGGTTTTATTATAAAAAAGTAAAAAATGGATTTTCCAGGCCCAAACCATAAAATAATTGCAATTATGAACTCTACAGAAGCCTTTAATAGTGGATCAGATAAGCCAAAGGAAAGCTTACTGCACTAAAAGATAGGCCAGTTAGAAATATTCAAATTGAATATTGCTAATATTCTAAATATGCTCATTTTAGGAAGATCACAACAGCCATATGTGACATCATTTAAAAGGTATAGCATAAGCATAACTGGAGTCCCAAAAGTAGAACAGCAATAAAAGGAGGAAGAAACATTATTTGAAGAGATAATAACTGAGATAATAGATACAAAGCAATGCGTTTAACAAATCTTATGATTCCAAACAGTATCAATAACAATGAGATCTACATCTGAAACATAATAAAATTGTTGAAAACAAAAAATAAAGAGAAAATCTTAAAAGTAGCCAGGTAAAGAAAGGAAAATGGGACAGAAGACCAGATTTTATGTACCAAAACCCTAGCAGTAAGTCTCCTTTTTTTTTTTTTTTTCTGATATTTCCAGGTCTGGTTTGGGGCAGCTTGAAACAGATATGGACACTAGAGAAGTCACCCGGAAAACTGCTGTAGTTCTGACTCAAGATGAAAGGATAGGAGAACACTAAAACTTAGAGTTAAAAAAAGAAATCTGTGTTTTATTTTTGTTTCCTTTATTCCGTTCACTTGTGACCCCGACTCTAGGAAATCAGGCAGCTGTGATGGCAGCGGGAGTGACAGTGGCAGCAGAGGGGGCCTACAGGCACTTAGAACTCTCTAACATAAAAGGTGTGGTTCCAGGGGGACTGGAAGAATTGTGAAAACAGATATGTGTGAACAACTTGAGTTCAATTTCTAGTTGCTTGGAGATTGCCCCTGACTAGGCTTCAGCAGAGGTGATGACTCCAAAAATCTCAGTTAGAATATCCTGGAGCTATAAATGACCTACTCAGAGAGCATCTGTGGTTCCTCCATGGGGTGAAAGAAACACAAATTGAGTAAATATTTCTTGAGCCCTGAGTATGTGTGAGATGTTTCATTAGATTTGCAGAATCAAAATTTAGAAAACCATAATCTTCCCCCAAAGAGTTTGTAAAAGTAACCTCAATATAGCAAGATTCATATAATGGTGAATATAATAGTGAAAATGAATTCACTATAATAGTGAATACTCATATAATAGTGAGTATGCATCACAGAGAGATTGGAAATATCTACAAGACAACTTTAGAGACCTCTGTACTGAGACCTTGCTAACTCTAAAAACTCTTTAATCATCTTATGCTATACCATCCTCCCTTACTGAGGCTGTACGACCTCAGTAACAGGTTAAAAAAAAAAAAAACTGAAAAAATAAATAAATTATGAAATAATGTGCAAAGTAAAGAACAGCAGAAAGTTTTGTAGAGACAATTATGTCAGTCAAGTCTGAACATATTACTCTTGATATGATAAAGACAAAAGAGAAAAAAAGATATATATATTGCAATTCTGATAAAGCATTTGATGCATTTATCAAAATTTGAATGAATTAAAATGAATTTGTGGTTCATCAGTCAGCTTTGGGAAATTTAAACCTCATTTTCCCTCCTCAAAAATAAATAATGAAAAGCATGACAGTGGCAGATGAAGAAGGAATTTGCCAAATTCCACTGGGCTTGGCATTAAATTCTATTTTTTAAACTGATTTTGGAAATTAAAATTCTAGATAAATCCAATAGACTCTATTAACAATTGTTAGAATTAATGAGAGTTCTACAAGACTCTTACAAATGCTCTCAATTTATAAAATTGATGGTATACTTCTACATCAGAAGCCAAAGTTAGTCAATTCAACTTCAAGACATATATAGTGTTGTAGTTTTTAAAATCATAAGATTCTTCAAATCACTTTTATGAAAAATAAAATAAAATTGTATTAATAGACTTCAATGAGCAAAAAAATTGAGAGCTATACCATACTTCAAGGTGTTCTCTCTCAAGCTAATCTATAAATTCAATGCAACTTGAATTCATAATTATAATTTTAATTATAACCTGTAATGACGAGCAAGCAAGAGATGTAAAAAATATTACTGGAAAGAAGAAAAAAGTAATAGCTTATCAACTATTGATATTTATTATGAAGCTGTAGTAATTCAGACAGTAAGGTGCTTGCATGAGGATAGACAAATAGAATAAGGGAACATACACACATGTGGAAACTTGATTTTCAGGCAAAGATGGCATTACAGATCAGTGGGAAACTAGGAACTGTTTGCTAAAGGGTCCTGGAACAACTAGTTATCCATGTGGGGAAAATGTAATTGAATCTGTGTGTCACATCATACACAAAAATAAATTCCAACTGGATGAAAGACCTAAATATGAAAAGCAAATTCTAAATTTTGAAAAGAATATATTTGTATCTACAAGGTACTATTTCTTAATATTCACAAAAATCTTAAGCCATAGATCCGCATATTGATCAATTTGAATGCATCAAGATTTAAAAATTTTGTGCACTTACAGAAAATATTAAAAATTAAAAGAGTCATATCAGCAAGGGGAGATATCTTATAATACATATCACAGATAAAGGTATTTTAGGAATAAAAGAAAAGAAGGAAGAAAGGAAAAAAGAAAGGAAGGAGGGAGGGGAAAAAAGAACAGAAGAAAGAAAGAAAATCCAATAAAAAATGTGATCACAAGATATGAACTTGCACAAGAAGAAACCATAATAACTAATAAAAATATGGAGTTATTGGAAGTAATCTAAATGCCAGTTAAAAGAAGAGATAAATAAATTTTGATAAAATCATGTAGATACTTGCAGAGTTATAATAAATGAAAAAACTAAAGATATGCTTATCAGCATGAATGTAGTTTACAAATAAGGAATCTCACAAATAATCTCAGTAATTAACACTGGGGATGAATGAAAAGCAAGTTACAGAATATATTATGATATTTACTTAGATATAAAAGCAACAAAACAAAACTCTACATTGCTGAAGGATCTAAGCAAGTGTATAAATGGTAAAAAAAATAAAAAAAAAATCCATAGACTGATTAGAAATAAAAAAATAGTTACATCCAAGAAGAAAGGTCAGGAGTTAAGATCTGAGATGGTACATGGGGACATTATGTATGTTAGCAATGCTTTATTTATTAAGCTGGGCAGTTAGTAGCTGGATATGTACAAATTCATTTTACTTAAAGTTTGTTGTTCAGTCAGTCAGTCATGTCTGACTCTTTGTGACCCCATGGACTGCAGTACACCAGGGTTCCCTGTGCTTCATCCTCTACTGGAGCTTGTTCAAACTCATGTCCATTGAGTTGGTGATGCCATCCAACTATCTCATCCCCTTCTCTGCCTGCCTTCAATCTTTCCCAGCATCAAGGTCTTTTCTAATGTGTCAGCTCTTTGCATCAGGTGGCCAGACTAGTGGAGCATCAACTTCAACATCAGTATTTCCAGTGAATGTTCAGGGTTGATTTCCTTTAGGACTGACTGGTTTTATCTCCTTGCTGTCCAAGGGATTCTCAAGAGTCTTCTCCAACACCACAGTTTGAAAGCATCAATTCTTCAGCATTCAGCCTTCTTTATGGTCCAACGTTCACATCCATACATGACTACTGGAAAAACCATAGCTTTGACTATATGGATCTTTGTCAAGTACATAAAGTTGCTGGGCCTCTAATTCCCAGGTGATGCAGGGATAAAGAACTCACCTACCAATGCAGGAGAAGCAAGAGACATGGGCTGGGAAGATCTCCTGGAGCAGGAAATGGCAACCCACTCCAGTGTTCTTGTCTGGGAAATCTCATGGACAGAGGAGCCTGGTGGTCTATAGTCCATGGGGTCATAAAGAGTCAGATACGACTGAAGCAACTTAGCACACATGTTGGATTATAAATACTTTATTTGGTATTAGACACTGTTTGGTATTTGGTTACCAGCATCCATTCTCCTTCCTTATGTCACTCTAGCTCTTCAGAAAATTTTCTGTCTCCCATTATGTGTAGTTTTGGTGAGAGGGTAATTCCAGATTCTCACAAACTGCTGAGGAAGCTGAGAAAGCCAGATGGTTTTACTTTCTACCTTCCGATAATATCAGAGCAGGCAGTTAACCTCAACTCAGCTACTCTAACTTTTCTGCAGGGACTTTAACTCTTACAGGAGAGTGGTGAGAATTGGGGACCTTTAGTCCTTTATCCCAGCAGATGTCTCCTGGCTTGGTTGCTTTCAACTCCTGAATGGCTATTGCCTTTCCCTTTTTGGACATGCAGAATTCCCCTGCTATTACTTTTTCCAAGCAAGGCCCTCCAGGTTTCTGTCAGTGCTGTGATTCCCCAGAGAGCCTTCCAACAAAACCACAGTCAGTTTCTGTTGATTACACCCAGGAGGACTGGTATGTTATACTTTGATTTATTCTTTTTTCCTCATTGGTGTTAAACACAAGGACCCAAGTTCTTTTGTGATTAGTGGAAAGGTCATCATTCAAGAAGAGTTCACGTGAGCCCTCATGAAAATGCCAGTGTTTTAAATTTTAGAATTGTGTACACAATTTGTAGGCAGTGCATGACCTCAATTCTCTCTTTCTAGCTCATGTTGATTAAAAATTGTTTTTTTTAAAGCAGATTTTCATTGCAAATGAAGACGGAAGCATCGTTAACTATATTTATCACTAACAGTCCTTACTTGCCAGCGATTATCAATTAGTGAAAACAGATTTTAAGGATTAAAACAATAACATACAGTATTTATCCTCCAAACCATACTTCTCATTAAAAAGTCTTTCCAATTGGCCTATAAAGGGCAATGTTGTCTTTTCTCCACGTGGAAAGAGAAGGCTTTCAATTTTGCACCATATTTGTGTCTCTCTTCATAATTACCCATGTGTAAAATGCTTCATTTCATGCTTATGTTTTGTTTTTTTTTTTTTTGTAGTACTCAACAACTGAAAAAAATCATGCACACTCCTAATCTACAGATCTAATACTTGGTTATCATATTTTACTATTCCACCCCTACAGTGATTGTTGGTCTAGACATTTTCCTGTGACTTATTTTTCAAACAACATTTTAAATATGGGCATTAAAAAGCACAATTTTTATCTTATGAGTTAAACTATAGTCACTTCAGTGAAAACATTCATTATCATTTGAAGAAACAAAAGAGATATGATCACTTTAATAACAAATCTATAAATGATGTGATTATTCAAAGAAGTATACATAATGCATCCTTTTAATTGCACTGACTTTGCTCAAACTCAAGCTGTCTAATTTCCTTCAGAGCACTGGTCTTCAAATATGCCAGTATGAATTCACATTTATTTATTTATTCAGTTAATATCTGTTGTGCTCCTAGTGTGTACCAAGCTCTGTGTTAGGTTCTAGGAACTGAGACAATGATTAAGAGCTGTAATCCTTGGGATATGCCTTAATTTGGAATGTGGATGGAAGGAAGACTTAACTTCTAGAGCAGGTGTTTGTATTCCTGGCTGCAGACTGCAGAGGCATAGATAAACAGTAAACCCTGTCCTCAGCCCTCCTATTTTCAGTGTGTGCCTGGGAGTTGAACTCAGGTGTGTCTTTCCCCCTCCCCACTCCATGTATGTATGCAGCACATTTAATGCTGTTAACATTGACCAGAAATTCAAAGTGACACATCCGGAGGTACTGCAATCTGGAACTCTTAACTTTTGTAAACTGGTGAGAATAGTGGAATGCACAAGGTCTCTACTTAACGACTTCTCCATCTTCTCTTATGGACTCCTCTGCTTGGCCATTCAGAAATAGGATATGTATTAGACAACTAGCATCTGGTCTGAATATCTATTAAGACCATATGCTTTCCTCTGCTATGTTATCATCCTAGAATAGATTAAGGGAAATCCAAACCAAATGGGGATTTGGGGAAATTTTCAAGGGTCACTTAATAAAGTAATTTTGGTTTTCCCTTTGCAAAGAACACAGCATACTGTGGAGATAATTGAGAGACCTAAGAACATAGCAGAAATAACCTGAATAAATAATCATTGTGATCATAACCATATTCCTCACAATTTTCAAATAGGAAATAGAAACTGTTAATTGCCACAGTTACAAATGGATGTATCCTGCTGGGATCTTACTTGAAAGATGAAGTTCTATGAAATAGACTTGTCTTGTAAATGAAAAACAGTAGCTTTGGATCTGGCTATGTTTTTCCCCCAAAGTCCTTGCTGTTAGTATTCACAGTGGTTTGGGGACTGGCTCTTTTCCTCTCTCATAAAATTTCTTGATTTATGATTGTGAGATCTTCATAGCCAAATAACAAAAGGCTAAGGTTTGATGGCATAAAAGTAAGCACTGACTAATGTGTTCCTCAAGAACATTTGGAAGCAGTAAAGTCCAGTTATTTTGGTTTTGATTTTACAATTAGAGTATAACGTATTTGGCTTTAAGAAGGTATTTCACTTCAAAATTCTGTCAATGACATAGGCTTTGTCTCTGGTTTTAAACTTGTTGTCTATATACTTTTATGAAATTGGATCCATTCACAATAATAATTAATAGTGAAAATAGTGAACATGAATTATGATGCCTATCTAGAAGCATGACATTAAATTAGTACTTTGTTCTCAACATTCTTACCTAATCAGGGATAATTTGAAATTTTATTGCTGTGAGGATTTAAACTGGATTAAGGAATGTGTTTTATTAAAAATTGTAAATAGAGTCTGAAAAGACTATAGATCTTAGGTAGGGGTAATATCTAAGAACATGGTTTATATTTCATCATTTTTTAAGTTCACATATCCATATTAAAAATTTGACACAGTTCAGACATCAATACATAGGCAAAGTACAAGATTATTTGAGTCCATCTCTGGCTTAAGTTTACTGATTAAAATGAGATTGTCTATAGGAACCAAGAGCAACTACTTCTCAGCTACACCATCTGGCTATGCACAATGAGTAGGGAGCTGTTTTGAATTCATTTCATTTTCAGGGGCTTACAGTTGCTTAATAAAAGACTTTTTGCTGTCCTTGGTAAGAACCAGGGCTCACCAATCAAGAACCAGTAATTAATTCCCT
Source organism: Budorcas taxicolor (assembly GCF_023091745.1). Classification (NCBI taxonomy): domain Eukaryota; kingdom Metazoa; phylum Chordata; class Mammalia; order Artiodactyla; family Bovidae; genus Budorcas; species Budorcas taxicolor. Next base: position 131,659,754 of record NC_068911.1, read on the forward strand.
TTAACAAACTCTCCAACAATCTTATACCACTATAAATTAAATTCAAGCTGCTGGGAGTATTCTGCTCTTCTCTTGTTCTCTCTTCTCATTCTCCTTCTCCTACCTCCCCATTTCCATTAAGAAATACTATTATCACAGGTATGCATTTATTTTTTAAAAAAATGGGTTTAGGGATTGCGCGTGTGTGCGTGCTAAGTATTTCACTCATGTCTTTCACGACCCCATGGACTGTAGCCCGCCAGGCTCCTCTGTCCATGCGATTCTTCCAGAAAGAATACTGAAGTGGTTGGCCATGCCCTCCTCCAGGGTATCTTCCTGACCCAGGAATCAAACCCACGTCTCCGGCATCTCCTGCATTGCCAGATGAGTTATTTACCACTGAGCCACCTGGGAAGCCCTTAAGGATTACTAGACAACAATTTATTTAGAGATTTGTTATTTGTGTTTAAAGAGGACTTCCCTGTAGTTCAAATGGTAAAGAATCTGCCTGCAATTAAGGAGACCAGGGTTCAATCCCTGGGTTGGGAAGGGATGTTTGTGTTTAATGTGTGTGTTAGTCAGTCTGTCTGACTCTCTGTGACCCCATGCATGGCTATAGCCCATCAGGCTTCTCTGTCCATGGGATTCTCCAGGCAAGAATACTGGAGTGGGTTGCCATTCATTTCTCCAGGGGATCTTCCTGACCCAGGGATTGAACCCAGGTCTCCTGAGTTCCTGGAGGATTCTTTACTGTCTCAGCCACCAGGGAAGTGTTTTTTAACATGTCCTTACAACTGATAGTAGCACACTTTTACAAGAAAACATTGAATAACTTCCAACTCAAAGAATAGAGTATATTTCATCAGTAAAGGAAAATCTCCAATTAAAGTATCCTGATCAATTTTTTAATCAAGCAAAGTGTCTATAAATATATAGAGACAAGAGAATAGAAAAACTGTCATCTAGACCCACTGGTGGAGTCATCAAATCATGAATCAGGATCTGATTTGTAGAATGACCTTTCCACACATGTAAAAGATTAAAACATGAATGTTTGTTTGATTTGGATAAATATAGATCAATATGTTGTCATGAACAAAGAAGCTAAATTTTTAAAGGCCATTTTATTTCTATTTCCTTGAATAAATGCGTAAATAAATATATAAATATTTAAAAGCATCTATTTCCTAAATCGGAGAAGGCAATGGCACCCCACTCCGGTACTCCTGCCTGGAAAATCCCATGGACGGAGGAGTCTGGTAGGCTGCAGTCCATGGGGTCACTAAGAGTTGGACACGACTGAGCGACTTCACTTTCACTTTTCACTTTCATGCATTGGAGAAGGAAATGGCAACCCACTCCAGTGTTCTTGCCTGGAGAATCCCAGGGATGGGGGAGCCTGGTGGGCTGCCATCTATGGGGTCACACAGAGTCGGACACTACTGAAGCGACTTAGCAGCAGCATTTCCTAAATAAATATATCTATAAATTTTCATATATAAGAGTATACCTTACTTATCAGCAAAAAATATATGCATTGTTTGTCTCAGTCAGTGGTAATAGGACAAAGATGAAAAGTAAAGCCTGAATCAGTTATGAAGGTATTTTTGGTTAGTATGGATTCAAGTTTTCCCAAAGTTTTACACCTAATAGAAATCATCTCTGATCATTGTTAAAACTAGCTATTAAAAAAGAGAAGTTGATATTTTAAAAATAATAGTGGCAACCCACTATGGGTCTTAAAATCAATCAAATAGGTCATAAATAATTTTTAAAAAATGAAACACAATACAGTAATACAGAACATTGTAAATCTGACACTATTAGATTGAATTGCAGTGAGTGAGGGTTATTGGTATTTTTCAAAAGTTTACTTTCAGGATATATGTTGTCCTGACATACACACAAATGTATGTTTGTACTGAAGCACAGAAGGAAATATATACATCTTATTGTGAGCTACAGTGAAAATGTATAAATACCACTGCATTAAACACTAAGTTTTACCTTTGTCTCTCAAAGTTAAAAGTTTTAAAAGTGTTGGAAAAGCCTTCAGTTAGTGGTGTTTTGGGTTAAAAATTTTCATTGAATGACAAAATTGTCCCAAGTTTTATGAGAAACTAAACAGCAATCAAGAAGAATATGTCCTAATGGGACAATGAGTGTCATTTATCTAAATATGGAAAATGACAACAGACGTTCTTGTCCATTAATATAATCTACTCTAAGCCAAAAGTTGAATCTGTTTTCTATTTGTCAGCTAAAATCAAACAAGCCATAGTAGATAACATATTCTACACTTGAAAATTAACAGAGCTAAACTTTTCATCATACTAAGAACATTAAAATCTACATAACCTTTCATTTGCAGCATGTTCTGAAATCTACATGTTTTTGTGTACAATATCAATGACAGACATATCATTTTGGAAAAAAGATTTTAAAAATCTACAGAATGCTTTGTTTCAAAGTTGATACGCATGTTAAATTGTAAACAATTTTAAGTTTTCAAATTTTCTGCAAATTTACATACATATATATGTATATACTGATTTTAGATCTGCTTGATATCAAAATAACTATACCTTTGAATCTGTATCATGTGCACAAAAAATTCACAAAATTTTCTTTATTCTGTAGCTAAAGATTACAGATATGAAGGGCTGAGTTGTCTTAAAGACTGTAGTCTTAAATTTCATTGAATTTTAGCTTCAATTACATTGGTCATATGATCTGGCGGCTAGTTTGTGATCCTCAAAGTTTTTATTATACCCCTGTGATATGTAATAAAGAATTCAAATAGAAATTATTAGAACATGTTGATTCTGTAACTACTTTGAACTATGTTCAACACAGTCTTTCTGGCACCATAGTTGTTTTTAATTTTCTTTTCATTTAAATTGACTATTCTGCAAGGGGATGGAGAGAAGGTGGAGAGAGGAAGGAAAATCTTCTTTTCTCTGCAATAAAGTGTTTGGCTGGAACAGGCAAGGCAAGAATTTCAGAAGGGTAGTGAATCATTCTAGAGTCTTCTCTCACTTTTCAAATGGTGTGCTTTTTTCTTAAAAAAATCAATAGTTGAAAGTTTGTTGTTTTGATTCTGATTAACATTACCTAAATAGTAATTTTATAGAAGAAGGAATTTGATTTTGTATCCTTTAAATACCCTTTTAGATACCATAGGCTATAAAAACACCAATCTCACATCTTTTACAATTCTTGTACCACCATGTTTTAATTGTTTAAATAAAGACTCTCCCAGAAATCTTACTGCATGTAAAATATGAGTCAGATTTAACTTTGAGGAAACACTGGAAATGAAATGGAAAACATTCAGGTTATTTTTATAAAATGAAAAATAGTGTACTTTTGCTTAAAATATGATGTCTTAAAGGAAATATATAGCTTTAGCTTTATTATTAGTGTGACTTAGTTACATGCTGTTCCTGAAATTCATAAAAAGTAAGATTTAGACTAATATATAACTGATTTCTTTAAGAGTATATAGTTACTCCATATAAAAGAGTTTCTTAACCTTGTCTTTGTAGTCTGTAAATAAAATAAGCTGTTAAAAAGTATATTTCAGTTGATTTATAGAAAGAGACAGCATCTTGTGAACTCTGCCTTGGATGTAGGTGTCTCAAGAATGGTGCAAGAGCCACTTACAAAACAGAAGCACACACACACACACACCTGCCCCCATAGATAAAATTCCCATTGAATTTAAAAAAAGTAAAATTCAGTATACATTGGGAAAAATGGAGAGAATTATGAGAGTTTTTAGAGGAACTTATATACTTATGAGGTTTAACCATACATTCTCAAATTTCCATCGTCTAATTTTTATTGAGGGAATCAGTGCACTCTACAGTGAAAAGTGCATGCTCTTGAGTTACAATGACTAGGGTTCATTCTTAGTTTTTCCACGTATAAACTGTAGAACCTGACTATTTTCAACCATTCCTATCTCAGTTTCCTCCTCTGCACTATAAGGATAATGTAAGATCTCCCACAAGGAGCTATTCTAAGAATTTAATGAGATAGGCTATGTAAAGTATTTAGCATAGTGCATGGCTCAGATGAAGTGTTCATAAATGTCAATTAATAATGATATACTCTTTCTAATTAAATAATGATAAATGTTGAGAAATGCATATATATAAATAGGAAAATTAAAATATGCCCATCACTCATAATCCAAATGTTCTGAAATAGCAATGCTGCATTACCTTCTAGTATATGAACCTAGAATATACATATGTGTATGTGGGTCTATTTCCACACTTACTTCTATATACATATCTAGAAATGAATAGCATGTGTAATTTGTATTTGTATTTTTTATTGTATTATCTTGTTTTGATACAAGATTTAAAGAGAATTCTCCATGCTATCAGGCAATCATGGATGCTTCTTAGATGTCTTAAGGCTTGAAAAATCAGGCCAGTTCTGTGGTGCATGTGTGTGTTAGAGGTTCTTTATTGTTGTGTTGTTGAATGGAATCCCGAAGTCCCAGCAACGTTCCTACTAACTATATGGAAGAGAATGAATCATATCATATATCCTGAAATTATCTCATCCAAATAAAAACAATAGAGTCTTCTGTGGTCAGACACACACACAAATAAAACACACATGCTTAGAATCCCTACTCTCCTTCCATGATGCATAAACACTTGCTAGTTTTGACCCACGTACTTACAAACTTCCAATACTGCTCCTCTACTGTTATTTCTCATTTGCCTCCTTCTATAGTTTTAAACTTAGTTTAACCCAGATGTTCTCTTCCCAACTAATATGATCTATACATATTTAAACTTTCAGAAAATTACTCTAAAACATTGATTTACCCACATTCTTTCTCTCTCCTCCCTCTTCCTTTCTCTCTTGGTTCTTTCCTCCTTCTCCTTTGACATTATCCTCTCTGCTGTTACCGTTTGACTGTCTTTTTCATCTCTCTGTGCTTCCCTGGTGGCTCAGACAGTAAAGATTCCTCCTGCAATGCAAGAGACCTGGGTTCAATCCTTGGGTTGGGAAGATCCCCTGGAGAGGGCATGGCTACCCACTCCAATATTCTGGCCTGGAGAAGTCCATGGACAGAGGAGCCTGGTGGGCTACAGTCCACGGGGTCACAAAAAGTTGGATATGACTGAGCGACTTTCACTTTTCTCATCTCTCTATACTTGTATAAAATTTAATTTTCCTACAAAATCCAGGATTATTCCTGGATCTTCTGTGACGTCTCCTTTACCTTTCATGATAGTCTCCACTGAACTCTAGTACAAACTATGGGATATACTTTTCACTTAGCATATAGACAAAATTACTTATTAATGGGATCTTCACTTAGAATTGGAAAGTGTTTGAGACTCTTCCTCTAATCCCCAGGAGTCCACGTGGAAACTGTCTCATTCCTATATCTTCCCCATTGTCCTCAAGTTTTTTCAGTGTTTTTTCTTTGTTAAATCCATTTGTTTAGATTGTTTTGCCTTACCATTTTCCTAGTTGATGTAAGATGAATGTAATTTCAACTATTGTCATATTGATTGAATTTTACTGGCAAAAAATGTAAGAACCAAAGTAATACCACTGGGACCCAATCCTCCAGTCAAGTTATTATTTATAACTACTTTTTGGTAGAATCTTGCAAAATGTCAAGAGTTCACAAGGTAGATGATCTCCAAGATAAAGATAAAATTTTAGTGACAAATTAATTTCTTATACCTTTCTTACAAGGTTATCCAAATTCTTAGAGCAAAGGTTGTAAAAGTCTGAAGTGATATGATAGAAAAGAAAAAGAATAGACTCAATTGAATTTCCTATGAATCTGTGAAGTTTAGTCCTGTCTACTTGCAAATAATTCCAGGATGCTAAAGGGCCAGAACATTTGGAAAGGGGTGCCTAACATCAGCATACCACTTAGTGATGCTATTATTTGTTTCTTCCATTTTCTGTACCCTGTACTACCTAATACTAGAGCTAAGAGCAGAAACCAAGACTACTAACACTAAGAGCAGAGACTCCTTCATGATAGTTGTTTAAAAAGTTCATAATAATATTGATGTAACAGTGTATATCCCAATTTGAAAAAAACATTTTGTCATGGTTTTGAGAACTTATATTTAGTGGAAAAATGAGCATCACAAAAATATGGGCTTACCACAATGCTCCAGTAATGATGATCCTGCTTAAATATTTCTATCTAGATATAAAATTATATTTATACACATAGGGCAGTGTTTCTTAACTTGGGGCAATTGTGACTCTATAGTAGGTATTAAGCAATGTCTGGAGATATTTCTATTTACACACCAAAAAACTGTCATCTAATCAGTAGGGGCCAAGGATGCTTTTAAAGATTTTCAGTTTAGGAAGGTAAAAAATTCAAGAGATAGATGATGGTGAGAATTGCACAGCAATGTGAACGTACTTAGTGCCACTGAGCTGCACAGTTAAATATGGTTAAAATAGTAAGTTTTATATTATGTGACTTTTACCACAATAAAACAAATTTAAAAAAGGATCCTACATGCATAGGACAGCCCCATGTCAAAGAATCATCTGGCCTAGGTGTAAGTAGTGCTAAGGTTGAGACACTTGGGCTTAGAATTTCTAAAAGGAGTATAATTTTCTTGGTGGGCCCTTCTGCATGAGAGAATGAACCTCTCGTTAACTTGAGGAACAGAGCTTCCTGAACGCCCTTCAGGGTAAGACACTTGAACAAAAATTGCTCCAGGCACTAGGTCCAAATCATATTCCTACAGAAGGTTAAGAAGCATGCTCATGAACCTGTTGGATGTACTATAGGAGAGCTGCCATTTTCTCCATAAATATTGATCACTATGGAAACCTTCCCACATCCACGAACTCCTGTAACCTTAAATGGCAAGCATATATTTTATAAGGATGGTGAGAAAAAAGCAAATACATTTCTATACTGGCATCTTACTGAATGTTTTATTAGAGATTCTAGACTAGTTTTTTTAAAAAGTATTTAATCTGGGCTACTCATTAAAATCTCCTGAGGAAACTATAAATTCTGATGCTCAGATTTTATATGATTAAAAGATTATGTGAAAAATTACAGTGCTGGGGTCCAGGCATCACTATATTGTAAAAGCCCCTTGACAGATTCTGAGTTATAATAAAGGCTGGGAACCATTCTAGCTTTTATCAAGAAGTCTTCACCTTTAAAAGGGTTGACCTGGACTTCCCTGGCAGTCCAGCTGTTAAGACTCTGAGCTTCCAGTGCAGAGGGCTTGAGTTCAGTCCCTGTTGGGCAACTAAGATCCCACATGCCACAAGGCCAAATTAAATAAATACATAAAAGTTTAAAGGGCTGATCTGAAACCCTCCTACATTAATGAGTTAAATGCTCCAAATTCAAGAGGGATGGTTTAGGTGTCACTTTGTGAGCATTAAGTTGAGTGCTGAGTTTTAGAATGATTACTGAAAGAATTCTTTAAAAGTTGGCAATCAGTTGGGAGTGGGCAACTATTTTTTCCACTTCCTGTGTATCTTCACATGTTGAAAGAAATGAAAGCAGAATAGCTACCTACTGTACTTCAAGGGCAAAACCAGGTTTTGACTAGAATGGGATTATAAGACACATCATGCCACAGAAAGTAAAATTTGATTTCATCCCTAAAAATTTCCCTGAGCAGGGGAAATGGTGTAAACAAGCCATCTGTGTTGTGATGTGAAACACATTCCCTGGTGGTGGCCCTTGCAGGGTGCCCGTATTATTTGCAAAAAAAGGAGGGGGTATTAGCGGTGGGACCAAAGACAGTGGGAATTCTGATCAACTTGTTTTCTAAATTTGCACAAAATTATTCCCATGAGGAGATGAGATATTCAGAAGTCAAGCAATGGATGAATTAGTATAAATCTAAAAATTAAATAAAATCCAGTATTGGCAAAGCAGAGCTTTGATGCTGCTCTACATAAACACAAAAATGAACTGTTAAATTTAGAAATGAACAGATTCAAATGCAGTTTGTCCTTTTTCTATCTATAGCAGGAATCCTTCTGATCATGTACTGTACATTTGATGGAAGCATGTGGCTGTGGCAAATGTCCCCCAGGAACGGATCCAAAACAGAAGTTCAATTTGCTTGAAGCTCTTTAAAGTGTTCCAGGGGTGCAAAGTGGACTGAACACCCCCCAATTCTTACAGTACCTTTGAAAATATTGAAATAGACAAAAGGAGATAACGGAGATGTGAAACTTGAAAAAGCACAAGTTTGTTTTATCAGAAACATTTTATTTTCAATGAAAGATGCATTTTAATAAAATTTTAATAAATCATGTGCTCCATCTTCTGGACCTGCTATCATTCCCCCTCAAGGCCTTTTTTTTTTTTTTTTTTTTAAGTCTCTAAGGTGTGGGCTGTCTCTGTGTCTTGAATTTAGACAGGCCTGGGTACAAATTCCAGGTCTAGCTCTTATTACCCTTGATTTCAGGAAGCTGATTGGCATCATCAATCCAGAGTTTTCTATCCAATAAAATGGAAATAATGTCATTTCCCTCGATAGTTAGTTGTAAGGATTACTTTGGTGGCAATGAAATCATGTCAGAATTGTAAAATAGACTATTACTCAGCAATAAAGAAGGTACATGCATAGCATGGATGAATCTCAATAGTATTATGCTAAGTCAGACTCAAGAAGCTGTATACTATTTGTCTATATTACACTCTAGAAAAGGCAAAGCTGTAGGGCCTGAAAACAAATCAGTGGGTACCAACGGTTCAGGGTGGGCTGAGGACTTACTGCAAAGAGACAGGAAATTTTGAGGGTGATAAAAATATCCTATAATCTTGATGGTGGTGCTGGTTATACCACTGTTCATAGAACAGTATAAACAAAATAAATGACCTGCACCATTTAAAGCATGTCAGTAAAAATCCACCTCCCCACACCAAAGATAATGTATTAAAAGTTTAAATGCAAAAATAAAGATTAAAAAACTTGGAAGTGCCTATCATGTTGGTCTATAAACATACTTTTGTCACCTGACTCTGTTTCAAAGCCAAATAATTTAAATACAAAATCTACCTTTGAATTCAATTCTTTACTACTTTATCCTTTACTTATAAATTTTTGCTCTCACAAAATACCAATGATTAATTTATTGTCAGATCCACTGTTTTCTTTAAGCTCTTTAATGTGTTTAAAGTTTCTTACAGTAGTATGCAGGCTTCCCGGGTGACTGAGTGGTAAAGAATCTGCCTCTCAATGCAGAAGACACAGGAGATTCGTGTTTGATTCCTGGATCGGGAAGATCCCCTGAAGTAGGAAGTGGCTACCCACTACAGTTATCTTGCCGGGAAAATTCCTTAGACGGAGGAGCCTGATGAGCTACAGTCCATACGAGGCAAAAAGCTGGACACAACTGAGCAACTGAGCATGCATGCACAACCTTGTACAGTGGAAGTATCACAGCCAATGAGGTTTATTGAGGTGCAATTATTTCTAAATAAAATTTCTTACAATGCTTCTTTCTTGCCACTGCTTGCTTTCTACATTCTTCATAGGTTCTTTCCTTTTCTGTCCATAAGCATATTAATTCCTCAAAGTTTCTACCAGTTCATTTTTTAATCATTTTTTGCATTCATACCTGATTTTGTACAATTTCAATCCTGAATGACTTTCAGAAAATAGGTACCTAGAGGTACCTATTGTTCCAGTTTCCAAAAACAGATCCAATTTTTATTTACCTGTTGAGTAGCTCTGATTCTAATAATAATAGCTTTCCAATTAAAAGTGTTCCATTATTTGCTAATTAACTACTTTCTTACTGATTTTTTGTATCCCCATTATAATTTGTATATCTCATTATACTGTGAGTGTGTGTAAACATCTTTTTTCTAGAGTTTCCATTCTGTTCCAATAATGTGTCATTTCCTGAACAAATACCTTTGTATGTCTCATTATGGTAATGTTATATTTTTATTTCTGATAATGCAAGTTTCCTTCACTACTTGTTTTTCATTTCTTCTTCATGGCTGATTTTGTCACTGTATTATTCCAGATGAAAATTAGAATTATTTTATGAGGTTTCTCATAAAGGGATTATGATTGCCTTACTTGTATAAATTATATGAAGGCAAATAACATCTTGACAATATCAATCTTTCCTTCCAGTAACGTATTTATTTCTACATTTATTTGTCTTCTTTATGTTCTTCAGTAAAGTTGTATGGCATCAGGTCTCATCACTTCATGACAAATAGATGGGGAAACAGTGGAAATAGTGGCTGACTTTATTTTTTGGGGCTCCTAAATCACTGAAAATGATGATTGCAGCCATGAAATTAAAAGACGCTTACTCCTTGGGAGGAAAGTTATGACCAGACTAGACAGCATATTAAAAAGCAGAGACATTACTTTGTTAACAAAGTCCATCTAGTCAAGGCTATGGTTTTTCCAGTGGTCATGTATGGATGTGAGAGTTGGACTATAAAGAAAGCTGAATGGCAAAGAATTGATGCTTTTGAACTGTGGTGTTGGAGAAGACTCTTGAGAGTCCCTTGGACTGCAGGGAGATCCAACAGTCCATCCCAAAGGAGATCAGTCCTGGGTGTTCATGGGAAAGACTGATATTGAAGCTGAAACTCCAATACTTTGGCCACCTGATGCAAAGAGCTGACTCATTTGAAAAGACCCTGATTCTGGGGAAGATTGAGGGCAGGAGGAGAAGGGGCCGACAGAGGATGAGATGGTTGCATGGCATCCCTGACTCAATAGACATGGGTTTGGGTGGACTCCGGGAGTTGGTGATGGACAGGGAGGCCTGGTGTGCTGTGGCTCATGGGGTCACAAAGAGTCAGACACGACTGAGTGACTGAACTGAACTGAACTGAAAGATGTATACCTTTCTTCATGTAGTTTCTGTTTATCATTTGGCTAAATATTGTATGTATGTTTCTGCTATTATGATTAGAATAACTCCTCAGTAATTTTTTACCTGATTTTTGCTGCTTAACAGAAGAGGAATTTCCCTGTTGTTTCAGTAATATTTTAGTTTATCCTCTTAGCTTTTCTAATTATACAATCATTTCATTTTAAACATTAATAGTTTTATCCATTTCCAAGAAATTTGCCTCATTCATTTCTCCTGTCTTATTGATTTGATCAGAACTTCCAAAACTATGTTAAATAGCTGTGGTGCTAGAAATCAACTTTATCTTAGACCAATTTTTTGATGATAATGGTTTGTGCTTCCCCTTTAGCCAAACAAGTATTAAGATTTTAAAAGCTCTTGCTGAAGAATTATTTATTTAGTGCATTGGATTTTTTTTTCATAATGAGGTATTTTTTTTTCTGAATGTTTTTATTTGAAACTTTTGAGATATATATCACATTCCCTCCCTTTTATATGATGAAATGAAGATTTATGATGTACATGAGGTAGGAGGAAGGGGAAAATACATGGTCTCACTGATACATTATTTATTAAGTTCCCTGAGCTCTTAAGATTACATAAGGGCATAAATGTCATCACTATCCAAAAGTATTCACTAATAATTGAACATTTTAAAATTTAGTCCCTTTCTTTGAACTTATCTCATTGTAATAATATTAATTTTATGTGTTATATTGATTTTAGACACTATTACACAATTCAAATGAATTCTAGAACAAAATAGTAAATATTAGAAAATATATATTATTTCCTGAAATTGAAAAAAAAAGTTGAGCAACTCCTAAAGTCATGCTGAAATCCAGTAACACACAAGGTTCAGAGATTTAAGCCAGTACAGTCTGTAAGGAAGAAAACATCAAAAAGGTTAATGAGATTAATGCATTTGAGAGAAAATGCTTTGACTCTAAGGGAATAAAAATTCCTTGAAAACTAAATGAAGTTCTCCAGAAATTTTGCCAGAAGGGTTTTTCTAGAATAATTAGGAAAATGTTTTCATATAATATTATTGGAGAAATACTTTAAAAAATTCTTTACATTTAATTTATTTTTATCTTAGACTGAAAATTAGCTCATATTTCAATTCCAAGCTATATTTTGTTAGATATGAGTAAACACATTTCATAAAAATATTTCTGTTTTAGATAAAGTCCCAATACCTTAAAAAAATTTTTTTTGAAACTACCTACTGTGAAAATACAGTTTATTTTAACTGAATTAACTTAAAGATAAATTCCTATTATTCTAAGATAATGAAGACTTCCATGGACAATAATTAATTTTTAATATTAAAACACTTTTATGTCATGGGAATAAAACTTACTTGCTCTTGGAATATCATTTTCTTAACAGTCTTGGGATATGAGTCATTAGAATTTTATTCTTAGGTTATTTTAGTTGTTATGACATGTATTACTTTTGGAACTGGAAAAAATTAAGAAAACATTTTGAAAGATTTGCTAATATGCAATATACTAGAATAGTAGTATATGTTATCAGTTCAGTTCAATCGCTCAGTCGTGTCTGACTCTGAGACCCCATGAATCGCAGCACGCCAGGCCTCCCTGTCCATCACCAACTCCCAGAGTTCACTCAGACTCACGTCCATCAAGTCAGTGATGCCATCAGGCCATCTCATTCTCTGTCGTCCCTTTTCCTCCTGCCCTCAATCCCTCTCAACATCAGAGTCTTTTCCAATGAGTTAGCTCTTTGCATGAGGTAGCCTTTTCTAAATTTATCTTAAAGCTGAGGTATTAAGCTTTAGCATCATTCCTTCCAAAGAAATCCCAGGGCTGATCTCCTTCAGAATGGACTGGTTGGATCTCCTTGCAGTCCAAGGGACTCTCAAAAGTCTTCTCCAACACCGCAGCTCAAAAGCATCAATTCTTTGGCACTCAGCTTTGTTTATAATCCAACTCTCACATCCATACATGACCACAGGAAAAACCATAGCCTTGACTAGAGGGACTTTTGTTGGCAAAGTAATGTCTCTGCTTTTGAATATGCTATCTAGGTTGGTCATAACTTTCCTTCCAAGGAGTAAGCATCTTTTAATTGCATGGATGCAGTTACCTTCTGCAGTGATTTTAGAGTCCAGAAAAATAAAGTCTGACCCTGTTTCCACTGTTTCCCCATCTATTTTCTGTGAAGTGATGGGGCCAGATGCCATGATCTGCATTTACTGAATGTTGAGGTTTAAGGCAACTTTTTCACTCTCTTCGTTCACTTTCATCAAGAGGCTTTTTAGTTCCTCTTCACTTTCTGCCATAAGGGTGGTGTCATCTGCATATCTGAGGTTATTGATATTTCTCCTGGCAATCTTGATTCCAGCTTGTGCTTCTTCCTGCCCAGTGTTTCTCATGATGTACTCTGCATAGAATTTAAATAAGCAGGGTGACAATGTACAGCCTTGACGTACTCCTTTTCCTATTTGGAACCAGTCTGTTGTTCCATGTCCAGTTCTAACTGTTGCTTCTTGACCTGCATACAGGTTTCTCAAGAGGCAGATCAGGTGGTCTGGTATTCCCTTCTCTTTCAGAATTTTCCACAGTTTATTGTGATCCACACAGTCAAAGACTTTGGCATAGTCAATAAAGCAGAAATAGATGTTTTTCTGCAACTTTCTTTCTTTTTCCATGATCTAGCAGATGTTGACAATTTGATCTCTGGTTCCTCTACCTTTTCTAAATCCAGCTTGAACATCTGGAAGTTCACGGTTCACGTATTGCTGAAGCCTGGCTTGGAGAATTTTGAGGATTACTTTACTAGCATGTGAGATGAGTGCAATTGTGTGGTAGTTTGAGCATTCTTTGGCATTGCCTTTCTTTCGGATTGGAGTGGAAATTGACCTTTTCCAGTCCTGTGGCCACTGCTGAGTCTACCGTCTAGTCAAGGCTATGGTTTTTCCAGTGGTCATGTATGAATGTGAGAGTTGGACTGTGAAGAAAGCTGAGTGCTGAAGAATTGATGCTTTTGAACTATGGTGTTGGAGAAGACTCTTGAGAGTCCCTTGGACTGCAAGGAGATCCAACCAGTCCATTCTAAAGGAGGTCAGTCCTGGGTGTTCTTTGGAAGGAATGATGCTAAAGCTGAAACTCCAATACTTTGGCCACCTGATGCAAAGAGTTGACTCATTGGAAAAGACTCTGATGCTGGGAGGGATTGGGGGCTGGAGGATAAGGAGACACTAGAGGATGAGATGGCTGGATGGCATCCCTGACTCGATGGATGTGAGTTTGAGTGATCTCCAGGAGTTGGTGATGGACAGGGAGGCCTGGCGGGCTGCAGTTCATGGGGTCGCAAAGAGTCGGACATGACTGAGTGACTGAACTGAACTGAAATAGTATAGAAATTTGTCTTATATAAAAATTACTAGAATTGTTATATTGTATTTAATAGGAATTTTTTTATAATTATATATTTTCTATATTATTATGTTATTTCAAAATCTCCTTTCTTTAAGTAAGTTTTGGAAAATATCTATTAATAAAGTGTCAAGCTCTATGGCTGTATGCCTGTTCCCAGTTGTGTGTGACTCTTTGCAACCCCATGAACTGCCAGGTTCCTTTTTCATGGGATTTTCCAGTTAAGAATACTGGAGTGGATTGCCATTTTTTCCCCCAGGATATCTTCCTGACCCAGGGATTGAACCTGTATCTCTTGTATCTCTTGCATCAGTAAGCAGATTCTTTACCTCTGGGGACTTCCCAGGTAGCTCAGTCCCTGGGTCAAGAAGATCCCTTGGAGGAGAAAATGGTAACCCACTCCAGTATTCTTGCCTGGAGAATCCCATGGACAGAGGAATATGGTGGGCTACAGTCCATGACGTCCCAAAGTATCAGACACCATAGCATGCAGCTAGTAACAGTAACTCACGTGGGAAGCCCAAGCTCTATGATTACATGGCCATAATAAATTTATAAAAATACATATCAGTGGTAAACTTTCTTGCAGCATATTTTGTGTAATTGTACTTTCCCTAATATTTTAATGGTTACCATAACATTTTGTTTCCTTATGCTGATGTACACATTGAATGCATTAAGTGTACAATTTGTATTTTCTGATTTATTAAAAAATATTACATAACAACATTTGCATTTAGAATTTTGTTAGGTTTACAATTATTTACAATTATTTTTATTTATGTCTCTGTTTAACTGGCTTCAGTGTCTATGGAATCTTTCAAGAATATTATATTCTCAAACTTTTTGTTTTCTTTACCTCAAAGTCTGTTGAATAGATCTTCAATTATTTTTTTCAACAGGAGGATATGATTATTAAATTTCCCAGGCCTTAATATTATTTGAGATTATCTTTATTTTGTTTCCACAGATTAAATATAAACTTTTAATTCCAGAGAAATGCAAATGCAAAGACAGCTGACAGAATTGGAGAGGATTTTTTAAGTAAACATTTTAGAAATACTTCACTATCAAGTAAAAATAGACAACATAGAAATTACAAGAAAATTGGAGATTCAAAGGAGAAAAGCAGAAAACTAACAAAAAAGGAGACAAGTATTTAAGAGGGAAAATAGGAGAGAGGCAAGGTAAGAATAATTCAGCACATCTATGAACGTAGCCCAGGAGAAGAAAAGCAAAGCAGTACTACTACTACTACTAAGTCGCTTCAGTCGTGTCCGACTCTGCGACCCCATAGATGGCAGCCCACCAGGCTCCCCCGTCCCTGGGATTCTCCAGGCAAGAACACTGGAGTGGGTTGCCGTTGCCTTCTCCAATGCATGAAAGTGAAAAGTGAAAGGGAAGTCGCTCAGTCGTGTTCTTGCGACCCCATGGACTGCAGCCTACCAGGCTCCTCTGTCCATGGGATTCTCCAGGCAAGGGTACTGGAGTGGGGTGCCATTGCCTTCTCCTAAAGCAGTAGAATAGAACAAATACTAAAGACTATCATTCAAGAAAATTTCCTGAGAATCATTCAAGAAAATTTCCTGAGAGAAGACAATCCTACTTATTGAAAGGACAGCCTGAAAAGTTAACCCAATATTGTTAGCACCAAGGAATATTCCAATATATCTACTGTATTTTAATAACAAAGAGAGTTGTTGTTGCTGTTCAGTCATGAAGTTGTGTTCATCTCTTGGCAACTCCATAACAAAGGGTGAGGGACCTATGAATATTCAGATAAAAATACAAAGGAAAGAAAGTTAGATTGGTCTGAATCTATATTAAAATACTTTATGCTAAGAAAAATGCAAGCCAAAGTTTTTACACAGAGCCAAAATGACCTTCAATAATAACAGTCACAAGAGTTATGAACACATAAGAATTTAGAGGATATTGTTCCCAATGGCTTTCCTTGAAAACTATACAAACAAAAATTTCACATATGCTAAGAAACAATTGGAAAAGTTTCTGCATGAGAGTTGCTGTGTGTGTGTGCATGTGCTCAGTCTTATCCGACTTGCCACCCCGTGGACTGCAGCCAGACAGGCTCCTCTGTCCATGGGATTTTCCAGGCAAGAATTCTGAAGTGGCTTGCCATTTCCTCCTCCAGGGGATCTTCCCAACCCAGGGATCGAACATCTATCTTCTGTGTCTCCTCCATTGACAAGTGGGTGTTTTACCATTGAGCCACCTGGAAATCCCCACAAAGGCTAGTACCAGAGTTACTGGTAGGGTATTAATGCAGAGAGGATCAAGGGATCCTTAACTACAACTTTCTCAGCAAACAGTAGCTGAGAAAAGGTGTTGGGTATTTTGAAGGAAGCAGAAGGGCAAATCAATTTGGAAGACTAGTTCTATAGTCAGATAATGCTGGAACAAGTCCTCCTGACATTTTACTACCTGCAGAACCCTGAAGACAAATACTAAGAAAAGATGGAGCCTCCCCACTCTGCCTCCACCAAAAGCAACATGAGTTATTGAACCATCTCTCCAGATTCCTAGGCAGATGAACAGACAAGTGGAATCATCCTTGTTGAACTGCAAGATGTTAAGAGTTGCTGAAGCTGCTCTGATTGGGGATGGTTTGTTCAAGCTTTATATATTCTCAGTTGGATGTTTGAGTAACAAAGTATTTTCAAAAAACAATAAATACAAAAAATTGACAAATGCAAATAATTACCTTTAGTCATCCCCCCCCCAAAACTCTATTTTCTTTTGTTTAGTGTTACAGATAAGTCCAAAAATAACCTGATTTTATTGTTTTGTTTTGTTTTGCTTTTGTCATCTTCCTGGATGAGTGTATCCTAAACTTCAGTTTAGAAAAACAACAACAACAATAATAACAATAACATAATACTATCCTGATCTGTCTTGCAGTGTAAGTAATCTGTCTTTTGAGAAAGTATTTCCAAAAGAATGGAGAGGGCAGGATACTTTTTGTCTAGTGAAACACATAGTCCTGTTTCCATTTGTTCTTTGCTCTGAAAATCGGCTTGTGTGCATCACAATTTCTGTCATCGCTTTTCATCACTCAGTCCTTTCCTGTGTGTTCCTTCTGAGTCTACAACCAGGGCTGCTGAGAGTTCTGACTGGGAGAGAGAGAAAGGGCTTCCTCTGACCTATCGTGTGAACTGGCTATAAATTCCCAGACATCAAGCCTCTCACAATCCTGTTTTCTGGTTGCTCCTCTCTCTTATATTCCTCTTGATGAACGTTCCCAGTCATGACCTGGCCTCCCAGTTCTCACAAAATTTAATCAAATTTCTGACTTACATACAACAACCTGACTTGCGTCTGCCCTCATCTCTGCCTCTTCCCATCTTTACAACCGAAGAGTTTTCCATCCTCCCAGGTGAAGATGCTCCTTTCATCCCTTCTCAGTCTGTACTTTCTTCCTGCCTGATCTCAGACAGCACAGTGCCCTCACTGACAGTCTGTATGTCAGAACTATGAATTTAGAGCCCTTGCCTGGGCATCTCTCCAGACTTCAGATTCCTATCTCCAACTACCTTTTAGACATTTCCATTCAAATATGTCACAGAAAATTCCAATTCAATATGTCTTAAATTTAACTGGGCATCCCCTCAGCACTCATCTAGTCTATATTTGTTCTCTCTTACAGCAGACGGAATCTTCATCACTAAGTAACCCAAGTCAGAGAAGCCTAGGTTGTCCTAGATTCATTTGTCTTTCCCATCATGCATATCAGAAGATTGCCAAATATTTTTCTTGCACTTCCTAATCTTCAGTAAATTCTATGCATTTCTTTCCATGTCAGTATTCTTTAGACCTCATTTCAGGCCATTATCATTCCTGATGATGACAATCTCCTCTTATTAGCTTTGTTTCCTCTTACCTGCCTCTAGGTAATTCTCTACACTGCTGCAGAACAATGGTTTCAAGCCCCCAAATGATCATGCTGCTCTCTTAAACAAGTATTTAAGGCTTTATATTGAGCTCAAGATAAAGTTTGTGCTCTTTAATGTGTCTCTAGGCTTCTCATGTTCTCTCACATTTACCTTGATTCCTCCACCTACCCTTGACTTACCCAGTCATTTCACCAACCCCATCTCTGCCTACTCACGCTCCATTCCTGGTGTCCCTTGTTTTCCTCCATCCAGTCATTATCTTGTTATACATCAATCCTCTTTGGCCATTTACCAAGGTAACCCCTACTTATTCATTAGGCTTCAATTTAGATGCTATTTCATCTAAGACCTCATCCCTGACCAAGTCTTCAAACTCCCCCAATTTGGATTGTGTTCTTTTTGTATGTTTCAGTAGCAGTTTACAAAATTTTGTAAAACTTACTACACGCTCATGCATACTCAGTTGTGTCTAACTCTTTGCGACCCCGAGGACTATAGCCTGCCAGGCGCCTCTGTCCATGGGATTTCCCAGGCAAGAACACTGGAGTGGGTTGCCATTTCCACCTCCGAGGGATCTTCCCAATCCAGGGATTGAACCTGGGTCTCCTGCACCACAGGCAGATTCTTTACCACAGTCATCAGGGAAACCCCCAAACTTACTTCATGATATTATAAATGCCTGTTTATTTGATGATATCTCCATCTAGACTGAAGTTTTATGAGGGTAAAAATTATGTATATCTTTTTTTTTAATTAACTCTACCAGAGACAAACAGTGCCTGGATATATTAGGCACGTAATGAATCTTTGTGGAATGAATTAACCCGACTATATACTATTTTCCTATTTTCCAAACATCTCCTCATAGTCAAAGGCTTCAGAATTCTATTCTCTTTATCCTGTTTGCAGCCTTTTTCCCCATACAATACATAATTTCCTCTGTATGAAAACGCAAATGAGATGTGTCTTGGCCAGATGCATCTTGATACTGAATCCATAGCTGTCTCTTGTACAGCTCACTGTCCACTTGGATGACCAGCTGGAAAGAAGGTTGCTGTACTCTGATACTAGTACAAATTTAGGTATTAATTGGGAATTCTTTCATGATTCTGATAAGTGAGGCGGGATCTTCTCCTCCTCTCCTGCCCTGGTTCTCCAAGACCTTGAACCAGTAGAGTACATCAAAAGTCACAGTTCTAAAAATATGGGATTGATAAGATCCCTCCCCTGAATACTGAACCTTCCCTTGGTGGCTCAGCTGGTAAAGAATCTGCTTGCAAAGTAAGAGACCTGGGTTTGATCCCTGGGTCAGGAAGATCCCCTGGAGAAGGGAATGACTACCCACTTCAATATTCTTTCCTGGAGAATTTCATGGACAAAGGAGCCTGATGGGCGACAGTCCCTGGGGTCACAAAGAGTCAGACAAGATTGAGTGACCAACACTTTCACTTTGGGGGGGCTTCTCTGGTGGCTTAGACTGTAAAGTATCTTCCTGCAATGCAGGAGGAAAAGACAATGGCACCCCACTCCAGTACTCTTGCCTGGAAAACCCCATGGACGGAGGAGCCTGGTAGGCTGCAGTCCATAGGGTTGCTAAGAGTCGGACACGACTGAGCAACTTCAGTTTCACTTTCACTTTCATGTGTTGGAGAAGGAAATGGCAACCCACTCCAGTGTTCTTGCCTGGAGAATCCCAGGGACAGGGGAGCCTGGTGGGCTGCCGTCTATGGGGTTGCACAAAGTCGGACATGACTGAAGCGACTTAGCAGCAGCAGCAACAATGCAGGAAAGCAAGGTTTGATCCTTGGGTCAGAAAAATCCCTTGGAGAAGGAAATGGCGATCCTCTCCAGTATTCTTGCTTAGGAACTTACAGGGACAGAGGAATTTGACAGGCTACAGTCCTTGTGTTTGCAAAGAGTTGGACATTACTGAGCAATTAACACACACACATACTTGTGACTACTACTGACAGAATCCATATTTTGTCCCCACTCTAACTTCCCATCACATTGTTTCCTAGAAGTTCTTGACTCTTGAAGGATGTAGGAAAAAATAGTTTGGAATTGTTACGAGGATACGTGGGACTGAAAATCTCAATTTTCACGTGTGACAGCAAAACATCAACGGAATTTAGAAGAATTCTAAGACCACAGTTCTCTGAATCCAATCAGACTAAACTGTTAATGGTGTTCATTGGGGTTGAGAGGTTCTCTGAACTTTTTCCAGGTAAACTTTTTAAAGGAACAAAGCTGAATATGTCATAAAACTAAATACATATCATTTCTCCCCCTCAATCCACTACTTTAATGTCATATTTAGTTGAAGTGTATGCCTGATTCTGGGCTTCTGGTGGCTCAGTGGTAAAAACTCCACCTACAATGTGGGAGATGCCGGTTGATCCTTGGGTCAGGAAGATCCCCTGGAGAAAGAAATGGCAACCCACTCAAGTATTCCTGCTTGTAGAATCCTGTGGAGAGAGAAACCTGGCAGGCCATAGAGGTCACAAAGAGTCGAACACGACTGAAGCAACTTAGTACAAAAAGCAGGGATACCCTGCTTCATGCTCTAGTTTTCAGCATCAGCTCTTTGCAGGGCATTCCTGATCTGAGAAAGCAGGGCATTTTGCACAGATGCACTGCTTGCAGAGGCGAAGGCTTCTTTCTTTCCTGAGTTCCCAATTTACCAATAGACATAGTCAGTTGAGTTCAGCCACTCAGTCGTGTCCAGCTCTTTGTGACCCCGTGAATAGCAGCACACCAGGCCTCCCTGTCCATCACCAACCGCCTGAGTCCACCCAAACCCATGTCTATTGAGTCGGTGATGCCATCTAGCCATCTCATCCTCTGTCATCCCCTTCTCCTCCTGCCCTCGATCTTTTCCAGCATCAGGGTCTTTTCAAATGTGTCAGCTCTTTGCATCAGGTGGCCAAAGTACTGGAGTTTCAGCTTCAACATCAGTCCTTCGCATGAACACCCAGGACTGATCTCCTTTAGGATGGACTGGTTGGATCTCCTTGCAGTCCATGGGACTCCCAGGAGTCTTCTCCAATACCACAGCTCAAAAGCATCAATTCTTCAGCACTCAGCTTTCTTTATAGTCCAACTCTCACATCCATACATGACTACTGGAAAAACCATAGCCTTGACTAGATAGACCTTTGTTGACAAAGTAATGTTTCTGCTTTTTAATATGCTATCTAGGTTGGTCATAACTTTCCTTCCGAAGAGTAAGCATCTTTTAATTTCATGGTTGCAGTCACCATTTGCAATGATTTTGGAGCACAAAAAAAATAAAATCAGCCACTGTTTCTACTCTTTCCCTATCTATTTTCCATGAAGTGATGGGACCAGATGCCATGATCTTAGTTTTCTGAATGTTGAGCTTTAAGCCAACTTTTTCACTCTCTTCTTTCACTTTTATCAAGAGACTCTTTAGTTCTTCTTCACTTTCTGCCATAAGGGTGGTGCCATCTGCATATCTGAGGTTATTGATATTTCTCCCAACAATCTTGATTCCAGCTTGTGTTTCTTCCAGTCCAGCGTTTCTCATGATGTACTCTGCATATAAGTTAAATAAGCAGGGTGACAATATACAGCCTTGATGTACTCCTTTTCCTATTTGGAACCAGTCTGTTGTTCCATGTCCAGTTCTAACTGTTGCTTCCTGACCTGCATACAGGTTTCTCAAGAGGCAGGTCAGGTGGTCTAGTATTCCCATCTCTTTCAGAATTTTCCACAGTTTATTGTGATTCACACAGTCAAAGGCTTTGTCATAGTCAATAAAGCAGATATAGACATACTAATATCAATCAATCGAATCTTCCAAGGATGAGACTATTACCTGGAAAACTGACATATTATTTTCTTTCTCTTTTTGGTTGCACTGGGTCTTTGTTGCTGCCTAGGGGCTTTCTCTGGTTGTGGGGATTGGGGCTGTGTAGTTGTGGTATGCAGGCTTCTCATTGTGGTGGCTTGTCTTGTTGCAGAGCACAGTCTCTAGAGTGTGTGGACTCAGTAGTTGTGGCTCATTGGCTCTAGAGTGAGGGGTCAGGAGTTGTGGTTCAGGGCCTGGCCTAGCCTAGCTGCTTCATGGCATGTGGCATCATTCCAGACCAAGGGTCAAACCCGTGTCTCCTGCACTGGCAGGTGGATTCCTAGCCACTGGACCACCAGGGCTGTCCAGAGATACTATTTTCTTACGTGTGCATGCTCAGTCGCTCACTTGAGTCTGACTCTTTGGAACTCCATGGACTGTAGCCTGCCAGGATACTATGTCCTTGGAAATTCCCATGCAAAAATGCTAGAATGGGTTCCTATTTCAGGAGAACCCTGAAATATTTCCTATTCCAGTAGATTTTTCCAACCCAGGTATCAAACCCATATCTCCTGTGTCTTTTGAATTGGCAGTTTTTATTTTCTTGCCTGTCATGTTTGTCTCATCCCCATCTTCCATAGACTGACTGAATGTTTAAACACAATGAAGATATTTCACATATAAATTCTTCTAAGTCAGAAACTTGCTTTCCAATAAAAAAGTAAGGCATCTGATTAATTTCCATTGGGTTTTATTTCATTTATATACCCTATCTTCCAAAACAGGTAGCCTAACATTAGCAAACCAAACTTGGGCCCGCTCACTGGGCCAAGCAAGAACAGGCAGCTCACGCTCAAAAGACTCAAAGTCCCCAGTGGCTTTCAGGGAAAGGTTTTAAAGACAGTGAAGGGTCACAAGGTGTATGATCAGCTCATGCACAATTTTCTGGTTGGTTGATGGTGAAGTAACAGGGTGATGTTCTGAGAATTTGAATGATCAATTTTTTGGTTCCAATCTGTCTAGAGTCTCCCTATGGGTGGTCAGCATGCAGTTAACTTCCACCTGGTGGAGGTTTTAGTGTCTGCCAAACAACTCATGGACAGGGCTCAAGATATCCCTTGAGGAGGAACTAAAGGTCCCTGACTTTGTTTTATAGCTAAACTATTATTGTTTTGGCTTGCTTGTTTTCCTTAGTTTCTGCATTGCCTCACTTCTCTGATTAATTTGCTCTTTGAAATTTGGAGAAGGCCTAGAAGGCTAAAGCTTTCCTATAAACAAGAAACAAGGTTCATGGTGGGGAGGATAGGGGGTGTCTGTCCCTGGGAAAGCCCCACAGAACCTTGACAGTTTCACTTATAGAATAGTAAAATGGCCATTTAAGACTCTGGTAATGTGTCAGACAATCACTCTGTCAAATTGAAATGCTCTTCTACAAGGATATATGGATCTTTTGAACTAATGTATAATCTAAACCCTTATGGCAGAAAGTGAAGAGGAACTAAAAAGCCTCTTGATGAAAGTAAAAGAAGAGAGTGAAAAAGTTGGCTTAAAGCTCAACATTCAGAAAACAAAGATCATGGCATACGGTCCCATCACTCCATGGGAAATAGATGGAGAAAGAGTGGAAACAGTGTCAGACTTTATATTTTGGGGCTCCAAAATCACTGCAGATGGTGATTGCAGCTATGAAATTAAGAGACACTTACTCCTTGGAAGGAAAGTTATGACCAACCTAGACAGCATATTCAAAAGCAGAGACATTACTTTGCTGACTAGTCATGTATGGATGTGAGAGTTGGGCTGTGAAGAAGGCTGAGTGCCGAAGAATTGATGCTTTTGAACTGTGGTGTTGGAGAAGACTCTTGAGAGTCCCTTGGACTGCAAGGAGATCCAACCAGTCCATTCTGAAGGAGATGTCCCCTGGGATTTCTTTGGAAGGGATGATGCTAAAGCTGAAGCTCCAGTACTTTGGCCACCTCATGCGAAGAGTTGGCTCATTGGAAAAGACTCTGATGCTGGGAGGGATTGGGGGCAGGAGGAGAAGGGGATGACAGAGGATGAGATGGCTGGATGGCATCACTGACTCGATGGATGTGAGTCTGAGTGAACTGCTGGTGATGGACAGGGAGGCCTGCCGTGCTGCAATTCATGGGGTCACAAAGAGTCGGACTTGACTGAGCGACTGAACTGAACTGAACTGAACTGATAATCTAAACCAATATACGTTGTTTTCTTCTCAATGTTTGCATCTCTGTTCTATAATTCTTCACTCTGCTTTTTAGAGATTTTACCATCTAAAGAACTAATGCTTCCATCAAGAGAAATGGTTTTTATTGAGTGGATACTTCTACTTAGCCTTTTTGGGATCTCCATGTCGGGAAAAATTGGAAGGGTAGACATGCTAAAAACAAACAAACAAATACTAACAACAATAACAAACCAAGTAATCCCTGTGATACCTCTTTGTACAACTAGTTCCAGTGTTTAAATCAGTGCAATGCCATGTTAATAACAATGTCAAGGTGCAGATTTCTCAAAAATAAAGGTTTATTATTATGTCATTGAATAAAGAATGTAAACTTGCTGAAGCACAGGTTGAAGGTAAAGTGAAAAGGAGAAGAGTTATATTGTGACTAGCTATCAAAACAACTGCTGTAGCAGTTCTTTTGCTCTTCTCTTCTTGCTGTGTCATGAAAGTGAAAGTGAAAGTCACTCAGTCCTGTCTGACTCTTTGTGACTCCATGGACTATATAGTCCATGGATTTCTCTAGGTTAGAATACTGGAATGAGTATCCTTTCCCTTCTCCAGGGGATCTTCCCAACCCAGGGATCGAACCCAGATCTCCTGCACTGCAGGCAGATTCTTTACCAACTCAGCTATCAGGGAAGCCCCTTGCTGTGTCATGTATATATTTTAACTGTTTTTCCTTTTCATTCCTCTTCCTAGCTCCCATTATTCAATTTCAAAGTTGTGGTGACAGACAACTAAAAGTTAATGCACAGATACCAGACTATCCATTCAGGATTTTGACAAAACTAGAGAATGGACATCATTCCAAAGTTCCGTGCATGAGTCAGAGGAACCATCTGATAAAATTTGAAGAGGAAGTGTGTGTGTGTTTATGATGGGGAGGAGTTACGGATTTATGGAGGGGTAGTTGCATCATATGTTTTGGAGCTACAAGTTTAAGAAAGTGATAAATAAATATTGGAGAACTAAAGGAGTGGAGCTTAGTGAAGTTTGTTCAGCTTTGGCTACCCAGAAATGAAATACATTTTCCTTTTGAGGAAATTCCAAAATCAGTGGGAGGGAAAGCTCCACATTCTTTTTTGGAAACTAAAGTAAGTCAGTTGTTTCTACTTTTTCTGAGACAGGGCATGGATTTGACCTAAACTTATCCAATCCAGGGTCGACATTCACAGGGAATTTAAGCGATTGGTAGCATGACAGAGGAGTCTACCTGTAGTGTCAGTGATGTCACTAGTGAGTGCTTCAGTGGTTGCAGTTCCTATTACATCATCCCAACTCTACGGTCTCAATGGTTAGATGAACTACATTCTTGCTACCTAGTTTTCCTGGCTCTCCGTGTTTCTTCACCTGGTTCCCCAATAATCTTACTGAATCAGGAAGCTCCCTGACATTCTTCCAGGAATTATTTTTTTCTGCATAAGTAAAAACCACTTATGCATAACCCCCAGAGTTATGGAGTAGAAAATGGCAACCTACTCCAGTATTCTTGTGGAGAATTCCAGGGACAGAGGGGCCTGGCAGGCTATGGTCCATGGGGCCACAAGCGTCAGACAGGACTGAAGTGACTTAGTGTAGCCGCAAGCCAGAGTTAATATCTACTGTTTGCAGCTGAGAA
The DNA here is from genome assembly GCF_023091745.1 of Budorcas taxicolor. Taxonomy (NCBI): domain Eukaryota; kingdom Metazoa; phylum Chordata; class Mammalia; order Artiodactyla; family Bovidae; genus Budorcas; species Budorcas taxicolor. The sequence continues at coordinate 131,685,612 of NC_068911.1, forward strand.
TGCTGTTACTAGCACTAAATCCAGGGCCTAAAGAATGGTAAAAAAGGGTAAATGTTTGAGCAATTTGGCCAACAAGAGCAAATGACCATGAATGTAGGGTCTGTGTTTGTAGCCAGAGTGCCTGATGTGACAATGCCTGTGACCTCAGGGCTTCCCCATTTACATTATTGAAAAAGGAATGTTTCAGTTCTTTCATCATGAGTTCTTTCCAAGGCCTTGCTCTCCTTAGCTCTTCTTTGGAAAAATGAACATGAGTTTTACTTTTGTGAAGAAGTCCTACACATAAACATAAATTGCATAAGAAGATCCACTTTGATAATAGAATTTATGAGTTGGTTATAACCATGACTTTCCAAAAGAACAGGCTTGATTTATTGATGCTGTAAAAGTAAAAACTGGCAAATAACTATACAACCAACCATCATCTCTCATAAATATAAGCCCCGAAACAAAGCAGAGGTGTAATGTTTTCTAGATAATTGGAATTTTCACCTAGAGCAAAGCATAACCTGTCTGTTGTGAAAATAGGCAACAAACTTCCAAAAGAGAGGAACTGAGGGACAATTTCCTATTCATAGTTTTATTCACTCTAGAGATAGTTGTGAAAATCTGCAAGCTGAATTTTTATAGATAATACAAAAACTCTTCATGCAATTTTAATCATTATAATTAGCCACTCTGAAAACTTTCTTTCATCTCTCAATTTGTGAAAGGGACAGATTTTCAAACTAAAAAAAATATGTTTTTAATCTCTTACCCTATAATACTCAACTGAATATTTTTTCTAATTTTTAGTAAAATTTTATTTTATTACCTTTTTTACAAATGTACAACTCATCATCATATTTATATATTCAGTGGAAGGCTAAAAGATTGATATTTTGTAAGCAAAAATCATCCTGAATATTTTATAATTTTATCTCCATCTTAATAATTTATAATGCAGCATGCAGAATAAGATGGGTATGAATGAAGTTTGACTAAATATTCACAGTTTGGGAATATCTGGGTTCATTTGCTAACACTTTTCAAAAAAATTAAGCACAGAAAAATATTCATTACAATTAAATTATTTCAGTACTCAGTTCAGTTCAGTTCAGTCACTCAGTCGTGTCCGACTCTTTGCGACCCCATGAATCGCAGCACGCCAGGTGTCCCTGTCCATCACCAACTCCCGGAGTTCACTCAGACTCATGTCCATCGAGTCAGTGATGCCATCCAGCCATCACATCCTCTGTCGTCCCCTTCTCGTCCTGCCCCCAATCCCTCCCAGCATCAGAGTCTTTTCCAATGAATCAACTCTTTGCATGACGTGGCCAAAGTACTGGAGTTTCACCTATAGCATCCCCACAAAAGCCTGCATTGTGGTAAGTAACCTTGAGGGCTTCTCTATCCACAGTATTAATATATTTTAAGTGTCTGTGCAGACCAGGTGAGGAAACAGGCACAATAGGAGCTTGATGATATGTTATCTATTTTTACAAATGATTTTTTCTATCATTTATAAAAGTGAGTAATCCTGGAAGTGGTCAAACAAGTGGCTTAACCCTCTCCTATCAGGAAGCTTCCATAAGGCTCTTATCCTTATCCCTCAGAGACAGACAGAATAAAAACTACAAACACAGAAAACTAATCAAACTGATCACACGCACCACAGCCTTGTTTAACTCAGTGAAACTATGAGCCATGCAGTGTAGGGCCATCCAAAATGGACGGGTCATGGTGGAGAGTTCTGACAAAACGTGGTCCACTAGAGAAGGCAATGGCAAACTACTTCAGTATTCTTCCCTTGAGAACCCCATGAATAGTATGAAAAGGCAAAAAGATAGGACACTAAAAGATGAACTCCCCAGGTCGTAGGTGCCCAAAATACTGCTAGAGGAGAGTGGAGAAATAACACCAGAAAGAATGAAGAGAGGAGCCAAAGCAAAAACAATGCCCAGCTGTGCATGTGACTGGTGATGGAAGTAAAGTCCAATACTGTAAAGAACAATATTGCATAGGAATCTGGAATGTTAGGGCTCTGAATCAAGGTAAATTGGAAATGGTCAAACACTTGGAAAGAGTGAACACTGACATTTTAAGAATCAACATTTTAGTGAACTAAAATAAACTAAATTTTAGTGATTTTAGTGAACTAAAATCGACATTTTAGTGAAATAAATTGGACTGGAATGGGAGAATTTAACTAAGATGGCCATTTTATCTACTACTGTGGGCAATAATCCCTTAGAAGAAATGGAGTAGCCCTCAGAGCCAAAAAAAGAGTCTGAAATGCAGTGCTTGGGTGCAGTCTCAAAAATGACAGAATGATCTCTGTTCGTTTCCAAGGGAAACTATTCAATATCACAGTAATCCAAGTCTATGCCCCAACCAGTAATGCTGAAGAAGCTGAAGTTGAATGGTTCTAAGAAGGTCTACAAGACCTTCTAGAACTAACATCTAAGAAATATGTCCTTTTCATTTAGGGGACTGGAATGAAAAAGTAGGAACTCAAGAGATATATGTTGTAACAGGAAAATTTGACTTGGAAAACAGAATGAAGCAGGTCAAAGGCTAACAGAGTTTGGCCAAGAGAATGCACTGGTCATAGCAAACACACTCTTCCAACAACACAAGAGAAAACTATACTCATGGACATCACCAGATGGCCAATACCGAAATCAGATTGATTATATTCTTTGCAGTGAAAGATGGAGAAGCTCTATACAGTCAGCAAAAAAAAGACCAGGAGCTGACTGTGGCTTGGATCATGAACTTCTTAATGCAAAATTCAGGCTAAAATAGAAGAAAGTATGGAAAACGACTAGGCCAGTCGGTTCAGTTCAGTTCAGTCACTCAGTCATGTCCGACTCTTTGCGACCCCATGAACTACAGCACGCCAGGCCTCCCTGTCCATCACCAACTTCCAGAGTTCACACAGACTGATATCCACTGAGTCAGTGATGCCATCCAGCCATCTCATCCTCTGTCGTCCCCTTCTCCTCCTGCCCCCAATCTCTCCCAGCATCAGAGTCTTTTCCAATGAGTCAATTCTTCGCATGAGGTGGCCAAAGTACTGGAGCTTCAGCTTTAGCATCATTCCTTCCAAAGAAATCCCAGGGTTCATCTCCTTCAGAATGGACTGGTTGGATCTCCTTGCAGTCCAAGGGACTCTCAAGAGTCTTCTCCAACACCACAGTTCAAACGCATCAATTCTTCGGCGCCCAGCCTTCTTCAAAGCCCAACTCTCACATCCATACATGACCACAGGAAAAACCATAACCTTCACTAGACGGACCTTAGTCAGCAAAGTAATGTCTCTGCTTTTGAATATGCTATCTAGGTTGGTCATAACTTTTCTTCCAAGGAGTAAGCATCCTTTAATTTCATGGTTGCAGTCACCATCTGCAGTGATTTTGGAGCCCCAAAAAATAAAGTCTGACACTGTTTCCACTGTATCCCCATCTATTTCCCATGAAGTGATGGGACCGGATGCCATGGTCTTCATTTTCTGAATGTTGAGCTTTAAGCCAACTTTTTCACTCTCCTCTTTTACTTTCATCAAGAGGCTTTTTAGTTCCTCTTCACTTTCTGCCATAAGGGTGGTGCCATCTGCATATCTGAGGGTATTGATATTTCTCCTGGCAATCTTGATTCCAGCTTGTGTTTCTTCCAGTCCAGTGTTTCTCATGATGTACTCTGCATAGAAGTTAAATAAGCAGGGTGACAATATACAGCCTTGATGTACTCCTTTTCCTATCTGGAACCAGTCTGTTGTTCCATGTCCAGTTCTAACTGTTGCTTCATCACCTGCATATAGATTTCTCAAGAGGCATGTCAAGTGGTCTCGTATTACTATCTCTCTCAGAATTTTCCACAGTTTATTGTGATCCACCCAGTCAAAGGCTTTGGCATAGTCAATAAAGCAGAAATAGATGTTTTTCTGGAACTCTCTTGCTTTTTCCATGATCCACCAGGTGTTGGCGATTTGATCTCTGGTTTCTTTGCCTTTTCTAAAACCAGCTTGAACATCAGGAAGTTCACAGTTCACGTATTGCTGAAGTCTGGCTTGGAGAATTTTGAGCATTACTTTACTAGCATGTAAGATGAGTGCAATTGTGCAGTAGTCTGAGCATTCTTTGGCATTGCCTTTCTTTGGAATTGGAATGAAAACTGACCTTTTCCAGTCCTGTGGCCACTGCTGAGTTTTCCAAATTTGCTGGCATATTGAGTGCAGCACTTTCACAGCATCATCTTTCAGAATTTGAAACAGCTCAACTGGAATTCCATCACCTCCACTAGCTTTGTTCATAGTGATGCTTTCTAAGGCCCACTTGACTTCACATTCCAGGATGTCTGGCTCTAGGTGAGTGATCACACTATCGTGATTATCCGGGTCGTGAAGCTCTTTTTTGTACAGTTCTTCCATGTATTCTTGCCACCTCTTCTGAATATCTTCTGCTTCTGTTAGGTCCATACCATTTCTATCCTTTATCGAGCCCATCTTTGCATCAAATGTTCCCTTGGTATCTCTCATTTTCTTGAAGAGATCTCTTGTCTTTTCCATTCTGTTCTTTTCCTATTTCTTTGCATTGATCGCTGAAGAAGGCTTTCTTATCTCTTCTTGCTATTCGTTGGAATTCTGCATTTAGATGCTTATATCTTTCCTTTTCTCCTTTGCTTTTCACCTCTCTTCTTTTCACAGCTATTTGTAAGGCTTCCCCAGACAGCCATTTTGCTTTTTTGCATTTCTTTTCCATGGGGATGGTCTTGATCCCTGTCTCCTGTACAATGTCATGAACCTCAGTCCATAGTTCATCAGGCACTCTATCTATCAAATCTAGTCCCTTAAATCTATTTCTCACTTGCACTGTATAATCTTAGGGGATTTGATTTAGGTCGTACCTGAATGATCTAGCAGTTTTTCCTACTCTCTTTAATTTAAGTCTGAATTTGGTAATAAGGAGTTCATGATCTGAGCCACAGTCAGCTCCTGGTTTTGTTTTTGCTGACTGTATAGAGCTTCTCCATCTTTGGCTGCAAAGAATATAATCAGTCTGATTTTGGTGTTGACCATCTGGTGATGTCCATGTGTAGAGTTTTCTCTTGTGTTGTTGGAACAGGGTGTTTGCTATGACCAGTGCATCTTCTTGACAAAACTCTATTAGTCTTTGCCCTGCTTCATTCTGCATACCGAGGCCAAATTTGCCTGTTACTCCAGGTGTTTCTTGACTTCTTACTTTTGCATTCCAGTCCCCTATAATGAAAAGGACATCTTTTTTGGGTGTTAGTTCTAAAAGGTCTTGTAGGTCTTCATAGAACCATTCAACTTCAGCTTCTTCAGGGTTACTGGTTGGGGCATAAACTTGGATTACCATGATATTGAATGGTTTGCCTTGCAGATGAACAGAGATCATTCTGTCGTTTTTGAGATTGCATCCAAGTAGTGCATTTTGGACTCTCTTGTTGACCATGATGACTATTCCATTTCTTCTGAGGGATTCCTGCCCGGAGTAGTAGATGTAATGGTCATCTGAGTTAAATTCACCCATTCCAGTCCATTTTAGTTTGCTCATTCCTAGAATGTCGATGTTCACTCTTGCCATCTCTTCTTTGACCACTTCCAATTTGCCTTGATTCATGGACCTGACATTCCAGGTTCCTATTGCTCTTTACAGCATCGGACCTTTCTTCTATCACCAGTCATATACAGAGCTGGGTATTGTTTTTGCTTTGGCTCCATCCCTTCATTCTTTCTGGAGTTATTTGTCCACTATCTCCAGTAGTGTGTTGGGCACCTACTGACCTGGGGAGTTCCTCTTTCAGTATCCTATCATTTTGCCTTTTCATACTCTTCATGGGATTCTCAAGGCAAGAATACTGAAGTGGTTTGCCATTCCCTTCTCCAGTGGACCACATTCTGTCAGGTATGACCTAAATCAAATCCCTTATGATTATACATTGGAAGTGAGAAATTGATTCAAGGGATTAGATCTGATAGAGTGCCTGAAAAACTATGGATGGAGGTTTGTGACATTGTACAGGAGGCATTGATCAAGACCATCCCCAAGAAAAAGAAATCTAAAAAAGGCAAAATGGTTGTCTGTGGAGACCTTACAAATAGCAGTGAGAAGAGGAGAAGCTAAAGACAAAGGCAAAAAGGAAAGATATACCCATTTGCATGCAGAGTTCCAAGAAAAGCAAGAAGAGATAAGAAAGACTTCCTCACTGATCAATGCAAAGAAACAGAGACAAACAATAGAATGAGAAAGACTAGAGATCTCTTCAAACAAATTAGAAATATCAGGGGAACGTTTCATGCAAAGATGGGCACAATAGAGGATAGAAATGATATGGACCTGACAGAAGCAGAAGATATTGAGAAGAGTTGGCAAGAACACACAGAACTGTACAAAAAAGATCTTCATGATCCAGATAAGCACGATGCTGTGATCACTCACCTAGAGCCAGATATCCTGGAATAAGAAGCCAAGGGGCCTTAGGAAGCACCACTATTAACAAAGCTAGTGGATGTGATAGAATTCCAGTTAAGCTATTTCATTTTTTTTTTTAATTTTTTTTTAATTTTTTATTTTTTTTAATTTTAAAATCTTTAATTCTTACATGTGTTCCCAAACATGAACCCCCCTCCCACCTCCCTCCCCATAACATCTCTGTGGGTCATCCCCATGCACCAGCCCCAAGCATGCTGTATCCTGCGTCAGACATAGACTAGCGATTCAATTCTTACATGATAGTATACATGATAGAATGCCATTCTCCCATATCATCCCACCCTCTCCCTCTCCCTCTGAGTCCAAAAGTCCGTTATAGACAGCTGCGTCTTTTTTCCTGTCTTGCATACAGGGTCGTCATTGCCATCTTTCTAAATTCCATATATATGTGTTAGTATACTGTATTGGTGTTTTTCTTTCTGGCTTACTTCACTCTGTATAATCGGCTCCAGTTTCGTCCATCTCATCAGAACTGATTCAAATGAATTCTTTTTAACGGCTGAGTAATACTCCATTGTGTATACGTACCACCGCTTTCTTATCCATTCATCTGCTGATGGACATCTAGGTTGTTTCCATGTCCTGGCTATTATAATCAGTGCTGCGATGAACATTGGGGTACCTGTGTCTCTTTCAATTCTTGTTTCCTCGGTGTGTATGCCCAGCAGTGGGATTGCTGGGTCATAAGGGAGTTCTATTTGCAATTTTTTAAGGAATCTCCACACTGTTCTCCATAGTGGCTGTACTAGTTTGCATTCCCACCAACAGTGTAGGAGGGTTCCCTTTTCTCCACACCCTCTCCAGCATTTATTGCTTGCAGATTTTTGGATCGCAGCCATTCTGACTGGTGTGAAGTGGTACCTCATTGTGGTTTTGATTTGCATTTCTCTGATAATGAGTGATGTTGAGCATCTTTTCATGTGTTTGTTAGCCATCCGTATGTCTTCTTTGGAGAAATGTCTATTTAGTTCTTTGGCCCATTTTTTGATTGGGTCGTTTATTTTTCTGGAATTGAGCTGCATAAGTTGCTTGTATATTTTTGAGATTAGTTGTTTGTCAGTTGCTTCATTTGCTATTATTTTCTCCCATTCAGAAGGCTGTCTTTTCACCTTGCTGATATTTTCCTTTGTTGTGCAGAAGCTTTTAATTTTAATTAGATCCCATTGGTTTATTTTTGCTTTTATTTCCAGAATTCTGGGAGGTGGATCATAGAGGATCCTGCTGTGATTTATGTCTGAGAGTGTTTTGCCTATGTTCTCCTCTAGGAGTTTTATAGTTTCTGGTCTTACATTTAGATCTTTAATCCATTTTGAGTTTATTTTTGTGTGTGGTGTTAGAAAGTGATCTAGTTTCATTCTTTTACAAGTGGTTGACCAGTTTTCCCAGCACCACTTGTTAAAGAGATTGTCTTTACTCCATTGTATATTCTTGCCTCCTTTGTCAAAGATAAGGTGTCCATATGTGTGTGGATTTATCTCTGGGCTTTCTATTTTGTTCCATTGATCTATATGTCTGTCTTTGTGCCAGTACCATACTGTTTTGATGACTGTGGCTTTGTAGTAGAGCCTGAAGTCAGGCAAGTTGATTCCTCCAGTTCCATTCTTCTTTCTCAAGATTGCTTTGGAAATTCGAGGTTTTTTGTATTTCCATACAAATCTTGAAATTATTTGTTCTAGTTCTGTGAAAAATATGGCTGGTAGCTTGATAGGGATTGCATTGAATTTGTAAATTGCTTTGGGTAGTATACTCATTTTCACTATATTGATTCTTCTGATCCATGAACATGGTATATTTCTCCATCTATTAGTGTCCTCTTTGATTTCTTTCATCAGTGTTTTATAGTTTTCTATATATAGGTCTTTAGTTTCTTTGGGTAGATATATTCCTAAGTATTTTATTCTTTTCGTTGCAATGGTGAATGGAATTGTTTCCTTAATTGCTTTTTCTACTTTCTCATTATTGGTGTATAGGAATGCAAGGGATTTCCGTGTGTTGATTTTATATCCTGCAACTTTACTATATTCATTGATGAGCTCTAGTAATTTTCTGGTGGAGTCTTTAGGGTTTTCTATGTAGAGGATCATGTCATCTGCAAACAGTGAGAGTTTTACTTCTTCTTTTCCAATTTGGATTCCTTTTATTTCTTTTTCTGCTCTGATTGCTGTGGCCAAAACTTCCAGAACTATGTTGAATAGTAGCGGTGAAAGTGGACACCCTTGTCTTGTTCCTGACTTTAGGGGAAATGCTTTCAATTTTTCACCATTGAGGATAATGTTTGCTGTGGGTTTGCCATATATAGCTTTTATTATGTTGAGGTATGTTCCTTCTATTCCTGCTTTCTGGAGAGTTTTTATCATAAATGGATGTTGAATTTTGTCAAAGGCCTTCTCTGCATCTATTGAGATAATCATATGGTTTTTATTTTTCAATTTGTTAATGTGGTGAATTACATTGATTGATTTGCGGATATTGAAGAATCCTTGCATCCCTGGGATAAAGCCCACTTGGTCATGGTGTATGATCTTTTTAATGTGTTGTTGGATTCTGATTGCTAGAATTTTGTTAAGGATTTTTGCATCTATGTTCATCAGTGATATTGGCCTGTAGTTTTCTTTTTTTGTGACATCTTTGTCAGGTTTTGGTATTAGAGTGATGGTGGCCTCATAGAATGAGTTTGGAAGTTTACCTTCCTCTGCAATTTTCTGAAAGAGTTTGAGTAGGATAGGTGTTAGCTCTTCTCGAAATTTTTGGTAGAATTCAGCTGTGAAGCCGTCTGGACCTGGGCTTTTGTTTGCTGGAAGATTTCTGATTACAGTTTCAATTTCCGTGCTTGTGATGGGTCTGTTAAGATTTTCTATTTCTTCCTGGTTCAGTTTTGGAAAATTGTACTTTTCTAAGAATTTGTCCATTTCTTCCACGTTGTCCATTTTATTGGCATACAACTGCTGATAGTAGTCTCTTATGATCCTTTGTATTTCTGTGTTGTCTGTTGTGATCTCTCCATTTTCATTTCTAATTTTATTGATTTGATTTTTCTCTCTTTGCTTCTTGATGAGTCTGGCTAACGGTTTGTCAATTTTATTTATCCTTTCAAAGAACCAGCTTTTGGCTTTGTTGATTTTTGCTATGGTCTCTTTTGTTTCTTTTGCATTTATTTCTGCCCTAATTTTTAAGATTTCTTTCCTTCTACTAACTCTGGGGTTCTCCAATTCTTCCTTTTCTAGTTGCTTTAGGTGTAGAGTTAGGTTATTTATTTGACTTTTTTCTTGTTTCTTGAGGTATGCCTGTATTGCTATGAACTTTCCTCTTAGCACTGCTTTTATAGTGTCCCACAGGTTTTGGGTTGTTGTGTTTTCATTTTCATTAGTTTCTATGCATATTTTGATTTCTTTTTTGATTTCTTCTGTGATTCGTTGGTTATTCAGAAGTGTGTTGTTCAACCTCCATATGTTGGAATTTTTAGTAGTTTTTCTCCTGTAATTGAGATCTAATCTTAATGCATTATGGTCAGAAAAGATGCTTGGAATGATTTCGATTTTTTTGAATTTATCAAGTTTAGATTTATGGCCCAGGATGTGATCTATCCTGGAGAAGGTTCCATGAGCACTTGAGAAAAAGGTGAAATTCATTGTTTTGGGGTGAAATGTCCTATAGATATCAATTAGGTCTAATTGATCTAATGTATCATTTAAAGTTTGCGTTTCTTTGTTAATTTTCTGTTTAGTTGATCTGTCCATAGGTGTGAGTGGGGTATTAAAGTCTCCCACTATTATTGTGTTATTGTTGATTTCCCCTTTCATACTTGTTAGCATTTGTCTTACATATTGCGGTGCTCCTATGTTGGGTGCATATATATTTATAATTGTTATATCTTCTTCTTGGATTGATCCTTTGATCATTATGTAGTGGCCTTCTTTGTCTCTTTTCACAGCCTTTGTTTTAAAGTCTATTTTATCGGATATGAGTATTGCCACTCCTGCTTTCTTTTGGTCTCTATTTGCGTGGTATATCTTTTTCCAGCCCTTCACTTTCAGTCTGTATGTGTCCCTTGTTTTGAAGTGGGTCTCTTGTAAGCAGAATATAGAGGGGTCTTGTTTTTGTATCCATTCGGCCAGTCTTTGCCTTTTGGTTGGGGCGTTCAACCCATTTACGTTTAAGGTAATTATTGATAAGTATGATCCCGTTATCATTTACTTTATTGTTTTGGGTTCGGGTTTATACACCCTTTTTGTGTTTCCTGTCTAGAGAATATCCTTTAGAATTTGTTGGAGAGCTGGTTTGGTGGTGCTGAATTCTCTCAGCTTTTGCTTCTCTGTAAAGCTTTTGATATCTCCTTCGTATTTGAATGAGATCCTTGCTGGGTACAGTAATCTGGGATGTAGGTTATTGTCTTTCATCACTTTAAGTATGTCTTGCCATTCCCTCCTGGCCTGAAGAGTTTCTATTGAAAGATCAGCTGTTATCCTTATGGGAATCCCCTTGTGTGTTATTTGTTGTTTTTCCCTTGCTGCTTTTAATATTTGTTCTTTGTGTTTGATCTTTGTTAATTTGATTAATATGTGTCTTGGGGTGTTTCGCCTTGGGTTTATCCTATTTGGAACTCTCTGTGTTTCTTGGACTTGGGTGATTATTTCCTTCCCCATTTTAGGGAAGTTTTCAACTATTATCTCCTCAAGGATTTTCTCATGATCTTTCTTTCTGTCTTCTTCTTCTGGGACTCCTATAATTCGAATGTTGGAGCGTTTCATATTGTCCTGGAGGTCTCTGAGATTGTCCTCATTTCTTTTAATTCGTTTTTCTTGTTTCCTCTCTGATTCATTTATTTCTACCATTCTATCTTCTATTTCACTAATCCTATCTTCTGCCTCCGTTATTCTACTATTTGTTGCCTCCAGAGTGTTTCTGATCTCATTTATTGCGTTATTCATTATATTTTGACTCTTTTTTATTTCTTCTAGGTCCTTGTTAAACCTTTCTTGCATCTTCTCAATCCTTGTCTCTAGACTATTTATCTGTGATTCTATTTTGATTTCAAGATTTTGGATCATTTTCACTATCAATATTCGGAATTCCTTCTCAGGTAGATTCCCTACTTCTTCCTCTTTTGTTTGGTTTGGTGGGTAACTCTCCTGTTCCTTTACCTGCTGAGTATTCCTCTGTCTCTTCATCTTGGTTATATTGCTGGGTTTGGGGTGGCCTTTTTGTATTCTGGTAGTTTGTGGAGTTTTCTTTATTATGGAGCTTCCTCACTGTGGGTGGGGTTCTATCAGTGGCTTGTCAAGGTTTCCTGGTTAGGGAGGCTTGTGTTGGAGTTCTGGTGGGTGGAGCTGGGTTTCTTCTCTCTGGAGTGCAGTGGAGTGACCAGTAATGGGTTATGAGACATCAAGGGTTTTGGAATAATTTTGAGCTGCTGTATATTGAAGCTCAGGGGAGTGTTCCTGTGTTGCTGGAGAATTTGAGTGGTATGTCTTTTTTGGAACTTGTTGGCCCTTGGGTGGAGCTTGGTTTCAGTGTAGGTATGAAGGCATTTGATGAGCTCCTATTGCTTAATGTTCCCTGAATTCAAGAGTTCTCTAATGTTTTCAGGCTTTGGATTTAAGCCTCCTGCTTCTGGTTTTCAGTTTTATTTTTACAGTAGCCTCTAGACTTCTCCATCTATACAGCACCGATGATAAAACATCTAGGTTAAAAATGAAAAGTTTCTCCACATTGAGGGACACTCAGAGAGGTTCACTGAGTTACAAGGAGAAGAGAAGATGGAGGGGGTAGTTAGAGGTAACTGGAATTAGATGTGGTGAGATCAAAAGAGGAGAGAGCAAGCTAGCCAGTAGTCACTTCCTTATGTGTGCTCTATAGTCTGGACCGCTCAGAGGTATTTACGGAGTTATACGGGGAAGAGGAGAGGGAGGAAGTAGACAGAGGTGACCAGGAGGATAAGAGAGAGGAATGAGAAGGAGAGAGACATTCCTGCCAGTAACCAGTTCCTTAGGTGTTCTCCACCGTCTGGAACACACAGAGATTCACAGAGTTGGATAGAGAAGAGATGGGGGAGAAAAGAGACAGAGGCCACCTGATGGAGAAAAAGGAGAGTCCAAAGGAGGAGAGAGTGGTCAAGCCAGTAATCTCGCTCTCAGGTAAACTTGGGTAGTGAAGTTAGGGTTTTTAAATGTACAAAATTGACAACAGAAACCTAAGAGCAAAGATTAAAAATCTAGAGTAGAGGTTGGATTTTAAAAAATACAATATTAAAGAAAAGAAGCAGAAGGAAAAAGGAAGAAAGAAAAAAAACACACAAGAATTATTTAAAAAACAAACCAAAAAAAAAAAAAACAAAAAACCACCAACAACCATCCAAAGGCTATATATGGTGTTTGCCTTAAAAAAAATAAAAAAAAACACTTTTTTTTTTTAAATAGTAATAGTAGGTTATAGAAATAAAAATTAGAGGATAAATAGAAGACTTAACAATTAAAAAAATAGTTAGAAAAAAAAGAAGAAAAAAAAGAAAAAAAAAAGGAATGATTTTAAAATTATTAAAAATATATCTGGCCGTTCTCTGATGTTTTGGGCCGTGTGGGATCACTTCCAAGGTGGTTCCCTCTGTTTAACTTCTTCTGTTTGCTGGTTTTTTAGGCTCACTAGTTCAGTCGCGCTGTGGGGAGGGAGGATGCTGCAAACAAATAGCACTGTCGTGTGCACAGTGTCTCAGCCCCGCCTGACTTGTCCCTTCTTGCGGCGTACAAACCGCTCCGGCTCTACGATGCTCCGCTGGGAACCGTCTGGGGCCGGCCCTAGGCTGCGTGCACTTCCCCGGTCCAAGCCGCTCAGGCCGCCCTCAGAGGCACAGATTCGGCTGGGACTGCGTTTTGCGCCCTTCCCAGGTCCGAGTAGCTCAGGAGTTTGGCGAGCGCGATCGCCGCGGCGTGTCACCTTTTCTGCCGCTGCTGCTCAGCTTTCTGGGTGGACCGCTGGCGTCCCCCGTGAGGCAGATTGTGAGTGTCCAGCACCCCCAGAAGTCTTAGCAAAGAGGCCTGCTTGCAGTTAGGTAAGTAAAGTCTCTCTGGGTCTGCAATTGCCCCTTTCCAGTCCTTACGGCTCTGGCTGCCTGTCGCCGGCGGGGGATGGTCTGCAGCCGGCTTTTTCCGTTCCGTCCTTTGTTCTGTGCTCGGTCCTGGCGGTGTCTTATGTTCGAGCTTTTCGCGTGGTAGCTATCCCACAGTCTGGTTTGCTAGCGCAAGTTAGATCGTTCTGGTTGCGCGTGGGGCGTTCCTGCCCGATTCTTACAAAGCACTGCAGCCCGCGCCTCCCGCGCGTCCCTGCCCTGCCCCCACTTCCCAGTGGCGGATGCAGGCGTCTGTGCCGCTTTTCCGCTGGGGGAGTTACTGTTGGGCTTGTAATCTCTTGGTCTTAATTATTTCTTTATTTTTCCTTCCTGTTATGTTGCCCTCTGTGTTTCCAAGACTCGCCACCGACTCGGCAGGGAGAGTGTTTCCTGGTGTTTGGAAACCTCTCTTCTTAAAATTCCCTTCCCGGGACGGGCTTCCCTTCCCGGGACGGAGTTCCCTCCCCACCTCCTTTGTCTCCTTTTTCGTCTTTTATATTTTTTCCTACCTGTTTTTGAAGACAATGGTCTGCTTTTCTGGTTGCCTGATGACCTCTGCCAGCCTACAGAAGTTGTTTTGTGGAGTTTGCTCGGCGTTGAAATGTTCTTTTGAGGAATTTGTGAGGGAGAAAGTGGTCTTCCCGTCCTATTCCTCCGCCATCTTTATCCCGTCCCAGTTAAGCTATTTCAAATCCTAAAAAATGATGCTGTGAAAGTGCTGTGCCAGCAAATTTGGAACCCTCCGCAGTGGCCACAAGACTGGAAAAGGTCAGTTTTCATCCCAATCCCAAGGAAAGGCACTGCCAAAGAATGTTCAAACTACTGCATAATTGCATTCACCTCACACACTACCAAAGTAATGCTCAAAATTCCAAAGCCAGGCTTCAACAGTATGTCAACTGTGAACTTCCAGATGTTCAAGCTGAATTTAGAAAAGGTGAAGGAACCAGAGATCTAATTATCAATATCCTTTGGATCATCAAAAAATCAAGAAAGTTCCAGAAAAACATCTACCTCTGCTTTATTGAATATTCCAAAGCCTTTGACTGCGTGGATCACAACAAACTGTGGAAAATTCTTAAAGAGATGGGAATACCAGACCACCTGACCTGCCTCCTGAGAAATCTGTATGCAGGTCAAGAAGCAACATTTTAGAAACAGACATGAAACAATAGACTGGTTCCAAATTGGGATAGTAGTATGTCAAGGTTGTATATTGTCACCCTGGTTATTTAACTTCTATGCAGAGTACATCATGAGAATGCCAGGCTGGATGAAGCACAATCTGGAATCAACATTGCTGGGAGAAATATCAGTAACCTCAGATATGCAGATGGCACCACCCTTATGGCAGAAACTAAGGAACCTCTTGATGAAAGTGAAAGAGGAGAGTGAAAAAGTTGGCTTAAAGCTCAACATTCAGAAAACTAGGATCATGGCATCTGTCACCATCACTTCATGGCAAATAGTCTGAGAAACAATGGAAACAGTGAGAGACTTTATTTTGGGGGGCTCCAAAGTCACTGCAGATGGTGACTGCAGCCATGAAATTAAAAAGAGACATTTTTTGGAAGAAAAGGTATGGCCAAGCTAGATAGCATATTAAAAAGCAGAGACATTACTTTGCCAACAAAGATCTGTCTAGTCAAAGCTGTTGTTTTTCTAGTAGTCATGTATAGAGGTGAGAGTTAAACTATAAAGAAAGCTAAGTGCCAAAGAATTGATGCTTTTGCACTGTGGTGTTTGAGAAGACTCTTGAGAGTCCTTTGGACTGCAGCGAGATCAAACCAGTCAAGCCTAAAGGAAATCAGTCCTGAATATTCATTGAAGGGACTGATGCTGAAACTGAAACTCCAATACTTTGTCTACCTGATATGAAGAACTGACTCACTGGAAAAGACCTTGATGCTGGGAAAGATTGTAGGTGGGAGGAGAAGGGGACTGCAGAGAATGAAATGTTTGGATGGCACCACCGACTCAATGAGCATGAGTTTTAGCGAGCTTCAGGAGTTCTTGATGGACAGGGAAGCCTGGCATGCTGCAGTCCATGGGGTCACAAAGAATCGGACATGACTGAGCGACTGAACTGAACTGAACCTTCCGGAATGCACAACACACCACCTGAGAACAGAAGCAGCTAAGATCTCAGGGATAGAGATTGAAGGAGAGTTACAAACTTGTGACTCATGAACTGAGTGTAACTTGTAAGTATGTTTTACCTGGACTTCCCATGGATTACAAGACAAAGAAAATACTATGTATGATACCATAATGGATGGATACATGTCATTATATATTCTTTCAAACTCATAGAATGTATACCACCAAGAGTAAACCCTGATGTAAACTATGGACTTTGAGTGATTATAATGTGTACACTTGGGTTCATCATCATTGGCTATTACCAATGCACTAGTCTGGTGAGGAATATTAATAATGGGCGAGGCTATGCATGTGTGTGGACAGAGGGTATATGGAAAATCTCTGTTCCTTATTAATTTTGCAGGGAGCCTAAAACTGCCTTTAAAAAGTTTTTTTTTTTTTTAATGGAAAGCACTGCTTACATAAATCTTCCACAGCTCCTTGTATTAAGAGTTGAATTATCTTCCCAATGCAGATGTCGAAGTCCCACCCTCTAGCACCTTAGAATAAGATCTTATCTGGAAATAGATGCAGATGTCATTGCACAGATAAATAGTTAAGATGATGTCATACTGGAGCGAGTTTCCCTGGTGGCTCAGCAGTAAATAATCTACAGGGCAGGAGACACAGGAGACATGGGTTTGATCACTGGATTGCGAAGATTCCGCTGGAGGAAGACACGGCAACACACGCCAGCATTCTTGCCTGGAGAATCCCATGGACAGAGGAGCATGACGGGCTACAGCTCATGGATTTGCAAAGAGTTGAACAGGACTGAAGTGCAGGCATGCACACTGGAGTATTCTGGGCCCCCAGTTCAGTATGACTAGTGCCACTATAAAAAGGGTAAATTTGGACATAGAAGTGCACACTGGGAGATCATCATGTGAAGAAGAAGAAGGCAGAGTTTGGGTGACAGTTTGACAAAACAAATAATATTTGCCAGGAAACCACCAGAAGCTAGGGGAGAGGCATGGAACACATTCTTTCCCATCAACCTCAGAGGAAACCATCCCTACTGACACCTTAATCTCAGACTAGCAGCCTCCAGAACCAGGAGACAATAAATATTTGTTGTTGATGCTACTGACCTAAGTCACTCAACCATGCAGCCCTAGGAAATGAATGCAAATTGCATATAGAATTTCTGTTTTCAGATTCTCTGAAAATAGCCAGGCTTGACAACACTCAGTAAATCAGCTAGAACAGAAAAGTTCTGCAGTTCACCAAAGGCCCAGACAGGCTGTTTTAATAATTCAAATATTCTTCTTGATGCCTGACACCACCTTGAAAGAAGATGGTCAGGAAATTTGGGAAGAACCTAAATAAATATAATGTGACAAAGCATTCTCTTGTGATCTTTAAAATGAATGAAGTTTCTGAACATAAAGAAAAGAAAACTAAAGAAAATTTAAAAAGCTACCCAGGGAGTGCCTGATAACCCCAATTTTAAAGAATTCTTTAAAAATAAAAAAGGATATCTTCATCTTAAAGATAGGGAAAAAAAAAAAAAAAAAGCTTCCCTGGTGGCCCAAGAGATAAAGAAACTGCCTGCAATTTAGGAGACCTGGGTTCAATCCCTGGGTTGGGAAGATACCCTGGAGAAGGCAATGGCAATCCACTCCAGTATTCTTGCCTGGGAAATCCCATGGACAGGGGAGCCTGGTGGGCTGCAGTCCATGGGATTGCAAAGCATCAAACATGACTGAGCACTTCATACTTTTACAAAGATTAAAAAGGGAAAAAGTAAGGGCAGAAATAGCATAGAAAAGTTAAGTAAATACAACTGTGATATGATGCCAAGAGGATTCCTGGATCCCCTAAATTGAGACTTTTGTGCATAAGAGGAAGACGGAAAGGATATCCTAACTGCTTGAGGGATCTGTTGATGCTGAGAGAAAGCTCTGGAAAAGCCACTACTGACACAGTCAAAAGACAGGGCCCAAGAAAGACATGCATCTGGTTAAAGCACATGCTTCTTCACTTAAATTCCACTTTGAACAAGATCAAGCCACAAAATCGAGAAAAATTACATCCCCGGATTCTCAGAAATGTTAATCACTGACCTGCTGCTGATAACGCTTGAGAAACAGTAGGGAATGAGAGAGGATCCTGAAGACGGGACATGGACAATAATATTATAGTTTTCAAAGAATGAATGAGTTGAAAATCTTTAGAAAATGCTGACAATAAATCTGATAAAATTCCCTAGGAAATTAAAAAAAACAAACAAACACAACACTATGACTCAAATGTATGTTGGAAATTAAGAGAAACAAAGTGATTTGGTTTAAAAATCTAGAAGTCCAAAAAAAAAAAAAAAAAAACACCAGTCAAGTAGTAAGTAGAGGCACCAGAGAGGTGACCCACCTTCTACTAGTCTGCTTCTCTTACTTTTCCAAGCCACACTGGACGCTGGCTTCACATTCCTACCATATGCTCCTGCTTCTCAGCCTGTGCACCACCTGCTCCTTCATTCTGGAACTCTCCCCATGAAGGGATCTGCAAGCCTTGTGCCCTTTCTTTTAAGGTTGTATTCCAGGGTCACCTTCTCTTTGAGGCCTTCCCTGATGATCTTATATTCCAGCCTCCCTGCCCCCTCATCCATGCCCTACTCTGAGTTTCATTTTCTTCATTATAGTTATCTTTTTTTCCTTAGTTTTTTTTTTCTTTATTTTTCCTTAATAAATACCACATGCACTTCAAAATCATACCAGTACTATTCCAGAGGCTTTAAAAATATTGACTCAGTTAATCCTCCGATAACTCTAAGAAAGAAACACTATTAATAGCATCCTCCCCATTTTGCAGTTGGGAGGACTAAACGCAGAGCAGCTGGAACAATGGTAAGCAGTGAAGTTGTGTCTGAATACAGAAAACCCAGCTTCAGAGTCAGATATTTACTGTTTTGCTATTCTGCCACTGTCTAAAATATCTTGTATTTAACTTATCTATTGTGTATCATCTTTCTCCATATTCTTTCCCCAAAAATGTAAGCTCTATGAGGGCAGACTTTTATTTTTTTTTTCCATTTCACTTTTGCTCTTAGAATAAGGTATGACATGTTGGAGAGAAATTTGCTCAGTCATGTCCTATTCTTTGTGATCCCATGGACTGTCACCTGCCAAGTTTTTCTGTCCATAGTATTTCCCAGGCAAGAGTACTGGAGTAAGTAGCCATTTCCTTCTCCCGGGGATCTTCCACTGAAAGTGCTCAGTAAATGTCTTGTTAAGTGAGTACAATGCAAATATAAGAGGTTGGAAATGGAAGAGTCTTCTTTTGTAGAGTAAGACTCTCCTCTTGTTAATAACAGAGATTAAAGGCTATTAATTGCTGAATCCTAGATTCCTGGCAGAATGCTTGGCTTGTGTTGTGAGAGAGGAGAGGAAGTGGAGAATTGGAAGGGAAGCTGGAAATATGAGGTACTTGGTAGAACATGACCTAGGATAGTTCAACATCCTGAAAATTCACAGAAACGAGATTTATCAGTAATGAGAGCGTGGTTCTTTATTAAAAGAAGGCAGGGACAATGGCTTTGCATTTTGCATTCAACCACTCTAGTCACAAATAAAGTAATCTGTCATTAAAATAGGAAGACATTTTAATGATAGATATCTGTTAAACATTGTTCATATTTAAGCCATTTTGGTAAGTGCTAATGAGGCCTCCCAGCCCTGAAAAGGCCTGCAAGAGAGAATCTGATAATCAAAATGGTACCACTGTGTAGAAACAGCAAAAGCAACAATAGAGGACAACAGAAGTGCTGAAGGGCATCAAGTTCTTTGTGATCTGTGCCTAAAGGTAAATGTTTTCCGAAAAGCGTAGGGTCACAGTAGATTGGCAAAATACACTTCTAGAACTCTTTGCCTCTCATTAGCATAAATGTGTGTCTTCATGAGTATAAAATCAACTTCAGTCAATAAACAAAAGGCAGGATTACTAAAATAAATGAGTGTAAGAAAACTATTAATGACCAAGTAGCATTAGATGCCAGCATGATCTTACCTAATGCTGTCAGTGTTTGAAGGAAAAGCATTCAGATTTCTAATCTGTTGAGGAATATTAACATAATGTGGCTCTGAAAATTTTTAAAGACCTCATAATTAATTTAATCACCATTTTGCATAGCATTCCCACTTGTAATCTGCATTTTTGCTTTTAAAATTCTTACTATATAGCTGTCATTCTGATCTAATGAAATGCTTCTTACTTAGGAAGAGATGAAATTTTCCAATGTTGAGGCTACACAGACATGAAGATTGAAACATGTGTCTGTTACTGCAATTTCACCATGGTAGACTAATTGCAGAGGCCTGTGGGTATGGATTGATGTTGCTGAGTAGTCAGCCTTTACTGCCATCGCTTTCAGGGCAATTTGCATAGCATGGCTCATAGTGTTTTATGATTTTTCTTTTAAAAATAATTCTACTTGTTAGTCACTAAATCTATTTAACTCTTCCAGTGCTGAATAGCATCTGGGGCACGTCTGCACAGCAAGTGCACATATCTCTCACTCTGAAAGGGCCAAGGGAGTTTGGAAAGGGTATCCCAGCTGCTGCGGTTCCATCTGTCCATCCTCTAGGAAGATTATTGCTGTAGGCTGGTCTCCCTAGGAAGTAGGCCCTGAGGCAAAAAAGAGTATTCGGGAGGTTTGTTGTGTAAGTGCTCGCAGGATTAACACACGTGGAAGAGAAGCAAGGAGGATTAGGCGGAGGGAGAAGCTGGACTACGATGCAGTCTGCATGAAAACCTAGACTAACTCTCAGGGGAATTCAGAAGAGGAGACAGTGCCTCAGAGTTGACCCAAGTTATGGCAAGAAGGATGAGCTTTTATATCTTCCCTCCCCCCCAGCATTGATTGATCCTGGGTAGAGGATGGTTCAGAAATCCGAAGAAATCCTTGAAAATGGCTGATGGCTATGGACTGTCTGCCAAAGACCCTCCCACCAGCTGGGAAAATAAATCCTTTATTCCTGAAGAGGGACAAACCTGGGTGGGACATCACAGTGTCTGCCATAATCATCATGTATCTACTACTGACAAAGGAACCAAGTTCCTAGCCACCTAACCAAGTATGACCTGCTGACTTTCATGAGAAGGTCTTTCAATGGAATATTCAAGAATCTCTTCCTCATTGCCTGGTAATTTAATGTATTGTTAATCATCAAAATTAACTCCATAATTATGAGCAATTTAAAGGGATCTTTGGAAATTCCAGTCATTTGTGTCACACCTAAGAGAAATAAGATGATTATATTACTGCAAGTTTATATAGAAATATACTGATTTTTCTATCTCAGTCAACATAGGCACTAAAGGTTAGTATTTGCATGACCTTTTTGGATTGGAGATGATGTTTTCAAGAGACTTACTAATGGTCAGGTTTTCCTGATAATGCTTTTTCTGGAGGGGAGGGGACTACACTAAAAGGAAGTTTGTATACTATGGAGATGTATTGCCTCTATCATGTTATAGTTTTTACTTTATAAGTTGATACAGTTACTCTTATAGGACATTTCTGAAGGAAGCAACAGAAGAACAGTTTTGAAATGACACATCGGTCATGGAGACATTGACTTTACACTTGCTGTAATGCACAAAGGGAATGTGTTCACTTCATGGAATCTTTGCGTTTGAATCAAGGGGAAACAACTGAAGTTAGCACAGGCAAAGGCTTAGAACATGGTTCAAATTTAAACACAAACAAAGGGTAATCTGGCCTGGCACAGTCTGGCCACTGCAGCAGTGTATCTGAAGGTTATGTTTTATGTTTATTAGCTCCATCCAGATGGTGTTTTATGTCCTTAATAACTTTGTCCCTGACTAAGCCATGAACCTACCATTTGACAAACACAGTAGGAAATGTCTATCAGCAGAAAAGTCATTTTATAATCAGAAACATTACTTGAACCATTTGGAATACGTTTTGAAAGAGTTTTATTCCTTTTATGGGTCAATGCCTACAGTTTTTTATTGACAAACACAAGCTTTTCCAAACAACCAAAATTCAGTGAGAACCTAGAATTCCTTTATTTATGCTAATATTTCATATGAGTAGTAACTTTCATTGCAAAGGATCAAATTGCTTTGATGTACATTTATTCATCTTTATATGTCCATAAAATTAGAGTATGTATTAATATTCCATGGTTACAAAGAGACTGAAAAACAGAAGTTCTGAGGCCATCCTGTGAATTTCCTGAACTAATCCTGATTTCTCCTGGCTTTGTGCACAGAACTCTGTCGAGATCAGTCTGCACACTGCTCTTAGGGAAAGTCGTAAGTAGGCTTTTTGTGATGGGCATTTATGTCACTAAATTTTGATTCCAGATTTCAACCTCATTGAGGGTAGCTATTATGTTTTATATCTCTGTGTCTCAGAGCACTGATTTTAGACAGTCAACATATATGCATGGATTTTACTGAAGTAATTCACTCTTTGTCTTCCTGAACTCTGATCTTTAACTCTCTAGTGAAGAGTGGAGGAAATATTTTCAATATTAAAAAAAATTCTTCTGGATTTTTCAGTGAGAACAAAAATTTATCTGGAAATAATTTTAGATCAGAAAAATAGTGTTTTTAATGTCTATTTTAATTTAAAAACATTTGGTGTTATTAATCCCATTTAGTTTTAATTTCAAATCCCGTCTCTTTCCTTTCTTCTTTTCTTCCTTTCTTTGTTCCTTTATTATTATTTTTTTGATTCAATAAACACTTACTGAAGTGTTGATTATGTACCAAGAACCACACTAGGCATATAATTATTTAAGAAAAATGTGAATGTTCAAATTTTTCTTAAAGCATTCATTTTTTTCCCAAAAAAAAGCATTGGTAAGCTTTTTCCCTGTATTCTCTAATTCCCTCAAAAAGAATATAAAACATGATTAAATATTATGATAAAAATTTATGGTAGCTAAACTTCAAATTATAGTAACAGATTTTAAAAATATTATTTTAAAGATTACTCCGGAGTCATCTATATTTTAGAAAACTTTGGCTTGATTCTAAGGCATAGGATCTGAAATCATTTTCAGGGGCAACTCGTTCTCCTTAGAACACAGTAGAGAATTGTTCACACATTTAATTAGTCAACACTAATCAGGATACATTTTTAAAGGATTGAGGTTCAACTCTAGGGAATTTAACTTGATTGCAAGAGAGGTTAAAACTCTGCAATATAGTAGGAAGTAAGCTTAGAATCGCCCTCATTAGAGACTATCAGGGGAAAGATAGGAAAGTGTTTTCCTTGCAATGTTTATGTAATTTTGACTGCAAAAGATTATTTTTTTCCATCGTTTTTCTCGGTAGCCTCATCTATGACTTACAATTGAACATGCTTAAGAGTGGGTGGATAGCTACCATTTACCAGAATTTAGCAAACTAAGCAACTTGAAAATCTTTGTAAAGAATCATTAAGCTCTGCACCCAATTCCTATGTGTGGGGTTCCCCACCTCCCCACACACATCAAGTAAGCCTCCTCCAACACCTACAAGTCAACTCAATTCTGACTCTGGACACAACAACAGATCCCACAGGTTAAAGCTCTGTCTCATAGGACTGCTTCCTCCCCACTCCACTTCTGATGACATTGGCAATTCCAGGCTGTTGCTGTAATTCTGTCCAACCTGCTATAGATCGAAAGTTTTAGTGACCTTCTTGTTGGATTAGATTAATCTACTGGAGTGGCTCACAGAACTCAGAGAAACTTTTCATGTACTAGATCACCAACTTATTATCAAAGGAGATAACTCAAAACAGCCAGATGGAAGAGATGCATGGGTCAGGGAGTAGGGAAAGGATAAGGAGATTCCATGCTCTCTCTCAGTCATTCTCTCTAAATTTCCACCTGTTCACCAACCCAGAAAATCTCTGAACCCTTTGAGTTTTTATAGAGGCTCCATTATACAGACATGATTGATTAAATCATTGGCTACCGGCAATTGATTCAGCCTCCAGCCCCTCTCCCATCCCAGAAAGTTCCTGAGGAAGGACTAAAAGTTCCAACTCTCTGATCACTTGGTTGGTTCTCCTGATAACCTCCTCCATCCTTAGATTCAGTACAAAAGTTTCCTCATTAATGTAACAGAATATGCCAGTATTACTCTATTTATTTAGGAAATTCCAAGGATTTTAAAAGTTCGGTGCCAAAGATGGGGATACATTCTTATTATAAATCAAAAAACAACTGTTTTTCTTTCAATTAACACCACAGTTTCCTAACAAAGATGGTGGAAATGAAAGAAGAGCTTGATCTGTTTATGGAAAACCAGGACATGAGCAGTTAGTAGGCAAATGATTTCACCTGTCTGCCCCTCAGTCTCCACATCTATGTCATAAAGATAATATTATCGATATGCCATAGCATAAGGCGAATGTGAAAGAGGATGACCTGTTAGTGACCTGCTCAATGTATTGGCCGAGGTTACTGAACTTTCTTCACATAGTCAAACCTCTGTTCAGACTGCAGCAATGGCAAATCTTGGATGTATCAGGTCAGACCAGCTGAAAAAACACATTTAGGGAATAAAGCATAGGAAATATCAAGGACCAGGAGAAGGGACCAAACTGCTGAGCCACACTTGTGAAGAAATGAAATTTTTAACAATAAGACATGTTAAGAAACCTAATAGTCCCAAGCTGACCACAGAGGGCACTTGGACCTATTGAAAATTGTGCCTCTGTGTCATGTGGCCATTTTCAACCCCAAAATTGTGCAATTTTGTTTGTGTTTAGGTGGAACATTGCAAACAAACAAATGCTGATAGAACATGAGCTAAGCCCAAACTAACTGCGAAAAATGCTTGTAAGCTTGGATGCTAGAAATCCCAAAAGAAGGAAAGAAATCAAAAGCAGAGAAGGTCCTCTGCCTGATTTGACTTTTGCCTGAGAAAACTGGAAATACTTGGCATCTCAAAGTCACCCAGCTACCCCTGCCTCTAGTCCACACCATGAACCATCAAATAGCAGCTTATTTACTATTAACTTCTTACATGCAAGGTGCCAAGACCATGAACTGCTTTGTACTCAGTTTAGGCTTTTGCTTCTTTGTTTTCTGAGTGACAGTTTGGGAGACAGATGCATTTTTTACAAAGAGAACTGCCTTTATAAACAAAAACAAAAACGGAAGGATGCATTCTTCTGCCCCAAAGAAACTGCTCTGTGTCCTAATTTAGGAAAGGAGTAAATGGATGAAAGAATGTGTTAGCATAATAACAGATTTGAACTCTAAATAGCTAATTGGGGCCCAAACACATTACCTAGCAAATGATAAAGTGACAACAGAACAACAAATTATTTTAAAGGCATTTGAGGCAGTGGAAGAGAAAGATTTCTTGTTCCCATCCAAATGGATTAAGACAGGAAAGAGATGATGATAACTTGTCCAAGTTCTGCAAAGCACATGCCATACCCATGGACCTTCAAGGCACAGCTCTGATGAACCTTGAAAACGCCCTTGTTCAGTGGGAGGTGGAGAAGCAGCCTTTGGCTGTTTACCTCCAAGAGCCTTTTGTTGCAGGAGCGAAGAACAGGAACACTTGAATTTTAATCTCTTGATAAAACGAAGTCTATCCATTTTACATTTGTGGTTTTAATGATCTAAAATGTCAGTGCCTTGTTATTAGGAGATGCTGTGTTAGACATTTTCTTTGATTTTATTATAATACAGCTATCAGGAAAGGAACTTCTGTTAGGTTCTTTCTTCCCAGCTACCCCTGGACCCCAGCATTTTTTTTTTGGTCTTCATATAAAATGAAGAGCAATATGTTTTTTTCCGTATACCATCTCAGTACTTTACATTTTAAAAAGTAATTAATCATACCTTTTGTAGTATATACCTGTAGTAATCATACCTGTTTAGCATGTCCAATGAATTATAGCTTATTTGGGATTTATTTTAAATATAAAGATCATCAATAAAAAAATGAGTTAAGGCATTTTTAAGTGAGCTAAGTTTAAGAAGTATCTAGCAAAATATATTTTTTGAGTAATAAAAGGAAACAGCCACTGAAACTGCCATCATCTTTTACAATAAATACTGTTTTTATCGAAGGCTGTCATATAATTAAGTTAAATATTTAAATTGAAATGTCACTGTTAATTGATGCAGTCCTCTGATACTGCTTAAGTGTTTTGATTTTAAGGAAGAACATGAAACATGTGAACATGAAATCAATGTTTAAGAGGTGGATATATTGTTATCATTTCATAATTATATGCATATAAAATAAACGTATACACAACATAACATAAAAATATTTGTATAATGCATATGGCAAAATATAATGTATAGCAAAGTACATAACACAATATGGTGTAAAATGTTTGATAACTCATATAATTAATTATAAATTACCATCAATTTAATGTTATATAATGAGTCTGGGAATATTTTGAGAGTATATTAGTAACACTAAGTTATAACAAGAGCCTGCTGCTGCTGCTGCTGCTGCTAAGTTGCTTCAGTCGTGTCCGACTGTGCGACCCCATAGACGGCAGCCCACCAGGCTCCCCTGTCCCTGGGATTTTCCAAGCAAGAACACTGGAGTGGGTTGCCATTTCCTTCTCCATAACAAGAGCCTATCAGAGTAGTAATTATTTGTAGAGTCATCCTGTGTTTCTTAATTATCAAGTGGGAAATATTATTTAAATGGTACATTCATTAAAGAAGAAAGAAATGTACACTGATGGATTTTAGGCACCCTTAACATTTCAGAGTGCCAGGACCTCTTGACTTCATAGTAAACATCTAGGCTGGCTGAAAGGTAAATAGCTTCAGCTAATATTTATCCTTTTTGGTTTTATACAAAGAATAAATGGCCTAAAAGTATTGGATTTCCACAGAATCAATTCCTTACAAACTTTTTCTATGGGTTAGAAATGTATGAGATCCAAAGCCAGG